>NC_029775.3:58851460-58852403 GCF_000817695.3 Arachis duranensis | reverse complement strand
TGGAGCCACAAGGTGATCAGGTCAATGTTAGTGTAGTCCCAACACCAAACTTAGAGTTTGGATATGGGGTCTTAACACCAAGCTTAGAGTTTGGTTGTGGCCTCACAACACCAAACTTAGAGTTTGACTGTGTGGGCTCTTCTTGACTCTGAACTGAGAGAAGCTCTTCATGCTTACTCTCCTTTGTAACAGAAGGATGGCCATGTGCCTTAAACACAAGGTAGTCCCCATTTAGTTGAAGGACTAACTCACCTCTGTTGACATCTATCACAGCTCCTGCTGTGGCTAGGAAAGGTCTTCCTAGGATGATGCATTCATCATCTTCCTTCCTAGTGTCTAGGATTATGAAATCAGCAGGGATGTAAAGGCCTTCAACCTTTACTAGCACGTCCTCTACTATTCCATAAGCTTGTCTCATTGACTTGTCTGCCAATTGCAATGAGAACAAGGCAGGTTGTACCTCAATGATCCCTAGCTTCTCCATTACAGAGAGTGGCATCAGATTTATCCCTGACCCAAGATCACATAGAGCTTTTTCAAAGCTCATGGTGCCAATGGTACAAGGTATTAAGAACTTGCTAGGATCTTGTCTCTTTTGAGGTAGAGTTTTCTGAATCCAAGTATCTAGTTCACTAATGAGCAAGGGAGGTTCACTTTCCTAAGTCTCATTACCAAACAGCTTGGCATTCAGCTTCATGATAGCTCCTAAATATTGAGCAACTTGCTCTTCAGTCACATCTTCATCCTCTTCAGAGGAAGAATAGTCTTCAGAGCTCATGAATGGCAGAAGGAGGTTTAATGGAATCTCTATGGTCTCTGTATGAGCCTTAGATTCCTCTGGATCCTTAATAGGAAACTCCTTCTTGCTTGAAGGACATCCCAGGAGGTCTTCCTCACTAGGATTTTCGTCCTCCACCTCCCTAGTGCATTCGGCCACTTTGAT
>NC_029775.3:58850983-58851349 GCF_000817695.3 Arachis duranensis | reverse complement strand
CAGCTGGCCCACTTGTGCCTCCAAATTTCTAATGGAAGATCTGGTTTCATTCATGAAACTGAAAGTGGCCTTTGACAAATCTGAGACTATATTGGCTAAATTAGAAGTGTTTTGTTCAGAGTTCTCTGTCTGTTGCTGAGAAGATGATGGATATGGCTTGCTATTGCCCAGCCTGTTGCGTCCACCATTGTTAAAGCCTTGTTGAGGCTTTTGTTGATCCTTCCAGGAGAAATTTGGATGATTTCTCCATGATGGGTTATAGGTGTTTCCATATGGTTCACCCATGTAATTAACCTCTGCCATGGCAGGGTTCTCAGGATCATAAGCTTCTTCAGAAGCTGCCTCTCTAGTACTGTTGGATGCATG
>NC_029775.3:58850232-58850573 GCF_000817695.3 Arachis duranensis | reverse complement strand
TAAAAACTGGTAAGGATCTTCAGATGGAAGTCCATAAAACTTGCAATTCTGTTGCATTAAAGCAACTAGTTGAGGCTTAAGCTCAAAATTATTGGCTCTAATGGCAGGAATGGAGATGCTTCTTCCATCAAACTTGGACGTTGGCTTTGTGAAGTCACCAAGCATTCTCCTTGCATTATTATTATTATTATTTTCGGCTGCCATGTCCTTCTCTTGTTCGAAAATTTCTGAAAGGTTGTTTCTGGATTGTTGTAATTTACCTTCTCTTAATTTTTTCTTTAGAGTCCTTTCAGGTTCTGGATCAATTTCAACAAGAGTGCCTTTTTCCCTGTTCCTGCTCA
>NC_029775.3:58847649-58847867 GCF_000817695.3 Arachis duranensis | reverse complement strand
TGAGTAAGTAATTGATGCATAAATTCACTTCCGGGGCCCACTTGGTGTATGCTTGGGCTGAGCTTGATCAATCCACGAGTAGAGGCATTTTTTGGCGTCAAACTCCAGGTTATGACGTGTTTTGGGCGTTCAACTCCGGATCATGACGTTTTTCTGGCGTTTAACTCCAGACAGCAGCATGTACTTGGCGTTCAACGCCAAGTTACATCGTCAATTTC
>NC_029775.3:58843886-58847461 GCF_000817695.3 Arachis duranensis | reverse complement strand
GACAGCAGCATGAACTTGGCGTTCAACGCCAAGTTACGTCGTCTTTCTTCGAATAAAGTATGGACTATTATATATTCTGGAAAGCCCTAGATGTCTACTTTCCAACGCCGTTGAGAGCGTGCCAATTGGAGTTCTGTAGCTCCAGAAAATCAATTTCGAGTGCAGGGAGGTCAGATTCCAACAGCATCAGCAGTCCTTTTGTCAGCCTTCTTCAGAGTTTTGCTCAAATCCCTCAATTTCAGTCAGAATTTACCTGAAATCACAGAAAAACACACAAACTCATAGTAAAGTCCAGAAATGTGAATTTAACATAAAAACTAATGAAAACATCCCTAAAAGTAGCTCAAACTTACTAAAAACTATCTAAAAACAATGCCAAAAAGCGTATAAATTATCCGCTCATCATTAGCTCTCCATGTCTTGGGCTTCTGGATCTTTGAAGCAGTTCCTTTCTTCAATTGGGCTTGGCTTACTTGCAGAGAGAAAGTGTGAAGTGGGCAGAGAGCATTAGCTCAAGACATTAGGGGTGTTTAATAGTTAGTGAAAATACAAGTTCGAGAACGTTAGTGACACTTAACATTGTCACTAACGTTGCCATGCTCCCCTTTGTCTCCCGTTAAAGCCCACATTAACTGGGTTAACGTGGCTTTTAACGTTGCCTTGTTAGCCTTCGAGAACGTTAGTGACACTCAACATTGTCACTAACGTTCAAAATTGCCCCTTCTTGTTTCACGTTAAAGCTCACGTTAACTAGGTTAACGTGGCTTCTAACGTGGCTTTTGCCATCCTTCGAGAACGTTAGTGACACTCAACATTGTCACTAACGTTCAAGTGTGCCCCTAGGTTTCACGTTAGAGTCCACGTTAACTAGGTTAACGTGGCTTCTAACGTGGCCATTTATGAGCAATTGCCAACGTTAGTGACAATGTTAAGTGTCACTAACGTTGGCTCAACTTCTCTTCTCTACGTTAGAGTTCACGTTAACTTGTTTAACGTGACTCTTTAACGTGGGCATTGATGGCTTTTGAGAGTGTTTTTGGCAATCACTTTTCTCCTTAACTTTGCAAGTTACCTCCCATTCCTTGCTTCCTTTTGGTCTTAAAATCAAGCAATAGAGTGCATCAAAGTTCTAGTCCAAGTCATGGGTAATGCAATATACAATTTTGTCATTAAAATCATGCAAAATCCTCATGAAATAATTTAAAATGCACAATGTATGCTTGAATCAAGATCTGAGTGAATATTTGCCCAAAACTAACTTATTTCCTAAGAAAATGCATGAAATTACCTAAAAACAGTAAAGAAAAGGTCAGTAAAACTGGCTAAAATGCCCTGGCATCAGTGAAGCTTGAGATAAAACATTTAAAGTCACGGCTAGGTTCAAGGTGCAAAGCACCAAAGAAAAAATTGCTGTGTTCAAGGATTAAATTGAGTTACAAAAGATTAGAGAATTCATAATATTATCCGGATTCTAATTCCATATGACAGTAACATTCTTATGATTCAAAGGAGAGTGAAATGCTAAAACTATTCAAGATTGCAGTTGTAAACCCCACTATAAGAAGAGACATGAGCTTAATCAAATTCTCATTCTCATGCAAATTCACATCCTAAGTTATATTAGTTCTGGTTGCTTGAGGACAAGCAACAATTCAAGTTTGGTGTTGTGATGCGTGAGCATATTTCCTATATTTTCCTAGTGAATTTGCATCTAATTTGTTGAGTTTAATAAATAATTAATTATCCTTTAGCCAATATGGATGCTACTTTGAGTCTTTTGCAATTTTGTTTAATTTAGGTAGCATTCGACTGGATTTGGTGGAGTTTCTGCAACACAAGAATCAAAGGAGATGGCAGCGAGGAGCGACGCGTACGCGTGACTGACGCATGCGCGTGACTGACACGTACGCGTGATTTGAAGATTTGTTCAGCGACGCGTGCACGTGACCAACGCGTCCGCGTGACTTGCGAAAAAGACCATCGACGCGTACGCGTGACTGACGCGTACGCGTGACATGCGCCATGTGTAGAAAATGCAGAAAAACACTAGGGGCAATTTTTGGGCTATTTTGACCCAATTTTAAGCCCATAAAACACAGATAAGAAGCTGCAGAATGGATAAAACATGTGGTCCCCACCCATCAACTAAAGACCTGCTGATTATTCTGATTTAAATTCAAATATTATTTTTAGGAAAAGATATTATTTTTAATTTTAGATAATTAGATTTTAAAAGGGATTCCATTATTTTTACGAAAAGGGACTCCATTAGTTAATTTCACACAGCATCAGATTGGAACTCTGTACATTTTATCAGAATCATTATTTTCTTCTCTGAACCATGAGCAACTAATCCTCCATTGTTAAGGTTAGGAGCTCTGTCTATTTGTATGGATTGATTTTATTGCTTTTTCTAATTTAATTCATGTGTGGATTTATAATTTAAGAATTGTTTTCGCCATTTATCGTATGAATTTGGGTGGAACGGAAGTACGACCATCTTTCTATTTGAGTTCTTGTAAAACTTGGAAAACATATTCTCTTAAATTTTAATTATCTTGATTCAACAGGATACGTGACATATAATCCTTTTATTTTTGGGTAATTAGAGTTTTTTGTGGCATATAAACTGGAATTTGATCATGTAGCTTCTAATTGGAATTAATTGACCAAGGAATTGGCAGTGAATGAATTTTAGAGGAGACTAGAAAGGTCTAAGGAATTAGGGTCTAGTCACATATAGTTTGCCATAAATTAAATCCTACATGATTAAAATAGTTAGTAAGAAAAGTTAATTGATGTGTGGAAAACGATCCAACACAAAACTCACCGGCAAGTGTACCGGGTCGCATCAAGTAATAATAACTCACATGAGTGAGGTCGATCCCACAGGGATTGAAGGATTGAGCAATTTTAGTTTAGTGGTTGATTTAGTCAAGCGAATCAAGTTTTGATTGAGTGGGTTGTATTTAACAGAAGATAAATTGCTTGAAATGTAAAGGGAGAGGGGAAATTGCATTAAATTAAAGAGCAGGAAAGTAAACTTGCTGAATCTTAAAGAACAAGAAAGTAAATAACTGAAACTTAAAGTGCAAGAAATATAAATTGCAGTAACTTAAATGGCAAGAAAGATAAATGGCTTGAAAATAAAAGGGGTTTGAGGATTGGGATTGCAGAATATAAACAAAGAAAAATTGAATTGCCACAGTTAATATAGCAGGAATTGAATTGGAAGCAATGAAAGCTTAAACAGAAATTAAAGTAAAGTGCAGCAAGGTTCACAGAAGAACCCAAGTAAATTGTGATCTCAGGACTCAAGAGCTTAGGTAGCAGAGCCTAAAACCCAATTTCCTTCCCAGATCCGAGTTATCAAAGCAATTGACAGAAAATTAAAGAAGAAGCAGTAGAAGAACAGAAATCAAATTCAATTATGCAGAAAAGGATTTAAAGAGATTTTAGATGGGAATTGAGACAGAATTTCCTCAATTTCACACACCCAAAACTCAGAAACAGAAGAGTAGAATTGCCCGAGTAAGAATGAGGAAGGAGATCAGTCAATTCTCCCTTAATCCTCT
>NC_029775.3:58838668-58841527 GCF_000817695.3 Arachis duranensis | reverse complement strand
TTTTGGTGGAACACCAAACTTAGAAGTTTTTATTCTCCCTCAAATTATTTTGGTGTGCAACACCAAACTTAGCTCCTTGCAATGCATACCAATTATTCAACGTTTTTATTGAAAAAGCTATGAAAAAGAGAACTACCTCAGGTTGGGTTGCCTCCCAACAAGCGCTCTTTTATTGTCACTAGCTTGACATCTTCATTTTTGCTTCAAAGGGGATCTAGGTTCTGAACCTCCTTTTCTTTGTTCCATTGCCCCCCTAGATACAGTTTTGCTCTATGACCATTTGCTGTAAACCGACTCTTTGTTGCTTCATCTAGCAATTCAATACTCCCATAAGGAAAAACCTTAGTCACCAAGTATGGACCAGTCCACTTAGACTTAAGCTTGCCAGGGAATATCTTGAGCCGTGAGTTATACAGGAGTACTTGTTGTCCAGGTTTGAATTCTTTCTTCAAAATCTTCCTGTCATGCCATCTCTTAGCTTTCTCCTTGTATATCTTGGTATTTTCATAGGCTTCCAGCCTAAACTCATCTAGCTCATTCAGCTGCAACAATCTTTTCTCTCCTGCTGCTTCAGAATCCAAATTCAGAAGTTTAGTGGCCCAAAAGGCTTTGTGCTCAAGCTCCACAAGGAGATGACAAGATTTGCCATATAACAGTTGAAATGGGGACTTCCCAATAGGAGTTTTAAAAGCTGTTCTGTATGCCCAAAGTGCATCTTCCAACTTCCTAGCCCAATCCTTTCTTGTGCTGCCAACTGTTTTTTCTAGGATCTTCTTCAGTTCCCTGTTTGCTAATTCTGCCTGCCCATTGGTTTGAGGGTGATATGGCGTGGCTACCTTATGAACAACTCCATATTTGTGGAGAAGTTTCTCCATTTGTCTATTGCAAAAATGACCACCACCATCACTGATGAGACCCTTGGGTACTCCATATCTAGTAAAGATGTGCTTCTTTAGGAATTGAAGGACAATTTGTGCATCACAGGTAGTTGTGGCTCTGGCTTCCACCCATTTTGAAACATATTCCACTGCTACCAAGATATATCTGAATGAATAAGAAGGGGGAAAGGGTCCCATGAAATCAATGTCCCATAGATCAAACAATTCTACTTCCAAGATGAAGTTCTGTGGCATTTCATTCGTTTTTGTTAGTCCTCCTACTCTTTGGCATTCATTACATTGGTGGACAAACTCCCTGGCATCTTTGAAGATGGTTGGCCAATAGAACCCACTTTGTAGTATCTTTGCTGCTGTTCTTTCTGGACCAAAATGTCCACCATAAGCTGAGCCATGGCAATGCCATAATATATCTCTTATTTCATTTTCAGGAATACATCTCCTGATTATTCCATCAGAGCACCTTCTGAACAGGTAGGGTTCATCCCACAAGAACTTCTTTGCTTCATTGATTAGTTTCCTCACTTGTTGCTTAGTGAATTCTTGCGGTATCTTTCTCCCTACTTTGTAGTTTGCTATATCAGCGAACCATGGTGTTTGTTGGATTTGCATAAGATGTTCATCTGGGAAGCTTTCATTCACAGGTAATGAGGCCTTTTGAATTGTTTCTGGTGGCAGCCTTGACAAATGATCAGCAACTAGATTTTCAGTGCCTTTCCTGTCCCTTACCTCAATGTCAAATTCTTGTAGGAGTAGAATCCACCTGATAAGTCTTGGTTTAGCATCCTGCTTTGACATCAAATACTTGAGAGCAGCATGATCAGTATAAACCACAATTTTAGATCCTATCAAATATGATCTAAACTTATCAAATGCATAGACTACAGCTAACAATTCCTTCTCTGTTGTGGTGTAATTTTTTTGAGCTTCATTCAATACTTTGCTTGCATAATATATGACATGGTGCAAGTTTCCCTTCTTCTGTCCAAGTACAACACCAATTGCAATTTCGCTTGCATCACACATGAGTTCAAATGGTAAGTTCCAATCCGGGGGTGTGATAATTGGTGCTGTTGTGAGTTTATGTTTTAAAGTTTCAAAAGCATGCTGGCAATTTTCATAAAAAACAAAAGGTTTATCAATCATTAACAGGTTACTCAAAGGTTTGGCTATTTGGAAAAATCTTTGATAAACCTTCTATAAAATCCTGCATGCCCCAAGAAACTTCTAACGGATTTCACATTAGTTGGTGGAGGGAGTTTTTCTATTATTTCCACTTTTGCCTTGTCAACCTCTATTCCTCTTCTTGAAACTTTATGACCAAGAACAATCCCCTCAGGTACCATGAAATGGCACTTCTCCCAATTCAAAACCAAATTAGTTTCTTGACACCGTTTCAAGACAAGAGTTAGATGGTTTAAGCAAGTATTGAAAGTGTCACCAAAAACAGAAAAGTCATCCATGAAAACCTCTAAAAATTTTTCAACCATATCTGAGAAAATGGAGAGCATACACCTTTGAAAAGTGGCTGGGGCATTGCATAATCCGAATGGCATTCTTCTATAGGCAAAAACTCCAACTGGGCATGTGAATGAAGTCTTTTCTTGGTCTTTTGGATCTACCACTATCTGATTATACCCAGAATAGCCATCCAAGAAGCAATAATAAGCATGGCCAGCCAACCTTTCAAGCATTTGATTAATGAAAGGGAGTGGGAAGTGATCTTTGCGTGTGGCATCATTCAACCTTCTATAGTCAATACACATCCTCCACCCTGTCACAGTTCTGGTGGGAATGAGTTCACTCCTCTCATTGATAATGACTGTCATCCCACCTTTCTTTGGTACCACTTAGACTGGGCTTATCCATGAGCTATCGGAAATTGGATATATGATTCCTGCATTCCATAATTTCATTACTTCCTTCTGGACAACTTCCTTCATTGCAGGATTTAGTCTTCTCT
>NC_029775.3:58836543-58838536 GCF_000817695.3 Arachis duranensis | reverse complement strand
GCATCCTTGTGAGCTCTGAGAACATCAAGAAGCTCTCCTTCTTCTCTCTTTGTCAAGGATGAATTGATGATCACCGGGAGGCTCTCTGAAGTGCCAAGAAATGCATATTTGAGATGGGAAGGTAATGGCTTCAGTTCTTGCTTTTGCACCTCTTCTTTCTTGCTTGGTTCCACCTCTTTGTCTAAGGAAGTCTCATATACATGTTCCTCTATTATTTCTTGATTGTCTTTTTCTTGCTCATGCTGATCAATGTCTAATATTTCTTCCACCAGGCTCTCTATCATATCTACCTTCAAATGATCTTCCTGTTCTGGAGGGTGTTGCATTGTCTTAAAAACATTTATGATCATTTGCTCATTGTGTACTCTGAAAATCATTTCCCCTTTTTCCACATCTATAATGGCTCTTGCAGTTACTAGAAATGGTCTGCCCAAGATGATTGAATTGTTGCCTTCCTCGTCGGTATCTAAGATTACAAAGTCCGCAGGGAAGATAAACTCTCCAACCTTTACTAGCAAATTTTCCACAATTCCATTTGGTATCTTGATTGATCTGTCTGCCATGACTAGTGACATCCTGGTGGGTTTGAGTTCTTATATGGCAAGCTTCTTCATCATGGATAAGGGCATCAAGTTGATACTAGCTCCAAGATCACAGAGAGCCTTGTCCAAGGATAGTTTGCCTATAGTGCATGACACTACAAAGCTCCCTGGATCTTTAAGTTTTGGTGGGATTCCTTTTTGGAGCACGGCGCTACATTCCTCACTAAGCATCACTGTTTCCTTCTCATTCCAATCTCTTTTCTTGTTGATGAGCTCTTTTAAGAACTTGGCATATAAAGGCATTTGCTCCAATGCTTCAGCTAAAGGTATGTTGATCTCCAACTTCTTGAAAGTCTCAAGAAATTTGTGGAAATGCTGATCCTTTGTTTCCTTGTGAAATCTCTGTGGATAAGGCAGCGGTGATGTTGAGCTCTTCTCCACTTGATGTTGTTTTGGAATTGTTTCTTCCAAGATTTGCTTTCCTTTCTTCAAATTCTGTGGTTTGTTGTTCTCTTCTGTGAGTTCTCCTGGGACATTCTTGGTCATCATGTCTCTGTTGATTTTTTCATCATTCTTTGTTGGCTCATTGTCATTATGCTTGATTGCTCCTTGGTTGCCATCCACTAACACTTTTCCACTTCTAGTTGCACGACCTTGCATTCTTCCTTTGGGTTGGGAATGGTGTCACTAGGTAGTGAACTTGATGGTTTCTCAACAGAGATCTGTTTGGAGATTTGTCCAATCTGCCTCTCTAGGTTCTTCATGGAGGCTTCTTGGTTCTTTGTTGTCAATTCTTGGTTCTTCATCAGTTTCTCCATGAGCAGCTCTAGATTGGTAATCCTCTGGGATTCTTGTGTAATTGTTTGGTTTTGGGGTGTTGATGGATGATGATAGGTGTTTTGATTTGTTGGGTGGTTGTTGGGTGGATAATGGTTGGAGTTGGGGTAGTTATTTTGTGGTTTTCTATATGTATTTTGGTTAGTGTTTGGCTGGGAGTTGTGGTTTGTGTTTTTCCAATTGTTCTGGCCTGTGTTCCTTTGCCATGGTTGTTGGTTTTGGTTATGGTTATCTCCCCATCTGAGGTTGGGATGGTTCTTCCAAGATGGATTGTAAGTATCACAATAGACTTCATTTGTTCCAGGATTTTGGTTGTGCATGTATTGGACTTGCTCTTGCTGTTGCTCTTCTTGAATTTCTTCATTTTTCCCCCAAGTAGTTGATGGTTGGCTTGTGGCACTCACTGGTGCAACTTGAAGGCTGTCAATTCTCTTGGCCATCTGCTCAAACTGTTGTTGAATTTGCTGCTGCATCATTTTGTTCTGAGCTAGGATTGAATCCACTCCTTCCAACTCCATTACTCCTCTTCTCTGTGATGGTTGGCGTTGTCTTTGATGAGCAAAGAAATATTGGTTGTTGGCCACCATATCAATGAGGTTTTGAGCTTCCTCTGT
>NC_029775.3:58823172-58834029 GCF_000817695.3 Arachis duranensis | reverse complement strand
CCCCTTTGCATGCGGCACACTTCCTCTTGCTTTGACCACACTTTCCTTTCCTTGGGCTACACTTCTTAGGCCACGCTTTTCCTTTTCTTTTCTTTTCTTCACCTATAATAAACCAAAACAACCACTCCAAGTATCACTAAATTCAAGAGGCTTATAAATCAATTAAAATTCAATTAAAATTAGCTTAAACCTCATGGATTATCATTAATTTCATGGTGGTTGCTTGATTTAGAGAAGTTATGCATTTTCACTCCAAATCACTTACTTAGGATGCAAGAAAGTACATAAATGCTAACAAAACAAGTGAAATTAGCTTGAAAAATGGGTATATGATGACTTGTCATCATTAACCCGGAAAAATAAATAACTCTGAAGCCTTAACTGTTTCTCCAATATTTTATTTTCAACTTATTTACTTGCGTGCCTGCCTTCTGATATCTTCAACTTAAACCTTCTGAACATCTCAAAACTATTTTTTGCTTGCATAACTAAGCCAATCACTCAATCGTTGTTGCTTGATCCATCAATCCTCGTAGGATCGACTCTCACTCACCTGAGGTATTATTTGGTACGACTCGGTGCACTTGCCGGTTAGTTTGTGGTTTGTAAAACACCGCACCAAGGCACACATCATCATAGGTCCAAGTAGAGAGAGGATTATATGTCACCATATCCAAACACCAAAACCCAGATCCTACTCAAGTGTGAGAAGGGATTTTTAGTATGGTTTCATGGTTCCTTTTCCAAGGTTCCCATTAAACCCATTTTGCATTCAATCTCTTTTCCACGATAATTGAACACTAAGCATGAGGAACGAAATTCCTTCTAGAATAAATTTACTATCATTAACCCATCAAGTACAACAGAGCTCCCTCTCTCAACGAGAGGGAATTTAGCTACTCATAGCTCAGAGAAAAGTACTCCAGATGGAGAAGATGATGGAGTGAAAAGTAAATCTAAAAACTCTATTCCACAACTTTGCTTTCTAACTGCTTGAATCCCCATTTCTTAGTACCTTTTGGGGTTATTTATACTACTACCAACTCTAAAAATAAAGGAAATACAAAAGTAAAAAGAAAAATACAATTTGAAGGGAAAAGAAACTCAATAAACGTGATATCCTAGCTGGCGTGTGGCTAGTGCTTCAGTGGCGTGCCACGCCTTCCTCTGATTCTGGATTAGCGTGCCATGCTCAGCTCGTCAAGTGGCACGCCCTCCTTCATTAGCATCCCTGGAGTGCCACACCTTGAACCCAAGTGGCACGCCCAGGCCTTTTCCCTCTTCTTCTTGCTTCTGGAGAGTTGAACTAGCATGGCACGCCTAGGGTCTGGTGTGCCACGCCCAGTCCCTCTTTTGGTTGATTGGTGATAATGGCGTGCCACGCCTGAGACTCAAGTGGCACGCCTGGGTAGAGAATAGTAGCTGCCATGCCACGCCTTTGATACAAAGTGGCACGCCCTTATGGTTGGCCTCCTATCTTCTTCCCTGGAAAGTACAACTTGCGTGCCACGCCCAGACGCTGGCATGCCACGCCCCTCATTTTGCCTTGGTTCCAATAGCTGGCGTGCCACGCCCAGCATTCAAGTGGCACGCCCAAATGAGACTCTTGAGCTGGCGTGCCACGCCTTCAATACCAAGTGGCACGTCTAGCCTTTTCTTTTGCATTCTTGAACGCTGGCGTGCCATGCTTGGATGCTCAAGTGGCACGCCTAAGTGAGGGTGAGGGCTTGGCGTGCCACATCTTCGACCTCAAGTGGCACGCCCAAACCTTTTTTGCCTTCAGCCCTTTCTCTGGAATCTTGTGCTAGCGTGCCACGCCATGCTTGCTCAAGTGGCACGCCTATTTATTTGTGGTTTTCTTAAACTTGGCATGCCACGCCTGGATGCTGAAGTGGCACGCCCAGGTGACTTTTGAAGATGGCGTGCCACACCTTCGATACCAAGTGGTACGCCCCAGTGATGATCCCTTTTGGAGTAATGAACTAGCGTGCCACGCCCATGGCTCAAGTGGCACACCCATAGTAAGTGATGGGCTAGGCGTGCCACACCCAGTTTGGCATGCCAGGCCCCTTTAGTGGCCTTCATTGTCATTCTCTAAAAAATTGTACTGGCATGCCACGCCTAGCTTCTGGCATGCCACGCCCATATAAATGCTTTGAGGATCCTTTCTGGACTTCAGCACTGGCGTGCCACGCCCAGCTCCTAGCGTGCCATGCCAGTGAATTTTTGTGGCGTTTGCTCTAAGTGGCACGCCAGTTTCGCATGCCCAACTTGTTTTGTTGTTTTCATCCCCTTTTTGATGTCTTTTTTACCTGAAATTCAGCACAACTCATTTCAAAGCAATGTACCATAATATTCATCAAATGTTACATGAATTGCAATGATCAAATGAAATTATGCCCTTTTGTGGTCCTTTTTATGCAAGAAAAAAGGGTAGATGATGCAAGTCATCACAACACCAAACTTAAGCTTTGTTTGTCCCAAGAAAATCAATGTGAGTAGTCTTTTTTATGAATTGAGATTTTGACCTTGAATGGAAGCAAACATGGCTAAGGGTAGGACTAAGTGTTTAACACATGTATGAATATTTGTCTTAATTCCAGAGTGAGCTTCTAGATCCTTGAGGGTTCTTTCAAGTATAAGCTTCAGGGGTCCTTTTTATTGATTGTCACCTTGAAGTAATAAGAGTTATTTCATTTTCTTTTTATTGACCAAGACTCTAAGTGTTTTGTCTCGAGACAACCCTTTTGTTAGGCTTTCAATTAGCACTCTCAAACCAGTTGGCTTTAGGGTACTAGATGTTGAAACACCCCTAAGAATTTACTTGCCTAGGTCTCTTCTTGACACATCTTCACCACAAGCATCTACTAGGTTTTTCAACTCTTTTGAGCTTTTTAATATTTCTTTCCATCCTAGTAGTTGATGCTCAGAGCCTTGGGTCTTTATTGCTTACTACTTCTTGGTTCTATAGATATTCAAGGAATACCCCTTAATCTCTACTTGTCATACCTTATAGGTCTAGTTGCTTTTCATGCCTCATTTTCCTTTTAGTTCATTCAAGGTTCTACACTTAGTTCCTTGTCCTTTGTTTTTTGAATGATCTCTCTTGGTTTTAGTCTCTTTTACTCTTGTTTTTGCACAACTCACAACAACTCTTATGGAGACAAACTAATCTTTATTGATGTTGAAAAGACTTAAAATAACATTGAATTTTCTTTCTTGTCATCCCCATTCTTTTTGGAAGATCCCTCTTGTGCTTCAGTGTCCTTTGGCTTCCAAAATCCTAGCCTTCTCATGTAATTCCTTTTGTCCTCCTTGTGTTTGGCCAGAATTTCTTCTTGTCTTGCACTCAACTCCTCCATTCCTTGCATGAATGTTGGGTATCCTGGGTTTAGAGAGGCCACAGTATTACACAAGTGATTCAGTTTTGCTTGTGAGTTGATGTCATATTGCCTCCTTGAGATAGTCCTAGCATCATAGACGTTCCTGAACTCGGCCAGATTCCTCTGCTGCCATTTGTTTTGCTCTACTATTTTGTCGAGTGCACTTTGCATTTCTCCCCAGTCAAACTGTTCTTGTTGCTCCTTCCTCATGTGTTCCAAACTTCCTTGGAGTTGTTGTATGTTCTTAATCACTTGGTTCTATTGTTGTTGTTGATTATCATTGAGTTGGTTGACATCCCCTCACAAGTGGTGGATATCTCCTTTCATTTGGTGTATGTCTCCTTGCAATTGTTCCCAATTGAATCCTTCAGGGAATTGTTGGTATTGTTGATATGGTAGTGGTTGAAGTGAAGTGCTAGAAAATGTGGTTGCTCCTCTGCCTCTTCTTCCTCTTGTTGTTGTGGCTGCACATGAGCATGAGCTCTATGCTCCTCTGTCTCTTCTTCTTCTTGTTGTTGGGCTTGTCTTGCTCCACTAGCACTTCATCAATAATCTTCTCAACCCCAGCTTCATCACACAACCTCTGTATGATGCTGGGGAATGCTAACTTTGAGTCATCATTGGTGCTTTTCAGTATTTTGTTGATATTGTTGGCAATTATTTCCCCAACATCTACATTTTCTCCCTTCATTATGCTGTATATGAGCACAACCCTTTCCTTGGTCACCTCTGAAGTGTTGGATGTCAGGATTGAGGATCTTCTCACAAACTCTAGCCACCCTTTAGCTTGCGGGTTCAAATCCCTTCTCCTCAGCTGGTTGGGTTTCCCATCCTTGCCATTTATCCATTGCACATTCAAATCCTGGGTCTTGTTGCTTCATTCTTTCCTCAATGCTCTGGGTGGAGTTTGTCCACTTCACTATTATCATCCTCTATATGTTAGTGGGGCGACAATCAATGGACTTCCCCCTCACATAGCTGAGATAGGAGTAAGAATGATTGGATGAAAGCAGTAGGAAAGCAGAAATTCAGAAGGAACACACCATATCCATACACTTATCTGAAATTCCCACCAATGAATTTCATAAGTATCTCTATCTTTATTTTATGATTTATTTATCTTTATTTTCGAAAACCAATATAACCATTTGAATCCGCCTGACTGAGATTTACAAGATGACCATAGCTTGCTTCATACCAACAATCTCCGTGGGATCGACCCTTACTCACGTAAGGTATTACTTGGACAACCCAGTGCACTTGCTGGTTAGTTGTGCGAAGTTGTGACAAAGTGTGATCCACGTTTGAGAGCTCCAAGTCTATTGGTGCCATTGTTGATGATCACAATTTTGTGCTCCAAGTTTTTGGCGCCGTTGCCGGGGATTGTTCGAGTTTGAACAACTGACGGTTCATCTTGTTGCTCAGATTAGGTAATTTTATTTTCAAAAAGTTTTAAAAAATCTTTCAAATATTTTTTCTTTGTTTGCGTTTTTCCAAATATAATTTTTGAAAAAAAAAATTTATAAAATCATAAAAACTAAAAATATTTTGTGTTTCTTGTTTGAGTCTAGTGTCAATTTTTAAGTTTGGTGTCAATTGCATGTTTTAAAAACTTTTGCATTTTTCGAAAATTCATGCATGTGTTCTTCATGATCTTCAAGTTGTTCTTGACAAGTCTTCTTGTTTGATCTTTAAATTTTCTTGTTTTGTGTTTTTTGTTGTTTTTGATATGCATTTTCGCATTCATAGTGTCTAAACATGAAAAATTTATAAGTTTGGTGTCTTGCATGTTTCTCTTTTCTTGAAAAATTTTCAAAAGTAAGTCTTGATGCTCATCTTGATCTTCAAAGTGTTCTTGGTGTTCATCTTGACATTCATAGTGTTCTTGCATGCATCATTGGTTTTGATCCATAATTTTTATGTTTTGGGTCATATTTGTGTTTTTCTCTCTCCTCTTAAAAAAATTCAAAAAAATAAAAAAATATCTTTTCCTTATTTTACTCATAATTTTCGAAATCCTTGTTTTAAAAATTGTTTTTCAAAATCTTTTTCTTAATTTTATTTCATAATTTTCGAAAACTTTACTAACAATTAATGTGATTGATTCAAAAATTTGAAGTTTGTTACTTTCTTGTTAAGAAAGGTTCAATCTTTAAATTCTAGAATCATATCTTTTAATTTCTTGTTAGTCAAGTCATCAATTTTAATTTTAAAAATCAAATCTTTTTCAAAATAAATTTCAATCATATCTTTTTCAAAATCAATTTCAAAAATCTTTTCTAACTCCTTATCTTTTCAAAATTGATTTTCAAATATTTTTCAACTAACTAATTAACTTTTTGTTTGTTTGACTATTTCTTATCTTTTTCAAAACCACCTAACTAATTTTCTCTCTCTAATTTTCAAAAACTACCTCCCTCTTTTTCAAAATTCTTTTAATTAACTAATTGTTTCAAATTTTAATTTTAATTGTATTTATTCTCTCAATTTTCGAAAATCACTAACTATTTTTCAAAAACAATTTTCGAATTTCTCTCTATTTCATCTTCTTCTATTTATTTATTTAATTACTAACACTCTTCTTTTCATCTTAAAATTCAAACCCTATCTTCTCTTCTGCGTTCGAAGTTTTCTCTTCTTCATTCTTATTCTTCTTTTCTTCTACTCACATAAAGGAATCTCTATACTGTGATATAGAGGATTCCTCTTCTTTTCTGTTCTCTTCTTTTTCATATGAGCAGGTGCAAGGACAAGGACATTCTTGTTGAAGCAGATCCTGAACCTGAAAGGACTCTGAAGAAGAAGCTAAGAGATGCTAAAGCACAACAATACAGAGAAAACCTTACAGAGAATCTCGAAAAAGAGAGAGATATGGCCAAACCGAATAACAATGGTGGAGTCGCAAGGAGGATGCTTGGTGATTATACTACACCTACTTCCAATTTTTATGGAAGAAGCATCTCAATCCCTGTCATTGGAGAAAACAATTTTGAGCTGAAGCCTTAACTAGTTGCTCTCATACAACAGAACTACAAGTTCAATGGACTTCCATCAGAAGATCCCTATCAGTTTTTAACTGAATTCTTACAGATCTGTGATACTGTTAACACTAATGGAATAGATCCTGAAGTCTACAGGCTCATGCTTTTCCCTTTTGCTGTAAGAGACAAAGCTAGAACATGGTTGGACTCACAACCTAAAGATATCATGGACTCTTGGGATAAGCTGGTCACGGCCTCCTTGGCCAACCTCTTTCCTCCTCAAAAGCTGAGCAAGCTTAGAGTGGTTGTTTAGACCTTCAAGAAAAAAGATGGTGAATCCCTCTATGAAGCTTGGGAAAGATATAAGCAGTTGACCAAAAAGTGTCCTTCTGACATACTTTCAGAGTGGACCATTTTGGATATGTTCTATGATGGTCTATCTGAGTTCTCTAAGATGTTACTGGACCATTCTACAGGTGGATCGATTCACCTAAAGAAAACGCCTGCAGAAGCTCAAGAACTCATTGACATGGTTGCCAATAACCAATTCATGTACACCTCTGATAGGAACCCTGTGAGTAATGGGATGCCTCAGAAGATGGGAGTTTTTGAAGTTGATACTCTTAATGCCATATTGGCTCAGAACAAAATGTTGACTCAGCAAGTCAACATGATTTCTCAGAGTCTGAATGGATGGCAAAATGCATCTAACAGTACTAAAGAGGCATCTTCTAAAGAAGAAGCTTATGATCCTGAGAACCCTGCAATGGCAGAGGTGAATTACATGGGTGAACCCTATGGAAACACCTATAATCCCTCATGGAGAAATCATCCATATTTCTCATGGAAGGATCAATAGAAGCCTCAAGAAGGCTTTAATAATGGTGGACGAAACATGTTCAACAATAGCAAGCCTTCTCCATCATCTTCTCAGCAACAGACAGAGAATTCTGAGCAGAGCCCCTCTAGCTTAGCAAACATAATCTCTGATCTAGCTAAGGCCACTTTAAGTTTCATGAATGAAACAAGGTCCTCCATTAGAAATTCAGAGGCACAAGTGGGTTAGTTGAGTAAGAAAATTATTGAAACTCCTCCTAGTACTCTCCCAAGCAATACAGAAGAGAATCCAAAAAGAGAGTGCAAGGCCGCTGATATAATCAAAATGGCCGAATACAAAGAGGAAGAGAAGGACGTGAATCCTAGTGAGGAAGACCTCCTGGGACATCCTCTGAACAAAAAGGAGTTCCAAAATGATAAACCTAAGGAATCTGAGGCTCACCTAGAGACCATAAAGATTCCATTGAACTTCCTTTTACCATTCATGAGCTCTGAGAACTATTCTTCCTCTGAAGAGGATGAAGATGTAACTGAAGAGCAAGTTGCTCAATATCTAGGAGCCATCATGAAGTTGAATGCCAAGTTGTTTGGTAATGAGACTTGGGAAGGTGAAACTCCCTTGCTCATTACTGAACTAGATACATGGGTTCAACAAACTCTACCAAAAAGAAACAAGATCTTGGTAAATTCTTAATATCCTATACCATAGGCACCATGACCTTTGAGAAGGCTCTATGTGACCTAGGGTCAGGTATAAATCTTATGCCACTCTCTGTAAAGGAGACTGGGGATCTTTGAGGTACAAGCTACAAGAATCTCATTAGAGATGGTAGACAAGTCAATAAAATAAGCTTATGGATTGGTAGAGGACGTGTTGGTAAAGGTTAAAGACCTTTACATCCCTGCTGATTTCATAATCTTAGACACTGGGAAGGATGAGAATGAATCCATCATTCTTGGAAGACCATTCCTAGCCATAGCAGGAGCTGTAATTGATGTTGACAGAGGAGAGCTAGTCCTTCAATTGAATGGGGACTACCTTGTGTTTAAAGATCAAGGAACTTCCTCTGCAACCATGGAAAAGAGGCACGATAAGCTTCTCTTAATACAGAGTCAAACAAAGCCCCCACAATCAAACTCTAAGTTTGGTGTTCGGAGGCCACAACCAAACTCTAAGTTTCGTGTTTAACCCCCACATTCAAACTCTAAGTTCGGTGTTGGGAGGTCCCAACAATGCTCTGAACATCTGTGAAGCCCGATGAGAGCTTACTGTCAAGCTATTGACATTAAAGAAGTGCTTATTGGGAGGCAACCCAATTTTTATTTATCTATATTTCTATTGTTCTTTTATGTTTTATTAGGTTTATGATCATGCGGAGTCACAATACAATTGCAAAATTAAAAACAGAATCAAAAACAGCAGAAGAAACAGCACACCCTGGACGAAAAGCTTACTGGCATTAAACGCCAGTAAGGAGCATCTGGCTGGAATTTAACTCCAAAACAGAGTATGAAGCTGGCGTTGAACGCCAGAAACAAGCATGGAAGTGGCATTCAACGCCAGAAACATCCTGTAGATTGGCGTTGAATGCCCAAAACAAGCATGGAGGCGGCGTTTAACGCCAAAAACATGCTGCAGCCTGGCGTTAAACGTCAGGATTGCATACAAAGGGCATTTTACATTACTAAAGGGTGCAGGGATGAGAAATCCTTGACACCTCAAGATCTATGGACCGAACAGGATCACCTCAGGATCTGTGGACCCCACAAGATCCCCACCTACCTTTTCCCTCTCTCTCACACCTTTTCATAACACTCTTCCCCAAACATCATTCACCAATCACCTCAATCACTCTTCTCCATCACCTCTTCACCATTCACATACATCCACTCTTCCCCATAAACCCCACCTACCTTCAAATTCAAAATCTCTTTCCCACCCAAACCCACCCTAAATGACCGAACCCTAACTCCTCTCCCTCCACTATATAAACCCCTATATCCTTCTTCATATTCACACATCATTACCCTCTATTATCTCCCTTGGCCGAATACACATCTCTCTCCCTCTCCTCCGTATCTTCTTCTTCTTCATCTATTCTTTCTTCTTTTGCTCGAGGACGAGCAACATTCTAAGTTTGGTGTGGTAAAAGCATAACTTTTTTGTTTTTCCATAACCATTGATGGCACTTAAGGCCAGAAAAACCTCTAGAAGAGGAAAGGGAAGACAAAAGCTTCCACTTCCGAGTCATGGGAGATGGAGAGATTCATCTCAAAAGCCCATCAAGACCACTTTTATGAAGTTGTGGCCAAGAAGAAGGTGATCCCTGAGGTCCCTTTTATGCTCAAGAAAAATGAGTATCCGGAGATCCGACATGAGATCCAAAGAAGAGGTTGGAAAATTCTTACCAACCCCATTCAACAAGTCAGAATCTTAATGGTTCAAGAGTTTTATGAAAACGCATGGATCACTAGGAACCATGATCAAAGCATGAACCCAAACCCAAAGAATTGGCTTACAATGGTTCGGGGAAAATGCTTAGATTTCAGTCCGAAAAATGTAAGGTTGGCATTCAACTTGCCTATGATGACGCATGCCCCTACACTAGAAGGGTCAACTTTGATCAAAGGTTGGACCAAGTCCTCATGGACATATGTGTGGAAGGAGATCAATGGAAAAGAGACTCTAAAGGCAAGCCGGTTCAATTGAGAAGACTAGACCTTAAGCCTGTGGCTAGAGGATGGTTAGAGTTCATCCAACGCTCCATTATCCCTACTAGCAACCGATCTGAAGTAACTATGGATCGGGCCATCATGATCCATAGCATCATGATTGGAGAGGAAGTAGAAGTTCATGAAGTCATCTCTCTAGAACTCTACAAAGTAGCCGAAAAGCCCTCCACGTTAGCAAGGCTAGCTTTTCCTCCACGTTGGAGTTGTCATAGAAGGAGACATCCTCATTGAAGAGGACAAGCCCATCACCAAGAAAAGGATGGAGCAAACAAGAGAGTCCATTCATGGATCTCAAGAGACGCATGAGGAAGCTCATCATCAAGAAATCCCTGAGATGCCTCAAGGGATGCATTTTCCTCTAAACAACTATTGGGAACAACTCAACACTTCTCTAGAAGGATTGAGTCATGACATGAACCAATTAAGGGTGGAACACCAAGAACAAATGAGATTAGAGAAGATCAAAGAGCTATGAGGGAGGAGCAACAAAGGCAAGGAAGAGACATAGAGGAGCTCAAGAACACCATTGGTCCTTCAAGGAGAAGGCGCCACCATCACTAAGAAGGACTCATTCCTTAACTTCCTTGTTCTTATCTCTCTGTTTTTCGATTTTATGCTTTATGTTTGTCTATGTTTGTATCTTTGTTACACGATCATTAGTGTCTAGTATCTATGTCTTAAGGCTATGAATAATTCCATGAATCCTTCACCTTTCTTAAATGAAAAATATTTCTAATACAAAAGAACAAGAAGTACATGAGTTTCGAATTCATCCTTGAAATTATTTTAATCATATTGATGTGGTGACAATACTTTTTGTTTTCTAAATGAATGCTTGAACAATGCATATTTTTTATCTTGTTGTTTATGAATGAATGTTAAATTTGTTGGCTCTTGAAAGAATGATGGAAAAGGAGAAATGT
>NC_029775.3:58820763-58823108 GCF_000817695.3 Arachis duranensis | reverse complement strand
TTGATTCTTGAAGCAAGAAAAAGCAGTGAATAACAAAATCTTGCGAAAAAAATGGCAAAAAAAAAGAAAAAGTAAGCAGAAAAAGCCAATAGCCCTTAAAACCAAAAGGCAAGGGTAAAAAGGATCCAAGGCTTTGAGCATCAATGGATAGAAGGGCCCAAGGAAATAAAATCCAGGCCTAAGCGGATAAATCAAGTTGTCCCTAATCATGTGCTTGTGGCATGCAGGTCCAAGTGAAAAGCTTGAGACTGAGTGGTTAAAGTCGTGATCCAAAGAAAAAAGAGTGTGCTTAAGAGCTCTGGACACCTCTAACTGGGGACTTCAGCAAAGCTGAGTCACAATCTGAAAAGGTTCACCCAGTCATGTGTCTGTGGCATTTATGTATCCGGTGGTAATACTGGAAAACAAAGTGATTAGGGCCACGGCCAAGACTCATAATAGTAGCTGTGTTCAAGAATCAACAAACTTAACTAGGACACTCAATAACACTATCTGAACTCTGAATTCTAAGCGGATAATTTATAAGCTTTTTGGTATAGTTTTTAGGTAGTTTTTAGTAGGATCTAGCTACTTTTAGAGATGTTTTTATTAGTTTTTATGCAAAATTCACATTTCTGGACTTTACTATGAGTTTGTGTGTTTTTCTGTGATTTTAGGTATTTTCTGGCTGAAATTGAGGGACCTGAGCAAAAATCTGATTCAGGCTAAAAAAGGACTACAAATGTTGTTGGATTCTGACCTCCCTACACTTGAAATGGATTTTTTGGAGCTACAAAACTCCAAATGGTGCGCTTTTAACTGCGTTGGAAAGTAGACATCCAGGGCTTTCCAGAAATATATAATGGTTCATACTTTGTTCGAGCTTAGACGACTTAAACTGGCATTCAACGTAGTCCCATGCTGCATTCTGGAGTAAAACGCCAGAAACACGTCACAAACCAGAGTTAAACGCCAAAAACATGTTACAACTTGGTGTTTAACTCCAAGAGAAGCCTTTGCACGTGTAAAGCTCAAGCTCAGCCCAAGCACACACCAAAGTGGGCCCCAAAAGTGGATTTCTGCACTAAGACTTATTTCTGTAAACCCTAGTAACTAGTTTAATATAAATAGAACTTCTTACTATTGTATTAGACATCTTGGTATCTATCTTCAGACGTTTAGTTCTTAGACTTTGGGGGCTGACCATTCGGCCATGCCTGGACCTTGATCACTTATGTATTTTCAACGGTGGAGTTTCTACACACCATGGATTAAGGTGTGGAGTTCTGTTGTTCCTTGAGTATTAATGCAATTACTATTATTCTTCTATTCAATTAAGCTTATTCTTATTCTAAGATATTCACTGCCTTTCAACATGATGAATGTGATGATCCGTGACACTCATCATCATTCTCACCTATGAATGCATGCCTGACAACCACTCCTGTTCTACCTTAGAACGAACGCGCATCTCTTGGATTCCTTAATCAGAATCTTCGTGGTATAAGCTAGAATTATTGGTGGCCATTTTTGACAATCCAGAAAGTCTAAACCTTGTCTGTGGTATTCCAAGTAGGATTCAAGGATTGAATGACTGTGACGAGCTTCAAACTCGCGAGTGTTGGGAGTAGTGACAAACGCAAAAGAATCACTGGATTCTATTTCAACATGATCGAGAACCGACAGATGATTAGCCGTGCTGTGACAGAGCATTTGGACCGTTTTCACTGAGAGGACGGGAGGTAGCCATTGACATTGGTGAAACCCAACATACAGCTTGCCATAGAAAGGAGTAAGAATGATTGGATGAAAGCAGTAGGAAAGCACAGATTCAGAAGGAACACAGCATCTCCATACACTTATCTGAAATTCCCACCAATGAATTACATAAGTATCTCTATCTTTATTTTATGCTTTATTTATCTTTATTTTCGAAAACCATTATAACCATTTGATTATGCCTGACTGGGATTTACAAGATGACCATAGCTTGCTTCATACCAACAATCTCCGTGGGATCGACCCTTACTCATGTAAGGTATTACTTGGACGACCCAGTGCACTTGTTGGTTAGTTGTGCGAAGTTGTGACAAAGTGTGATTCACGTTTGAGAGCTCTAAGTCTATTGGCGCCATTGTTGATGAAAACAATTTCGTGCACCAAGGATCCAGAAATTTGTTCCTTAGTTTTTCTTTTCTTTGATGCTGAGGTTTTTGGTGGTGCCGTTAGGTTGAGAGAGAGTGTTTGAAGGTTTAAGGAAAGTTGGGGAATGTTGCAAGAAGCAAGAAAACGCAAGCAAAACAAAGTTTTGCTTTAAACCAAACTTAGAACTTGATTGTCCCAATCAAGAAAAGGAAAAGAAATAG
>NC_029775.3:58817975-58820728 GCF_000817695.3 Arachis duranensis | reverse complement strand
GGGAAAGAGAAAAGAGATGAGAAGAATGAAGGAATTGTCTGGGTTCTTTCCTGTGTGAATTGGGGTTTGAAGTGGGAGGAGAGGTAGGAAAGTGAGGGGCTTTTATAGGGGGTGGGAAGTGTGGTCTGAATGGTGGGAAGTAATGTAATTCAATGTTTTTCCACTTGGGGAGTGGCTCCTAGCATGGGAAGAGGCGCCAATCCTTATCCCACTTTGCTTTCTACATGTGTTGAGTTCCAAAGTGAAAGTACACTTTGACTTTTTTGCTTTATGAGCTATCAATCATGTGGGCCCATTTTTCTCTCCTAAAAATAAAACCGAAACCCCATCAGTAATAACAAAAGAATTCTTCATATTCCTTTCTAATATGAGTGAATGAATTTGCAACTGATGAGTGTCCCTTGGGACACCGAACTTAATCCCATTGTATCATAATAAATTGGGTTCATCATTGGGTTTTTAATGTGTTCATAAAGGTAAAATAATTCCAATTTTTTCATATCCTTTTGCTTCTAACCTCTTCTGAACACAATTAAACAATGTTCATGTTCTCACCAATATATTAAATGCTTGCAATATTGGGCCTGCTTAGGTGATCCTTGTATGGTGGTGGCCACACCAAACTTAATCTCTGGGCTTACATTTCAAAATTAATTTATCCAAATGGTTGTAAGCCTAGATTAAGTAGGTAAGTGGCCACACCAAACTTAGCTTTTTAGCTAGTTCTTAGCCCAATCACTCATCATCAGTAAATGTATTCATCAAATTGCATTTCCAGAATAGAAGAAAACAGAATGTAAGGGTCTCCTAACTACCAAAACTAACATTAGACTTCCTACTCTACCACCTACAATCTACTTCTAGAAGGCAATGAAACATAATTATTAAACTGAAACTTAAACTACCTAAATCGACAATTTTAAGCTATTTCTAAGAAAGCAATAATTCAAAAGGATATAAAGTATTGGGGTGCCTCCCAACTAGCGCTTCTTTACTATCACTAGCTTGACACTCCATCTTTAGTTGAGCTTGTAGCTCACTCTTTGCTCCTCCAAATAGCCTCCCAAGTAATGTTTGAGCCTATGGCCATTGACAATGAAAGTTCTCTAAGTGTTGTCCTCCATGAGATCTACATGACCATATGGGGATGCCTTAAGGATAGTAAAAGGTCCTAACCATCGAGAATTAAGTTTCCCTGGGAAGAAGTTGAGTCTTGACTTGAATAGTAGCACTTTTTGACCTTCCTCAAACTCTCTCCTTGCTATCTTTTGATCATGCCATCTCTTAGCTTTTTCCTTGTAGATTTTGGCATTTTCATATGATTGAGATCTAAGCTCTTCCAATTCTTGCAATTGCAAGTTCCTTTTCTCCCCAGCAGCATTACCATCAAAGTTTAGTAGCTTGATTGTCCAAAAGGCTTTATGTTCAAGCTCAAGGGGTAGATGACATGCCTTCCCGTACACCAACTAATATGGGGTTATACCTGTTGGTGTTTTTAAGGCTGTCCTATATGCCCAAGTCATCCAGCCTCTTCGACCAGTCCTTTCTTGAAGTTCCCACAGTTTTCTCTAGGATCCTCTTTAACTCTCTATTTGATATCTCAACCTGCCCGCTTGTTTGAAGGTGATAAGGTATTGCAACCTTATGCTTCACTCCATATCTCAAAACTAAGGTCTCCAATGGTCTATTGCAGAAGTGTGTCCCTCCATCACTAATGAGGGCTCTAGGAACTTCAAACCGGCTGAAGATGTTTCTCCTAAGAAAGCTCATGACCACCTCATTGTCGCTTGTTGGGGTTGCAATAGCCTCTACTCACTTAGAGACATAGTCCACTGCCAGTAGAATGCACTTATTTGCGTATGAGGTGGGGAATGGACCCATGAAGTCAATTCCCCATACGTCAAATAGTTCAAGTTCTAGTATGAATTGTTGTGGCATCTCGTTTTTCTTGGACAGGTTCCCAGCTCTTTGCCATTCATTCTAGAATGAATTGTTGTGGCATCTCGTTTTTCTTGGACAGGTTCCCAGCTCTTTGCCATTCATTCTAGAATGAATTGTTGTGGCATCTCGTTTTTCTTGGACAGGTTCCCAGCTCTTTGCCATTCATTACACCTTGACACCAATTCCTTAGCATCCTTGAATATTGTTGGCCAATAGAATCCGTATTGGAGCACCTTTGCCGTTGTTCTTTCTCTACTAGTGGTCACCATATGCAGATTCGTGGCATTGCCACAATACCTTTTGCCCTTCTTCTTGTGAAATACATCTCCTTAAGATCCCATCAACACTCTTCTTGAACAAGTAAGGTTTATCCCAAATTTAGTGTTAAGAATCATTGATCAGTTTCTTCTTCATGTGATTGTTGATGTTGGTGGGTGATGTGTGGAAAGCGATCCAACACAAAACTCACCGGCAAGTGTACCGGGTCGCATCAAGTAATAATAACTCACATGAGTGAGGTCGATCCCACAGGGATTGAAGGATTGAGCAATTTTAGTTTAGTGGGTGATTTAGTCAAGCGAATTAAGTTTTGGTTGAGTGATTTGTGTTTAACAGGAAGTAAATGACAGTAAATGTAAAGGGGGAAGGGAAAAGTGCAGTAAATTGAAGAACAGAATTGTAAATTTGCAGAATCTTAAAGAGCAAGAAAGTAAATGACTGAAACTTAAAGTGCAAGAAACTTAAATTGCAGTAACTTAAATGGCAAGAAAGATAAATGGCTTGAATATAAAAGGGAATTGAGGAATGGGATT
>NC_029775.3:58815151-58816212 GCF_000817695.3 Arachis duranensis | reverse complement strand
TGCTAATTCTTCCTAGGATCATTGATGCCCAGCATCTCTTTGGATAACTAAATGTTCTGTATCTAAGTTGCTCTTTATTGTGGATTTTCAATTGGCCATCCCAAATCAGTTGATCTAAGTGACTGGGTTTCAAAATACCCCTTAGAATTTACTCATCCAAGCAGATCTCAGTACAAGAACACCACAGGCATTTGTCCTAAGGTTCAAGCCATTGGTGTCCAACCTTTATTCTTTGTTTTTCTTGACATTTTGGCTTTTTCCTTCCTTTTTCTTTCTGCTTTTGTTACCAAGGGTTGTTTCATTCTTGATAGGAGTCTTTGTAACAGCAAGCCAACTCACAATTGGATGAGAATGATATTATGCAACAATTATTTCATGAGTCATGCATTTAATCTAACACATGTGCCACCACCAACTTCCATTCACACTTATGCAACATTGGATATTTTCCTTTTTAATTCAAACCAAACTCTTTTATTCAAGCATATGGGAAACAAAGCAATATTTAAAGCTAAGTGATGGATACAAGCATTATGCAGACTTAGCATTTGTAACAAACCATTTCACTTGCAGCTAGATAAACATTTTAGCAAGACATACAATGATTTCCAAATTCAAAACATCACACAGCAGCAAGAATTAAGTTTAGATACAACCTTTGAAGTTGCAGCCCTTTGATTTTTCTCCTTCTGTTGTGTTCCCTTTGAGTCAAAATACATAGTGTCTTCAATTGTTGATTCATGTCCTGCATAATCCTCAAAGTTGCTTGCTTCTCAAGCCCTTAATTACATGGTTAGTGCATAAATTGAGTGTGGCTCTCAGATTTATTTAGGTGTTGGGGACACCAAACTTAATTGTTTGCCACTGCCTCTGATGCAACAAGTTAACCATATGTGAAACCTTGTGTCCTTGCTAAAGGTTATAGAATTAAAACTAGAAAGCAGTTAAGTAGTTGAATAATCTGTCTGATTGCTTGGAGCTAGTATTGTGCAGGAAGTGAGAATGTGCTTTTAAATGAGATTTTGGTGGAACACCAAACTTAGAATCTTTCATTCTCCCTT
>NC_029775.3:58789315-58811423 GCF_000817695.3 Arachis duranensis | reverse complement strand
AGTGGGCAGGGCAGAGTTGCCTTCCTTGGCTTGGTTACCTAATGTTGCTCTCCTAGAGGGCATTCTGCCCTTGTGGAGGGCAATGTTGCTTCCCCCATTAGTTGCGGCACGCTTCTCTCCTCTTTGGCCATGCTTTCCTTTTCTTGTGTTACGCTTCTTAGGCCACGCTTTTCATTTTCTTTTCTTTTCTTCACCTACAATAAACCAAACAACCACTCAAAGTATCACTAAATTCAAGAGGCTTATAAATCAATTAAAATTCAATCAAAATTAGCTTAAACCTCATGATTTAACATTAATTTCATGGTGGTTGCTTGATTTAGAGAAGTTATGCATTTTCACTCCAAATCACTTACTTAGGATGCAAGAAAGTGCATAAATGCTAACAAAACAAGTGAAATTAGCTTGAAAAATGGGTATATGATGACTTGTCATCAGTGGGCAACTCCCCAATGGCCTTGAAGTTAGCTATGTCTTCAAACTAAGGGGCTACTTGGATCATCATCAACTTCTCATCAGGGAAGCTCTCATTCACTGCAAATTGGAGTGTCTCTTCTTCTCCTTGTGGGATCCTTGAAAGGTGCTCAACCACTTTATTCTCTACTCCACTCTTATCTTTAATTTCAATGTCAAACTCTTGGAGTAGCAGGATCCATCTTATTAGTCTGGGCTTAGACTCTTATTTGGTAAGCAAGTATTTGAGGGGTACATGATCAGTGAACACAATAACTTTAGAGCCAATAAGATATGATCTAAATTTATCAAAAGCAAAGACTATGGCCAAAAGTTCCTTCTCTGTATTGGTGTAGTTCCTTTGATTCTCATTAAGGACCTTGCTAGCATAGTAAATAACATGCACTAGCTTGTCTTTCCTTTGTCCCAGGACAGCACCAATAGCAAAGTAAGATGCATCACACATTAATTCAAAGGGTAAATCCCAACTAGGTAGTGCTATAATAGGTGCAGAGGAAAGTCTATTTTTAAGTTCATCAAAGGCTAACATGCTCTCTCTATCAAAGACAAAGGGAGTGTTTGAGACAAGTAGGTTTCTAAGGGGTTTTGCAATATTTGAAAAATCTTTAATAAACCTCCTATAGAACCTAGCATGTCCCAAAATGCTTCTGATTGCCTTGACATTGCAAGGTGGAGGCAACTTCTCAATTACTTCCACCTTCGCCTTGTCTACTTCTATGCCACTTTTGGAGATCTTATGACCAAGAACCACCCCTTCAGTCACCATAAAATGGTACTTCTCCTAGCTCAAAACCAAGTTGGTTTCTTGGAATCTCCTTAGCACCATGGCAAGATGACATAGGTAATCAGAATATGAATCCCCAAACATAGAGAAGTCATCCATAAAAACTTCTATGAACTTCTAAATCATGTTTGAGAAGATGGAGAGCATGCACCTTTGGAATATTGCAAGTGCATTGCACAATCCAAAGGGCATTCTCCTATAAGCAAAGACTCCATAGGGACAAGTAAAAGAGGTTTTCTCCTGACCCTTGAGGTCTCACAGAGCCTTTTCAAAGTTCATGGTGCCTATGGTGCAAGGTATTAAGAACTTTCTGGGAACCGGTTTCTTTTGAGGCAATGTCAGCTGAATCCATGTATTCAGTTCATTGATGAGCAATGGAGTTTCATCCCCCCAAGTCTCATTACCAAATAACTTGGCATTCAGCTTTATGATTGCTCCTAGATACTGAGCAACTTGCTCTTCAACAGTGTCTTTGGTGCAGGAAATTGTAAATCACACTTTTTACAATTCGTACCACTAACCAGCAAGTGCACTGGGTCCTCTAAGTAATACCTTACGTGAGTAAGGGTCGATCCCACGGAGATTGTTGGCTTGAAGCAAGCTATGGTTATCTTGTAACTCTTAGTTAGGATATCAGTTATAATTATCAGTTGACTTGCAAATGAACAAGAGAGCATGTATTAAATAATACTTATTATGCAGTAATGGAGAATATGTTGAAGTTTTGGAGATGCATTGTCTTCTGAAACTCTGCTTTCCCACTGTCTTCTTCTTCACGCATGCAAGGTTTCTCCTTTGGCAAGCTGTGTGTTAGTGGATCACCGTTGTCAATGGCTACCATCCGTCCTCTCAGTAAAAATGGTCCAGGTGCACTGTCACCGCATGGCTAATCATCTGTTGGTTTTCACTCATGTTGGAATAGGATCCATTGATCCTTTTGCGTCTGTCACTACGCCCAACCCTTGTGAGTTTGAAGCTCATCACATTCATTCAATCCCTAAATCCTACTCAGAATACCACAGACAGGGTTTAGACTTTCTGGATTCTCAAGAATACTGCCAATGTATTCTAGCTTATACCACGAAGATTCTGATTAAGGAATCCAAGAGATACTCATTCAATCGAAGGTAGAATAGAAGTGGTTGTCCGGTATGCGTTCATAGGTTGAGAATGGTGATGAGTGTCACGGATCATCACCTTCTTCACATTAAAGTGCAAATGAATATCTTAGATAGAAACAAGCGAGTTTGAATGGAAAACAGAAATAATTGCATTAATTCATCGAGACACACAAAGCTCCTCACCTCCAACAATGGTGTTTAGAGACTCATGCCGTCAAAGAGTACAAATTTCAGATCTAAAATATCATGAGGTACAAAATAAATCTCTAAAAGTTGTTTAAATACTAAACTAGTAACCTAGGTTTATAGAAAATGAGTAAACTAAGATAGATAGTGCAGAAATCCACTTCTGGGGCCCACTTGGTGTGTGCTGGGGCTGAGACTTGAGCTTCTCATGTGCCTGGGCTATTTCTGGAGTTAAACGTTAGGTTGTAACCTGTTTTGGGCATTTAACTCCAACTGGTAACCTATTTATGGCGTTTAACACCAAAATGGAACATGGAACTGGCGTTAAACACCAGTTTATGTCGTTTATCTTCGAGAAAAGTATGGACTATTATATATTTCTGGAAAGCCCTGGATGTATACTTTCTAACCCAATTGAGAGTGGTGCCAATTGGACTTCTCTAGCTCCAAAAAATCCATTCCGAGTGCAGGGAGGTCAGAATCCAAAAGCATCAGGAGTCCTTTTTCAACCTGAAGCAGATTTTTGCTCAGCTCCCTCAATTTTAGCTAGAAAATACCTGAAATCATAGAAAAACACACAAACTGATAGTAAAGTCCAAAAATATGAATTTTTCCTAAAAACTAAGAAAAATATACTAAAACTAACTAAAACATGCCAAAAAACTACATGAAATAACCTCAAAAAGCATATAAAATATCCGCTCATCACAACACCAAACTTAAACTGTAGCTTGTCCCCAAGCAACTAGGTAAATAAAATAGGATAAAAAGAAATCAAGAAGCAATAATATCTCAGAGTTGTAAGTGAAGCTCAGATTCTAATTAGATGAGCGGGACTAGTAGCTTTTTGCTTCCGAACAGTTTTGGCTTCAGAATGATTGGCATCCATAGGAACTCAGAATTTAGATAGTATTATTGATTCTCCTAGTTTAGTATGTTGATTCTTGAACACAGCTACTTTATGAGTCTTGGTCGTGGCCCTAAGCACTTTGTTTTCTAGTATTACCACTGGATACATAAATGCCACAGACACATGGGTGAACCTTTTCAGATTGTGAATTAGCTTTGCTAAAGTCCCCAATTAAAGGTGTCCAGAGTTCTTAAGCACACTCTTTTGCTTTGGATCACGACTTTAACCACTCAGTCTCAAGCTTTTCACTTGGACCTGCATGCCACAAGCACATGGTTAGGGACAGCTTGATTTAGCCGCTTAGGCCTGGATTTATTTCCTTGGGCCCTCCTATCCGTTGATGCTCAAACCTTAGATCCTTTTTACCCTTGCCTTTTGGTTTAAAGGGCTATTGGCTTTTCCTACTGCTCCTTCTCTTTTTTTTTTCACTGCTTTTTCTTGTTTCAAGAATCAATTTCATGATTTTTTAGATCAACAATAATATTTCTTTTGTTCATCATTCTTTCAAGAGCCAACAATTTTAACATTCATAAAATTCAATATAAAAAATATGCACTATTTAGGCATTCATTCAGAAGACAAAAAGTATTGCCACCACATATAAATAATTAGAATTTTTCTTATTAAAAACTCGAAAAAATATTGACTCCTTATTCTAAAAATCTACTATTTTATTCATGTTTGATGATGATGAGAAAAATAAATTATAGCTTAATTAGAGATAAAATCAAAATAGAAATAATAATTACTACTACTCATATATAACTTCTAAGGTAAATTCCTAATAAGAACAATTATCACAGAGTTAAGGCTAAGATTAGGACTCAACAACCTTTATTTTGGGAGGTAGATGCTCCTTTAATCTGTGGGGTGCTTGGCCCTTCAAGAGATAGCTTCTAACGCTTTAGTTGCTTCAGTTCATGCCCTTGCTCTTCTTGTTCCCTAAGCAGTTTGCAAAGCATGCTACTTTGATTTTGCTGTTCTTCCTTTAGTTGGTCCATAGCTTCTTGCAACTTGGTGACAGATGCTTCAAGACGCTCCCAGTATTCAATTTGAGGGATTTCCGGGAGGAACTCCTGTGCTTTCCTCTTGATGAGATCATCCTGCACTTGTTGTCCTTACATTGACTTTTAGGTGATTGGTTGCTCAACTGAGATATACTCATTCACTCCCATCTTTACCCCAGCATCTTTACATAGCATAGAGATTAAGCTTGGATAAGAAAAATTGGCATCTTTGGAGTTCTTGTTTGCAATTGTGTAAAGTTCACAAGAAATCAGCTGATGAACTTCCACTTCTTTTCCCAACATAATGCAATAGATCATTAATGCTCTTTTGATGGTGACTTCAGAGCGATTGCTAGTGGGCAGTATAGAATGCCCATTGAAGTCCAGCCAGCCTCTGGCGACTGGTTTGAGATCTCCTCTCTTAAGTTGATTTGGGACACCCTTTGTGCTGGTTGTCCACTTGGTTCCAGGGAGGCATATGTCCTCAAGAATTTCGTCCAAGCCCTTATTTATTCTCATCATTCTCCTATTAAAGGAGTCTGGGTCATCCATCAGCTAAGGTAGCTTGAAGATCTCCCTGATTTTGTCAGAGTGGAGGTGAACAATCTTCCCTCTGACCAAAGTCTGATAGTCATAGAAGGCGGTTCTAGCTATTCTCTGCCTGTCTATTTACCACAGATTAGAGTAGAATTCCTGAACCATGTTTCTTCCCACCTTTGTTTCAGGATTAGCTAGGATTTCCCAGCTCCTATTTCGAATTTGCTCTTGGATCTCCGGATATTCGTCTTCTTTCAGATCGAATTTAACTTCTGGGATCACTGACCTTAGACCCATTATTTTGTAGTAATGGTCTGAATGTTCTTTGGTTAAGAACATCCCTTGATTCCAAAGTGGTTTTGAAATATTCTCTTTCTTGCCTCTTGGAGTGGTTTGTTTTCCCTTAGGAGCCATGATCTTAGTGGGTATTGGTTTAGTGATCACGGATAAACACACCAAACTTAGAGGTTTGCTTGTCCTCAAGCAAAAGAAAGGAAAGGAGAGGGATAGAGGGAGAGCCAAGTTCGAATTGTGGATGAGAGGAGGGAGCCGAACGTGGATTTAAAGGGAAGGGGGTGGGTTTTCAAAAATTTTGAAGAAGATATGATAGAAGATATGATTTGTAAAAGATAAGTATAAAAGGAAAAAGATATTTGAAAAAGATAAATCTGAATTTTGAAAAGAAGATATGATGAATTTAAAAAAGATTTGAGAAGAATTTAAAAAGATAATTGAGTTTTGAAAAAAATTTGAAAAGAAGTTGAAGAGGATTTGAAAAGGATTTATGTTTAATCTTAAGATACATTTGATATCTTTGAAAAAGGATTTGAAAAATTAGGATTTGTAATGTGTTTATCCAAGAAATTATGGATGGAAACATGAAAATTTTGAAAAAAAAAATCAAGTTGGGAACAAAAACTTCCTCCCCTCCACAATCCTGGCATTAAACGCCCAACTACTGCATGTTTTGGGCGTTTAACGCCCAGTTGATGCTTGGTCTAGGCGTTTAACGCCCAGCTGTTGCTTCTAGCTGGCGTTAAACGCCAGAAAGTCCTTTATCACTGGGCATTTTTCTGAACGCCTAGGATGTTATAAATCTGGCATTAAACGCCCAGAAGTTGCTTCTTTCTGGCGTTTAACGCCCAGATGGCTATCTCTACTGGCGTTAAACGCCCAGTAGATGCTTCTTTTGGGCGTTTAACGCCCAAAACAGCTTTTACTGGCTTTTTCGCACCAGTGAGCTTCTTTTTGCTGTTTTATCCTCTGAATCCTTCTGTAACTCTGTGAATTCATGTAATTGCTATTTTACCTTGAAGATAATTAATATGAACATGTAAAATTCAATTAATTAACAAATAAGATTTGTTAATGGCTGGGTTGCCTCCCAGCAAGCGCTTCTTTGTTGTCTTTAGCTGGACTGTTACTGAGCTTTAATCAAGTCTCAGTTTTTAGCATTCTTGCTTAGAATTGCTTTCAAGATAATGTTTGACTCTCTGTCCATTAACAATGAACTTTTTCTTAGAATCATTATCCTGAAGCTCTACATATCCATATGGTGACACACCTGTAATCACATATGGTCCTCTCCACTAGGATTTCAATTTCCCGGGGAATAATCTGAGCCTAGAATTAAACAGCAGAACTTTCTGCCCTGGCTCAAAGACTCTGAATGACAGCTTCTTATCATGCCATCTTTTTGTTTTCTCTTTGTAAATTTTTGCATTTTCGAAAGCATTGAGTTTGAATTCCTCGAGCTCATTTAATTGGAGCAATCATATTTCTCCAGCTAACTTGGCATCAAGGTTTATGAATCTGGTTGCCCAGTAGGCCTTATGTTCCAGTTCCACTGGCAAGTGACAGGCTTTTCCATACACAAGCTGGTATGGAGAGGTCCCTATAGGAGTCTTGAATGCTGTTCTGTATGCCCACAGAGCATCATCCAAACTTCTTGCCCAATCCCTTCTACGATTAATCACAGTCCATTCCAGGATTCTTTTAAGTTCTCTATTAGAGACTTCAGATTGCCCATTTGTCTATGGATGATATGGAGTTGCCACCCTGTGGCTAACTCCATATCGAACCATAGCAGAGTAAAGCTGTTTATTGCATAAATGAGCACCCCATCATTGATTAGTACTCTAGGGACGCCAAATCTGCAGAAGATATGTTTCTGGAGGAATTTCAACACTGTCTTCGTATCATTAGTGGGTGTTGCAATAGCTTCAACCCATTTGGATACATAATCCACTGCCACCAGAATATAAGTGTTTGAGTATGATGGTGGGAAAGGCCCCATGAAGTCAGGGTATACATCAAACAACTCAATCTCCAAAATCCCTTGTTGAGGCATGGCATAACTGTGAGGTAGATTGCCAGATCTTTGATAACTATCACAATTAAGTACAAACTCTTGGGAGTCTTTATAGAGAGTAGGCCAATAGAAGTCACATTGGAGGACTCTTGAGGCTGTTCGCTCACTTCCAAAATGTCTTCCATATTGTGATCCATGGCAATGCCAGAGGATCTTCTGTGCTTCTTCTTTAGGCACACATCTATGGATTACTCCGTCTGCACATCTCTTGAAGAGATATAGTTCATCCCAAAGATAGTACTTTGCATCTGTGATCAATTTCTTTGATTGCTTTCTACTATACTCTTTGGGTATGAATATCACAGCCTTGTAGTTTGCAATGTCTGCAAACCATGGTACTTCCTGGATGGCAAAGAGTTGCTCATCCGAAAAGTTTTCAGAGATCTCAGTAAGAGGGAGGGACGCCCCTTCTACTGGTTCTATTCGGGACAGGTGATCTGCTACTTGGTTCTCTGTCCCTTTTCTGTCTCTTATTTCTATATCAAACTCTTGTAGAAGCAACACCCATCTTATGAGTCTGGGTTTTGAATCCTGCTTTGTGAGTAGATATTTAAGAGCAGCATGGTCAGTGTACACTATCACTTTTGATCCTACTAAATAAGATCTGAACTTGTCAATGGCATAAACCACTGCAAGTAACTCTTTTTCTGTGGTTGTGTAGTTCTTCTGTGCATCATTTAATACACGACTGGCATAATAAATGATGTGCATAAGCTTGTCATGCCTTTGTCCCAACACCGCACCAATGGCATGGTCACTGGTATCACACATTAGTTCAAATGGTAATGTCCAGTCTGGTACACAAATGACTGGTGTTGTGACCAGCTTAGCTTTCAGAGTCTTAAATGCCTGCAGACACTCCTTATCAAAGATAAATGGCGTGGTAGCAGCTAGCAGATTACTCAGAGGTTTGGCGATTTTTGAAAAAATCTTTTATAAACCTCCTATAGAATCCTGCATGCCCCAAAAAGCTTCTGATTGTCTTAACATTGGCAGGTGGTGGTAATTTATCAATTACCTCTACCTTAGCTTGATCCACCTCTATTCCATTGTTCGAAATTTTGTGCCCAAGGACAATTCCTTCAGTCACCATAAAGTGACATTTCTCCCAGTTTATAACCAGGTTAGTCTCTTGGCACCTCTTTAGAATAAGTGCTAGATGGTCAAGACAGGAGCTGAATGAATCTCCAAATACTGAAAAGTCATCCATGAAGACTTATAGAAAATTTTCCACCATATCAGAGAAAATAGAGAGCATGCACCTTTGAAAGGTTGCAGGTGCATTGCACAGACCAAATGGCATCCTTTTGTATGCAAATACTCTGGATGGACATGTGAATGCTATTTTCTCTTGATCTTGGGGATCTACTGCAATTTAATTATAACCTGAATATCCATCCAGGAAGCAGTAGTATTCATGACCTGCTAGTCTTTCTAGCATCTGGTCTATGAATGGTAAAGGAAAATAATCCTTTCTGGTAGCTGTATTAAGCCTTCTGTAATCAATACACATATGCCACCCTGTAACTGTTCTTGTAGGAACCAGTTCATTTTTTTCATTATGAACTACTGTCATGCCACCCTTCTTAGGGATGACTTGGACAGGGATTACCCAGGGGCTATCAAAAATAGGATAAATAATTCCAGCCTCTAGTAATTTAGTGACCTGCTTCTGCACCACCTCCTTCATGGCTGGATTCAGCCGCCTCTGTGGTTGAACTACTGGCTTAGCGTCATCCTCCAATAGGATCTTGTGCATGCATCTGGCTGGGCTAATACCCTTAAGATCACTGTGGACCACCCAAGAGCTGTCTTGTGTATCCTTAGCACTTGAATTAGTGCTTCCTCTTCCTGTGACTCTAAGGTAGAGCTTATGATTACAGGAAAAGTGTCACCTTCTCCCAGAAATGCATATTTTCAGGGATGGTGGTAATGGTTTGAGCTCGGGTTTAGGAGGTTTTTCCTCTTCCTGAGGGATTTTCAGAGGTTCTATTATTCTCTCTGGTTCCACCAGATCAGGCTGAGCATCTTTAAAGATATCCTCTAGATCTGATTCGAGACTCTCAGTCATATTGACCTCTTTCACTAGAGAGTCAATAATATCAATGCTCATGCAGTCATTTGGGGTGTCTGGATGCTGCATAGCTTTAACAACATTCAACTTAAACTTGTCCTCATTGACTCTCAGGGTTAATTCCCCTTTTTGGACGTCAATGAGGGTTCGTCCAGTTGTTAGGAAAGACCTTCCTAGAATGATAGTTGCACTCTTGTGCTCCTCCATTTCCAGCACCACAAAGTCAGTGGGAAAGGCAAATGGCCCAACCTTGACAATCATGTCTTTAATCATGCCTGATGGGTATTTAATGGAGCCATCAGCAAGTTGAAGACATATCTGGGTTGGTTTGACTTCTTCAGTCAAACCAAGCTTTCTGATAGTAGATGTAGGTATTAGGTTGATACTTACCCCAAGATCACATAGAGATTTCTTGGTACAAGTACCCTCTAATATGCATGGTATCATGAAGCTTCCGGGATCTTTAAGCTTCTCTGGTAAGCTTTTCAGAATGACTGCACTGCATTCTTCTGTGAGGTAAACTTTTCAGTTTCTCTCCAATCCTTCTTATGACTTAAGATCTCTTTCATGAACTTAGCATAAGAGGTTATTTGCTCAAGTGCCTCTGCAAACGGAATCTTTATTTCAAGAGTCCTGAGGTAGTCTGTAAAGCGGGCAAATTGCTTATCCTGTTCCGCTTGGAAAAGTTTCTGAGGATAAGGCATTTTGGCTTTGTATTCCTCAACCGTAGTTGCTGCAGGTTCATTTCCTACAGATGTGGTTGGAGAAGCCTTTTTAGAGGGGTTGCTATCAGCACTTGTATGTGTCTGATCCCTCACTGGCATTTGAATGCCAGGGTTGGAAGCTGGAGTGGCGTTAGACGCCAATTCCTTACTTGTTTCTGGCGTTTGAACGCCAGAACTGAGCATGGGTTGGGCGTTTAACGCTAGCTCTCCACCCTTTTCTGGCATTTGAGCACCAGAATTATTCCTCTCTGGGCTCTTACTATCCTCAGAGGGATTTTGGGTAGCAGTTTGTTCATTTTTTGGCTTCCTGCATTCTTGAAGTGAAGTATTTAATGTCTTTCCACTTCTTAATTGAACTGCTTGGCACTCTTCTGTTATTTATTTTTATAACTGCTGTTCTGTTTGCTTCAACTGTACTTCCATGTTCATATTATCCATTCTTGTGTCTTGTAATATGTCCTTGAATTCGGCTAGCTATTTTGTTAGAAAATCTAATTGCTGATTGAATTCAGTAACTTGTTCTGCAGGACTGAGTTCAGCAGTTACTGTTTTAGCCTCTTCTTTCATGGAAGGTTCACTACTTAGGTACAGATGCTGATTTTTGGCAATTGTATCAATGAGCTCTTGAACTTCTTCAATTGTCTTTCTCATGTGTATAGATCTACTAGATAAGTGGTTCAAAGACATCTGAGCTTTCTCTGTAAGCCCATAATAGAATATCTCTCCCAGGCATCATAAAGAGATTCATTATCTCCTTGTTTAAAGCCTTGGATGTTCAGCCTTAGTTGTGTCATCCATTTTGGAGGAAAGTATTGATTCAGGAATTTTCTGACAGTTGTTTCCATGTCCTTATGCTAGCCTTTGGTTGGTTATTTAACAACCTATTAGCTTGGTCTTTTACAGCAAATGGAAACAGTAATAATCTGTAGATATCCTGATTTACTTCCTTATCATGTACTGTGTCAGCAATTTATAAAAACTGTGCCAGAAACTCTGTAGGTTCTTCCTGTAGAAGACCAGAATACTAGCAACTTTGCTGCACCATGATAATGAGCTGAGGATTCAACTCAAAACTACTGACTCTGATGGAGGGTATACAGATACTACTCCCATATGAAGCAGTAGTGGGGTTAGCATATGACCCCAGAGTCCTTCTGGACTGTTTATTTCCACTTAGGTCCATGATGGAGTAAGTGAAATGACGTGGATTTATTTTATTTATTTTATTATATAAAAAAAATTTCGAAATAACAAAATAAAATAAAATAAAAACTAAAATAATAATAAAAATATTTAAAAATATTTTATGATGATTTTCAAAAAGGTGAGGAGAGAGAAAGTGGTTAGGATATTTTTGAAAAAGATATGATTTTTAAAAAAAGGATAAGATTTGAAAAATTTTGAAATTGAAATCTGAATTTTTATAAAAAAATTTCAAAATAATTGCTAAAAAAAAGTTAGAAAAGATAGTTTTTTATTTTTTATTTTTTTTAATTTTATTATGAAAGAGACAAACACACAAAAGACATAAGACTAAAAATTTTTAGATCCAATGCTCCTTGTTTTCGAAAATTTTAGAGGGAAAACTCCAAGGAACACCAAACTTAAAAATTTTAAGATCAAAACATAAAGAAGACTCAAGAATACCTTGAAGACTCACAAGAACAACAAGAACAAAAGAAAGAAAACCAAACTTAAAATCTTTAGAAAACCAAAATAATATTTTCGAAAACTAAAGGAAAATTAACAAGAGAACAACAAACATAAATTTTGGCACAAGATTTAATCAAAGAAAAATTATTTTTGAAAAAGTTTTAAAAGGAAGATATCCAATTACCAAGAACACAAGCACACGCTTTAACCAACTGAGCTATAAATGTAACGTGTTTTAAAAAGGTATTTTTAAAGGAAAATAAGAACATGCAATTCGAAAATTGAAGATAAAGAAAAGCATGCAATTCACAGCAAACTTAAAACATGACACTAAACTCGCATAAAAACTAAAAATTAATAAAGAAAAATAATATTTTTGAAAAATTTTTGAAAAGAAAATAAAAGACTCTTACCCAAAAGACAAAATTTTCCTAAACTAAGCAACAAGATTCACCGTCAGTTATTCAAACTCAAACAATCCCCGGCAACGGTGCTAAGTAAATCACACTTTTCACAATTCGTACCACTAACCAACAAGTGCACTGGATCGTCCAAGTAATACCTTACGTGAGTAAGGGTCGATCCCACAGAGATTGTTGGCTTGAAGAAAGCTATGGTTATCTTGTAACTCTTAGTTAGGATATCAGTTATAATTATCAGTTGACTTGCAAATGAACAAGAGAGCATGTACTAAATAATACTTATTATGCAGTAATGGAGAATATGTTAGAGTTTTGGAGATGCTTTGTCTTCTGAATCTCTGCTTCCCCCTGTCTTCTTCTTCACGCACGCAAGGTTCCTCCTATGGCAAGCTGTGTGTTAATGGATCACCGTTGTCAATGGCTACCATCCGTCCTCTCAGTAAAAATGGTCCAGGTGTGTTGTCACCGCATGGCTAATCATCTGTTGGTTCTCACTCTTGTTGGAATAGGATCCATTGATCCTTTTGCATCTGTCACTACGCCCAACCCTTGTGAGTTTGAAGCTCATCACAGTCATTCAATCCCTGAATCCTACTTGGAATACCACAGACAAGGTTTAGACTTTCTGAATTCTCAAGAATACTGCCAATGGATTCTAGCTTATACCACGAAGATTCTGATTAAGGAATCCAAGAGATACTCATTCAATCGAAGGTAGAACAGAAGTGGTTGTCAGGCACACGTTCATAGGTTGAGAATGGTGATGAGTGTCACAGATCATCACCTTCTTCATATTGAAGTGCGAATGAATATCTTAGATAGAAACAAGCGTGTTTGAATGGAAAATAGAAATAATTGCATTAATTCATCGAGACACAGCAGAGCTCCTCACCCCCAACAATGGAGTTTAGAGACTCATGCCGTTAAAGAGTACAAAGTTCAGATCTAAAATGTCATGAGGTACAAAATAAATCTCTAAAAGTTGTTTAAATACTAAACTACTAACCTAGGTTTACAGAAAATGAGTAAACTAAGATAGATAGTGCAGAAATCCACTTCTGCGGCCCACTTAGTGTGTGCTGGGGCTGAGACTTGAGCTTCTCACGTGCCTGGGCTATTTTTGGAGTTAAACGTCAGGTTGTAACCTGTTTTGGGCGTTTAACTCCAACTGGTAAACTATTTCTGGCGTTTAATGCCATAATGGAACATGGAACTAGCATTAAACGCCAGTTTACATCGTTTATCTTAGAGAAAAGTATAGACTATTATATATTTCTGGAAAGCCCTGGATGTCTACTTTCCAACCCAATTGAGAGCGCGCCAATTGGACTCCTGTAGCTCTAGAAAATCCATTCCAAGTGCAGGGAGGTCAGAATCCAATAGCATCAGCAGTCTTTTTTCAGCCTGAATCAGATTTTTGCTCAGCTCCCTCAATTTCATACAGAAAATACCTGAAATTACAGAAAAACACACAAACTCATAATAAAGTCCAAAAATATGAATTTTTTCTAAAAACTAATAAAAATATACTAAAAACTAACTAAAACATACTAAAAACTACATGAAATTACCCCTAAAAAGTGTATAAAATATCCGCTCATCAGTCTTCGTCCTCTTCAGAGGAAGAATACTCATCAGAGCTCATGAATGGCAAAAGTAAGTTCAGTTGAATTTCTATGGTCTCTGTGTGAGCCTCAAATTCCCTTGGTTCCTCGATAGGGAATCCCTTATTGGTCAGTGGACGTCCCTTAAGGTCTTCCTCATTGGGAATCACTGTCTTTTCACTCTCTCCAGGTTCGTCCATGTGGATATAGTTATGGCCTTTGATAAACCATTATTTTATGATTTATATTCTGTTTAATTGAGTGGTTTTATCAAGTCTTTACCCACTTATTCATATGATTAGCATGATATTACAATTCCTTCCCAAAGTTGTTCTATGGTTGAAAACTTGCTTCCTAGAGATATTTTTATTGTGTATTTAAATTCTCTTTTATACCATTTGAAGTCGTGATTTGTGTGTTAAGTATTTCAGGTTTCATAGGGCAGGAATGGCTTAGAGAAAGGAGAGGAAGCTTGCAAAAATGGAAGGAGCACAAGAAATCAAGGAGATGACCAGCGAACACTGACGCAGACACATGGCTCACGCGACCGCGTGAAATGGTGAAAATTATAGTGACGCGTTAACGTGCTAGACGCGAACGTGCGGATTGAAATCTACACGGATGACGCAAACGCGTGGACGACACATACGCGTGGCAAGGAAAAATGCTGGATGACGCGATCGGGTGGACGACGCGTACGCGTAACATGCGCGATCTGTAGAATTTACAGAAATCGCTGGTGGCAATTTTGGGTCGCGTTTTGACCCAGTTTTGACCCAAGGAACATGCAGAGACTCGGGAGAGATTCTGATGATGATAGTTTTTTAGTTTTTAGATCGGATTTTACTCCTCCTTTAGGTTTTCTCTCTACACATGCATAGTTCTTAGAATTTTATTTGCTTTTTAGATTTGGATATTGAGAAGAGTTGTTACCTCCGCCAAGACTTCGTCATTCTAGTTTGTTTTCTTACTTTTCACTTACTCTTTCATATCCTTAAATTGTCCAGAGTTACAATTGGATTATTTTTTTAGAGTTTATTAATAAAAGAACTATTTTTATTTTTAATTGATCTTTTTTATTATTGTTTATCATGTCTTTCTTTATTTTCCCTTTTAATTTTGTGAAGTTTACATTCATGACAATTGAGTAATTCCCCAACTTGATTGGGAGTTGATTAAAAGGAGAACCTTGAGTTGGAATACTCGAGAGTCAAATTATAATTGGGTTTATGGTTGGTTGACTCTCTAGTCACTAACGCTAATCCTTCCCAAGGGAAAGGATTAGAACTTGTGAATAGAAGTTGACTCCTAACTTACTTAACTTTCCTTTATTCAGTAACGGATAACTAAGTGGAAACAACTACCAATTATCAATTGTTCTTGAGAAAAATCTAACAAGGGTAGAACTTCCAATTAATCTTCTCCCGGTCAATATCTTTGTTTAAATTACATAAATTCTCTCATTTATTTTCCTGTTTCTCAAAGTCAAATTTTCTTGGAAAATCTCTAACCAATAAGCTGCACTCTTTTGTCAACTCGTTGCGAGACGACTTGGGATTCATACTCCCAGTATCTTTTATTCTAACCTTGTGACAACCCATTTTCACTGGTTAAGAACTGTACTTGCAATGTATTTATTCCATTAAATTATTAATCGGTAAATTTCCACCTCCATTATTTTTTGGCGCCATTGCCGGGGAGTTGCAATAGTGTGCTAATTCATTGGTTGGAATTTATTTATTTGCATTTTATTTTATTTTGTTTTATTTCCATGTGCGGTATGCTTCTTTCGTTGAATGACGCATTCACTACCTGATTTGAGCTTAGCTGCTTTTGATCCTGAAATTGAAAGAACTCTTTCACGTATTAGGCAAGCTCGACATCAGTTATCCTCTGAGGGTGGTGAAGTGATTGTTATCGATTCACCAGTCTCATCTGAAGGCAAGTCTGAACCGCCATTTAAGGAAGAAATAAGCTCATTTACTTCTGATTCAGTTGATTCACATGCAGGTAACATTGCAGCATCTAGGAGGATTAATCTCTAGGAAACTGGAGCCCTAGATTTTACACTGCAGCCGTATCAAGTGCATCACCCAACTCTGGCCGTAGATTTTAAACTAAAAACTGCACTAATCAACTTGTTTATCAAGAGCCTATTAAGCACCTTAGGGGTTTCCAGACAGCTTGTTCTACTGTTAGGCGTCATGGTGCGGATGAAACTTCTATTCTGTTAACTGCCTTCCCGTTTTGTCTTGAGGGAAAGGCGAGGGAATGGTACTACACTCAACCTAAAGCGATTGTTACTAACTAGGATACGCTTATAAGAGAATTTTTGGAGAAATACTTTCCAGCTGAAGTTACTGATAGATTGAGGAAAGAAATTTCTATGATTATTCAAGGCGAACCCGAGACTCTCTACGAATATTGGGAGTGCGTCAACAATCTCCTGGATGTATGCCCCCATCATATGATTGGCAAGATGGTGTTGATCAGCTACTTCACATAAGGCATGAAGCCTCAGGACAGGACCACATTGGAAGGTGCTAGTAATGGTTCTATGAAAAAGTACAAGATCGAAGATGAAGCATGGCAATTGATCAGCGACTTAGCTGAATCCACTAGGAATCATGGGCATAGGCACAACCACTCAAAAGCTGTTACTGAGGTTTCCTTTAGCAAAAAGACTACTGCTCTAACCCAGAATATATGTGATATGACCAACCTACTGAAACAAATGCAGTTGAATCAACAACAAGGGCAACAAGCTCAGCCTCCCCCGCCACAACAAAGCTAACAGTTGGTTCCATAAAGAGTATGCAGAATCTGCACTGATTATAGTCATTATACTGATGAATGTCCGCTACTCCAACAGGAAGACAACACTGTGGCAGCCACTCACAACTTCTACAACCGTCCAAATCAAGGATACAATCAAGGTGGCAACTACAATCAATGTGGCACCTATAACCATGGATGGCAGGACAATTCCAACCAAGGTTTGAGAGATAATTCTAACCATGGTTGCAGGAACAACAATAACAGAGGAGGAAGAGATAGCAATGGAAACCAGAGGTGGAATAACAATAACAACAACAGACAGCAGAATCAGAACCAACCTTACAGAGCCCCTCACCTAAGACAGTCTCAAGGACCCCAGCAAAACCAACAACAAGTACCTCAGATCACTTATTCAAATCCCTCATCAAATGATGAGATGCTCCGTTCTCTCGCACAAAGACAACAAGATATGCACATGCAGCTGAGTTCTACTTTGAATGGTCTAACTGCCACTTTACAAGCTCTTGTGTCTCGGTTAGATTCATCACTTAACTCCACCAATTCAAGCTCCAGTGGAATTCCTTCTCAACCCTTACCTAATCCCAAGGGTGGCATCAATGCCATCACTCTGAGGTCTGGAACCACATTGCAGGAGAGGAACCAGGAGGAGCCAAGCTCAACAGTACACGTCCCCACTGAGGATGTGGTGGAAGTGAAAGATCCTGAAGAGGAAGAGGACGTATAGAACATAGTTGAAGAAGAAGCAGCTCAACCACAGAATGAAACACCAAAGGATGCAGAAGCTGCAAGCAATGCCCTCCCTATTCCCTTCCCACAACTTGTAAGGAAGCCCAGAAAGCAGATGGAACTTAATCCCAAAATAGTAGAAATATCCAAAAAGGTTGAGGTAACTGTCCCCCTTTTTGATGTTATTCAGCAGGTACCTAAATATGAAAAGTTTTTAAAATATTTGTGCATACATAAAAATAAAATTAATTTATTCGAAACTATTCCTTTAGGTAGTTCTATATCTGCTTTAATGGGAAATATGCCTGAAAAATGTAGTGATCCAGGTCCATGTATGGTTAATTGTACCATTAGAGGTGTAATATTTTCTGATTGTATGTGTGATTTAGGAGCGTGCGTGAGTATTATGCCTTTGTCTATATATGATGCTTTGAGGCTCCCTCCCTTAAAAAGGTAGGCAGCTCATTTTGTGTTAGCAGATAAAAGCATTATTACAGTAGCTGGAATTGCTGAAGATGTATTGGTCAGCATTAAGGGGCTCACATTTCCCATTGACTTCTATATCTTGGAGATGCCCCAAAATGACTCGAGAAAGCCGTCATCCATCCTAGTTAGAAGACCATTCTTAAAGACTTCTAAGTTCAAGCTGGATGCCTTTTCAGGAACCTATTCCTTTGAAATAGACGGCCAAGCAGTGAGCTTCAATCTGACTGAAGTAATAAAGCATCCTCTGGAAGATCATTCCGTATTCAAGTGCGACATTATTGATGAAACTGTCACTGCAGTTCACCAGGAGGAAATAGCAGAGAAGCACATGGAGCAAGGTCCAAGTGTGGGGACATCCTATTAACAAAATGAGAATGCCTTGCCATTATCATTAGCTCCAGAAGGTCCAAAGCCTAGCCATGAGCAGAAATTGGAATTAAAGCCCCTTCCTTCACACCTCAAGTATGCTTACCTTAAGGATAAGCAGAAGTTCCCAGTTATCATTGCAAGGGAGCTCACTTCCCAACAGGAAGAACAATTGCTTAGCGTGTTGAGATAGCATAAGAAAGCAATTGGATGGAGCTTGGCAAATATAGTAGGCATCAGCCCACAAGTTTGTGAACATAGAATATTCTTAGAATAAGGAGCAAAGCATGTCCGTCAGCCTCAAAGAAGATTGAATCCGACCATCTTAGAAGTTGTCAAGAAAGAAGTAACCAGACTACTTGAAGCAGATATCATTTACCCCATTTCAGATAGCAAATGGGTCAGTCCAGTACAAGTGATACCCAAGAAGTCTAGAGTCACAACAGTGAAGAATGAGCATGGAGTGCTTCTGACAACTAGAGTACAGAATTCATGGAGAGTTTGCATTGACTATAGGCGTCTAAACCAAGCCACTCGCAAGGATCACTACCCCTTGCCTTTTATTGATCCAATGCTTGATCGCCTGTCAGGTAAATCTCATTATTGCTTTTTAGACGGTTATACAGGTTATTTTCAAATCTATATAGCTCTTGAAGATCAGGAAAAGACTACTTATACATATCCGTTTGGAACTTATGCTTATAAGAGAATGCCCTTTGGCTTATGCAATGCACCAGCTACTTTCCAAAGGTGTATGATAAGCCTTTTCTCTGATCTCATAGAGAACTGTATGGAAGTTTTTATGGGTGACTTTAGCGTATATAGTGATTCATTTAGCCTTTGTTTGGATAGTTTATCTAGAGTATTAGACAGGTGTGTTAGTTCAAACCTTGTTTTAAATTTTGAAAAATGTCATTTTATGGTCAAATAAGGTATTGTTCTGGGACACGTTCTTTCTAATACTGGTATCTCTGTAGATCCAGCAAAGGTAGATATTATTTCTAGTTTACCTTACCCCTCCTCCGTAAGGGAAGTCCATTCGTTCCTTGGCCACGCAAGTTTTTATAGGAGATTTATTATGGACTTCAGTAAGGTAGCATTGCCTTTATTCAGACTACTACAGAAAGATATTGAGTTTGAGTTTAGTGAGGATTGCATACAACCGTTTGATAAGCTGAAGATCGCCCTGACTCAAGCTCTAATTGTGAGAGGACTAGACTGGAGCCAGCTATTTGAAATCACGTGTGATGCCTCCAATCATGCAGTAGGAGCAGCACTGGCTCAGCACGAATGTAAGGATCCTTTTGTAATTGCTTATGCATCTAAGACTTTAGATGCTGCTCAGTCTAATTATACTACTGGTGCACAAAATTGTGATCATCAATAATGGCGCCAAAGACTTGGAGCTCTCAAACGTGAATCACACTTTATCATAACTTTGCACAACTAACCAGCAAGTGCACTAGGTCGTCCAAGTAGTACCTTACGTGAGTAAGGGTCGATCCCATGGAGATTGTTGGTATGAAGCAAGCTATGGTCATCTTGTAAATCTCAGTTAGGCGGATTCAAATGGTTATAATGGTTTTTGAATATAAAGATAATTAAAGCATAAAATAAAGATAGAGATACTTATGTAAATCATTGGTTGAGGAATTTCATACAAGTGTAAGGAGATGCTTTGTCCCTTCTGAATCTCTGCTTTCCTACTGCCTTCCCCCAATCATTCTTACTCCTTTCTATGGCAAGCTGTATATAGGGCATTACCATTGTCAATGGCTACTTCCTATCCTCTCAGTGAAAATGGTCCAAATGCTCTGTCACAGCACGGCTAATCATCTGTCGGTTCTTGATCATGTCGGAATAGAATCCAGTGATTCGTTTACGTTTGTCACAACGCCCAACATTCGCGAGTTTGAAGCTCGTCACAGTCATCCCTTCCCAGATCCTACTCAGAATACCACAGACAAGGTTTAGACTTTCTGGATCTCAGAAATGGCCTCCAATAATTTTAGCTTATACCACGAAGATTCTGATTAAGGAATCCAAGAGATACACACTCTAGCTCTCGCTTGTAGAACGGAAGTGGTTGTCAGACACGCGTTCATAGGTGAGAATGATGATGAGTGTCATGGATCATCACATTCATCATGTTGAAGTGCAGTGAATATCTTAGAATAAGAATAAGCATGAATTGAATAGAAGAATAATAGTAATTGCATTAACACTCGAGGAACAGCAGAGCTCCACACCTTAATCTATGGTGTGTAGAAACTCCACCATTGAAAATACATAAGTGATGGTCCAGGCATGGCCAAATGGCCAGCCTCCCAAATAGCATGTGAATTCGAAAATAGGGAAAAGACCCCTAGTACAATAGTAAAAACTTCTATTTATACTAAACTAGCTACTAGGATTTATAGAAATAAGTCTAAGTGCAGAAATCCACTTTCGGGGCCCACCTTGGTGTGTGCTTGGGCTGAGCTTGATCTTTACACGTGTAGAGGCTTCTCGTGGAGTTAAACGCCAAGTTGTAATGTGTTTTTGGCATTTAACTCTGGTTTGTGACGTGTTTCTGGCGTTTTGCTCCAGAATGCTGCATGGAACTGCCGTTGAACGCCAGTTTACATCGTCTAAACTTGAATAAAGTATAGACTATTATATATTGTTGAAAAGCCCTGAATGTCTACTTTCCAACGCAATTGAGATCGTGCCATTTGGAGTTCTGTAGCTCCAGAAAATCTATTTCGAGTGCAGGGAGGTCAGAATCCAACAGCATATGTAGTCCTTTTTCAGCCTCCTATCAGATTTTTGCTCAAGTCCCTCAATTTCATCCAGAAAATACCTAAAATCATAAAAAAACACAAAAACTCATAGTAAATTCCAGAAATGTGAATTTTGCATAAAAATTAATAAAACATCCCTAAAAGTAGCTAGATTCTACTAAAAACTACCTAAAAACAATGCCAAAAAGCGTATAAATTATCCGCTCATCACAACACCAAACTTTAATTGTTGCTTGTTCCCAAGCAACTGAAAATCAAATAGGATAAAAAGAAGAGAATATACTATAAATCTCAAAATATCAATGAATATTAGTTCTAACTAGATGAGTGGGACTTGTAGCTTTTTGCTTCTGAACAGTTTTGGCATCTCACTTTATCCTTTGAAGTTTAGAATGATTGGCATCCATTGGAACTCAGAGTTCAGATAGTGTTATTGATTCTCCTAGTTAAGTATGTTGATTCTTGAATACAGCTACTTTTATGAGTCTTGGTCGTGGCCCTAAGCACTTTGTTTTCCAGTTTTACCACCGGATACATAAATGCCAAAGACACATGACTGGGTGAACCTTTTCAGATTGTGACTCAGCTTTGCTAAAGTCCCCAGTTAGAGGTGTCCAGAGCTCTTAAGCACACTCCTTTTGTTTTGGATCATGACTTGAAAATTTGAAAGTGAATAATGAGAGATTGAAATGTATTTTTGTAGAAAAATATGGGTGAGAAAAGGAAAGTTTGAAAAAATCTGATTTGAAAACAAAATTGTGGTCCCCCCACCTTTCTGGCGTTAAACGCCCAGAATGGCACTCATTCTGGCGTTTAACGCCCAATTGGCACCCCTTTTGGGCGTTTAACGCCCAGCCAGGTGCCCTGGCTGGCGTTAAACGCCAGAAATCCTTTAGCACTGGGCGTTTTTCTGAACGCCCAGGATGCTGCACACCTGGCGTTAAACGCCCAGAATGGTGCCCATTCTGGCGTTTAACGCCCAAAATGGTGCCCATTCTGGCGTTTAACGCCCAGAATGGCACCATTCCTGGCGTTAAACGCCCAGAATGGTACCCATTCTGGCGTTTAACGCCCAAAATG
>NC_029775.3:58788331-58788571 GCF_000817695.3 Arachis duranensis | reverse complement strand
TACATCAAACAATTCAATCTCTAGGATCCCTTGTTGAGGCATGGCGTATCCATGAGGCAAGTTACCAGCTCTTTGGCAACTGTCACAGTTACGCACAAACTCTCGGGAACCTTTATAGAGAGTAGGCCAGTAGAAGCCACATTGGAGGACTTTAGTGGCTGTTCGCTCACTTCCAAAATGTCCTCCATATTGTGATCCATGGCAATGCCATAGGATCCTTTGTGCTTCTTCTCTGGGTAC
>NC_029775.3:58785412-58786498 GCF_000817695.3 Arachis duranensis | reverse complement strand
TGCTGCATAGCTTTTACAGCATTCAACTTGAACTCATCCTCATTGACTCTCAAGGTGACTTCCCCTTTTTGCACATCAATGAGGGTTCGTCCAGTTGCTAGGAAGGGTCTTCCTAGAATGAGAGTTGCACTCTTGTGCTCCTCCATTTCTAGCACTACAAAGTCGGTTGGAAAGGCAAATGGCCCTACCTTGACAATCATGTCCTCAATAATGCCTGATGGGTATTTAATGGAGCCATTAGCAAGTTGGAGGCATATCCGGGTTGGTTTGACTTCTCCAGTCAACCCAAGCTTTCTGATAGTGGATGCAGGTAATAGATTGATGCTTGCTCCAAGATCACATAGAGCTGTCTTGGTGCAAGCACCTTCTAATGTGCATGGTATCATAAAGCTCCCTGGATCTTGAAGCTTTTCTGGTAAGCTTTTCAAAATGACTGCACTGCATTCTTCAATGAGAAATACTTTTTCAGTTTCTCTCCAATCCTTCTTATGACTTAAGATTTCTTTCATGAACTTAGCATAAGAAGGTATTTGCTCAAGTGCCTCTGCAAACGGAATCTTTATTTCAAGAGTCCTTAGATAGTCTGCAAAGCGGGCAAATTGCTTATCCTGCTCCGCTTGGCGGAATTTCTGAAGATAAGGCATCTTGGCTTTGTATTCCTCAACCTTAGTTGCTACAGGTTTATTTCCTACAAAGGTGGTTGGGAAAGCCTTCTTAGAGGGGTTGCTATCAGCACTTGTATGTGTCTGATCCCTCACTGGCGTTTGAATGCTAGGGTTGGAAGCTGGATTGGCATTGGACGCCAACTCCTTACCTGTTTCTGGCTTTTGAACGCCAGAACTAAGCTCCCCTTGGGAGTTTAACGCCAACTCCTTGCCTGTTTGTGGTGTTTGAATGCCAGAACTGAGCATGGGTTGGGTGTTTAACGCCAGCTCTCCACCCTTTTCTGGCGTTTGAGCACCAGACTTATTCCTCTCTGGGCTCTTACTGCCCTCAGAGGGATTTTGGGTAGCAGTTTGTTCATTTCTTGGCTTCCTGCTACCTTGAAGGGAGGTATTTAATGTTTTCCCACTTCTTAATTGAACT
>NC_029775.3:58777702-58783765 GCF_000817695.3 Arachis duranensis | reverse complement strand
TGAGAAACAGTAGTAATTGCATTAATCCATCAAGACACAGCAGAGCTCCTCACCCCCCAACCATGGGGTTTAGAGACTCATGCCGTGGAAGGTACACAAAGAAACGTGTAAAGTGTCATGAGGTACAGATACAATGTCAAATGATCCTATTAATAGTAAACTAGTAGCCTAGGGTATACAGAAATGGATAAATGACATAAAAATCCACTTCTGGGCCCACTTGGTGTGTGCTTGGGTTGAGAAATGAAGCATTTTCGTGTAGAGACCTTTTCTGGAGTTAAACGCCAGCTTTCATGCCAGTTTGGGAGTTTAACTCCAAGTTTTATGCCAGTTCCGGCGTTTAACGCTGGAATTTCTGAGGGAGACTTTGAGCGCCGGTTTGGGCCATCAAATCTTGGGCAAAGTATGAACTATCATATATTGCTGGAAAGCCCAGGATGTCTACTTTCCAATGCCGTTGAGAGCGCGCCAATTGGGCTTCTGTAGCTCCAGAAAATCTACTTCGAGTGCAGGGAGGTCAGAATCCAACAGCATCTGCAGTCCGTTTTGGTCTCGGAATCAGATTTTTTCTCAGGACCCTCAATTTCAGCCAGAAAATACCTGAAATCACAGAAAAACACACAAAATCATAGTAAAGTCCAGAAAAGTGAATTTTAGCTAAAAACTATTAAAAATATACTAAAAACTAACTAGATTATACCAAAAACATACTAAAAACAATGCCAAAAAGTGTACAAATTATCCGCTCATCACAACACCAAACTTAAATTGTTGCTTGTCCCCAAGCAACTGAAAATCAAAATTCAAGCAACTGAAATTCAAATAAGATAAAAAGAAGAGAATATACTATAAACTCCAAAATATCAATGAATATTAATTCTAATTAGATGAGCGGGACTTGTAGCTTTTTGCTTCTGAACAGTTTTGGCATCTCACTTTATCTCTTGAAGTTCATAATGATTGGCATCTATAGGAACTCAGAATTTTGGATAGTGTTATTGATTCTCCTAGTTAAGTATGTTGATTCTTGAACACAGCTACTTTTATGAGTCTTGGCCGTGGCCCTAAGCACTTTGTTTTCTAGTATTACCACCGAATACATAAATGCCACAGACACATGACTGGGTGAACCTTTTCAAAATGTGACTCAGCTTTCCTAAAGTCCCTAGTTAGAGGTGTCCAGAGCTCTTAAGCACACTCTTTTGCTTTGGATCACGACTTTAACCACTCAGTCTCAAGCTTTTCACTTGGACCTGCATGCCACAAGCACATGGTTAGGGACAGCTTGATTTAGCCGCTTAGGCTTGGATTTATTTCCTTGGGCCCTCCTATCCATTGATGCTCAAAGCCTTGGATCCTTTTTACCCTTGCCTTTTGGTTTTAAGGGCTATTGGCTTTTTCTGCTTGCTTTTTCTTTTTCTTTCTCTTTTTTTCGCAAATTTTTTTCGCAAGCTTTTGCGTTTTCACTGCTTTTTCTTGCTTCAAGAATCAAATTCATGATTTTTCAGATTATCAATAACATTTCTTTTTGTTCATCATTCTTTCAAGAGCCAACAATTTTAACATTCATAAACAATAAGATAAAAAATATGCACTGTTCAAGCATTCATTCAGAAAATAAAAAGTATTGTCACCATATCAATATAATTAAACTAATTTCAAGGATGAATTCGAAACTCATGTACTTCTTGTTCTTTTGTATTAAAACATTTTTCATTTAAGAGAGGTGAAGGATTTACGGAATTATTCATAGCCTTAAGACATAATAACTAAATACTAATGATCATGTAATGAAGACACAAACATAGACAAACCTATAGCATAAAAACTGAAAAACAGAGAAATAAGAACAAGGAATGAATCCACCTTAGTGATGGTGGCGCTTTCTTCTTGAAGAACCAATGATGTTCTTGAGCTCTTCTATGTCTCTTCCATGCCTTTGTTGCTCCTCCCTCATTGCTCTTTGATCTTCTCTAATCTCATGGAGAATGATGGAGTGCTCTTGATGTTCCACCCTTAATTGATCCATGTTATAACTCAAGTTTTCTAGAGAAGTGTTGAGTTGTTCCCAATAGTTTTTGGGAGGAAAGTGCATCCCTTGAGGCATCTCAGGAATACCTTGATGATGAGCTTCTTCATGCGTCTCTTGAGATCCATGAGTGGGCTCTCTTGTTTGCTCCATCCTATTCTTAGTGATGGGCTTGTCCTCTTCAATGAGGATGTCTCCATCTATAACAACTCCAGCCGAGTAGCATAGATGGCAAATGAGATGAAGAAAAGCTAGCCATGCCAAAGTTGGGCTTTTTGACTATTTTGTAGAATTCAAGGGAGATGAATTCATGAACTTCTACTTCCTCTCCAATCATGATGCTATGAATCATGATGGCCCGATCCACAGTAACTTCGGATCGGTTGCTAGTGGGGATGATGGAACGTTGGATGAACTCCAACCATCCTCTAGCCATAGGCTTGAGGTCCAGTCCTCTTAATTAAATTGGCTTGCCTTTTGAGTCTCTTTTCCATTGAGCTCCTTCCACACATATGTCCATAAGGACTTGGACCTTTGATCAAAGTTGACCCTTCTAGTGTAGAGGCGTGCATCTTCTTGCATTACAGGCAAGTTGAAAGCTAACCTTACATTTTTCAGACTGAAATCTAAGTATTTCCCCCGAACCATTTTAAGATAATTCTTTGGATTCGGGTTCATACTTTGATCATGGTTCCTAGTGATCCATGCATTAGCATAGAACTCTTGAACCATTAAGATTCCAACTTGTTGAATGGGGTTGGTCAGAACTTCCCAACCTCTTCTTTGGATCTCATGTCAGATTTTCAGATACTTCTTTTTCTTGAGCTTGAAAGGGACCTCGGGGATCACCTTCTTCTTGGGCACAACTTCATAGAAGTGGTCTTGATGGGCTTTTGAGATGAATCTCTCCATCTCCCATGACTCGGAGGTGGAAGCTTTTGTCTTCCCTTTCCCTTTTCTAGAGGTTTCTCTGGCCTTAAGTTCCATCAATGGTTATGGAAAAACCAAAAAAGCTTTACTTTTACCACACCAAACTTAGAATATTGCTCGTCCTCGAGCAAAAGAAGAAAGAATAGAAGAAGAAGAAGAAGATATTGAGGAGTGGGAGAGGGGTTTGTGTTTCGGCCAAGGGGGAGAAGAGAGGGTTGTGTTATGTGAAAATGATGAAGAATAGAAGGGTTTATATAGAGGAGGAAGACGGTAGTAGGTTCGGTCATGAGGGTGGGTTTGGGTGGGAAAAAGGGATTTTGAATTTGAAGATAGGTGGGGTTCATGGGGAAGAGTGGTTGAGGTGATTGTGTGAATAAGAGAGAAGGTAAGTTGAGGTAGGTGGGGATCTTGTGGGGTCCACAGATCTTGAAGTGATCCTGTGGGTCCACAGATCCTGAGGTGTCAAGGATTTATCATCCCTGCACCAATTAGGCGTGTAGAGCGCCTCTGCATGCAATCCTGGCGTTTGACGCCAGATTGATGCTTGTTTATGGTGTTAAACGCCAGTTCTATGCTTATTTTGGGCGTTCAACGCCCATTTGTAGCATGTTTCTGGCGTTGAACGCCAGTTTTCCTCAGTGTATAATCCTGGCGTTTAAATGCCAGATTGCTGCATGTTTCTGGCGTTCAACGCCAGATTAATGCTCTGTTCTGGCGTTGAATGCTGATAAACCCATATTTATGATATAATTTGTGCTGAATTTAAGTGTTTTATTCAATCCTTCACCCACTTATGCATGTGAAATTGCATGGTTTTACCTTCCCTTCCTTATTATGAGATGTATGTGAAAAACATGTTTTCTAGGCTTTAAAAGTATTAATTTTAATTATCTTTTATTGCCATTCGATGCCGTGATTCATGTGTTGAGTAATTTCAGATCTTCTAAGGTAGGAATGACTTAAAGGATGAAAAGGAAACATGCGAAAATGGAAGAAAAGCATAAAACGGAGTTTTTGAAGAAACTGGCAGCGACGCGATCGCATGGGCGACGCGGCCGCATGCCAGCGCGAAATGGCAATGACGCGATCGCATGATTGATGCGATCGTGCGCCATAAGCGAAACGCATATGACGCGGACGCATGACTAAAGCGACCGTGTGACAAGGAAAATTCCACATGACGCGACAGCGTGAACCACGCGGACGCGTGACAGAGGTTATGAAGTGGGGGAATGCATCCGAAAGAAAAGGGAGCTAGCCAATTAGTTACTTTTCATAGTTTAGATGTAGTTTTAGTGAAAGAGGTTCTCTCCTCTCTCTTAGGATTTAGAAATTAGGATTTTTTAGAAATTAAGGATTTAATTCAACTCTTCATATTAGGTTCAATATTCCTTTATTTTGACCTCTCTTATACTTTGAGATACTTTAATGCTTTTATTTATGTTTGATTTATGTTGCCCAATTGGCTTATGAATATTTTCCATGTTAGATTTGACTGCTTTGAATGAATGTTATTTGAGGTATTCCAGATATTTATGATTTTAATTTAGCTTTCTACATTCCTGGCTTTGGTTAAGAAATCCGTAACTCTTGAGTTATCAAACTCAACGTGATCGATAATCGCTATCTTTGCTAATTAGCTTGAACTTCTATAATCCCAATCTTTATCTAGGAATTAACTAGGATTTGAGATCAAACTAATTAGCCACTTGACCTTCCTTCGCATCATAATTGATAAGGATAACTAGGATAGGACTTCCAATTTCTCGTACCTTGCCAAGAGTTTATTTTAAAGTCATTTATTTATTTTATTTGTCATTTATCATACTTGTTCCTCATTCTCAAAATCCCCAATTTAAAAAACTCATAACCAATAATAAGAACACACCTCCCTGCAATTCCTTGAGAAGACGACCCGAGGTTTAAGTACTTCGGTTATCAATTTATTTAGTGGTTTGTTACTTGTGACAACCAAAACCTTTGTACAAAGGGATTTCTGTTGGTTCAGAATCTATACTTACAACGTGACTTTATAAAATTCTTTACTAGCAAAAATCCCGACGTCAAAATGGCACCGTTGCCAGGGACTTGCAACAATGTGCCTTATTATTGGTTATTGTAAATATTTTTATTTTACTTGTTTAATTGTTTCTTCTTTCCCCCCATTTTTTATTTCTGATATCTACTATGAATTCTCACCCCTCTCGCTTTGAGTTTGGTTCCAATTTTGCTGTAAGGAATGGAAGCTATAACAGGACTATGCATCACGGTCAAAGCAATCAAAGATGGATGGAGCCAAAAGGATCTGATCACCTGTTTAGGCAACAACACCTTCCTAGACATCATGGACAAAGACTATTCTACAATGCATACCATGCTGATAGATATGGTGGACCGCCTTGTAGCTACCAACAAGCCCTACCATATGCTCAGAGACCATCCTTTCAACACAACCTCAATCCACCATACTCACAAGCTCTTTTTCACCATTCGCCACCATATGATCCTTATCCACCCCAATGCCAATCCAATTATGGTAGCCATAAACTTGATAGCTACAATTTTAGGAAATTGCACAATCGGCAAAAATTCCTTCCGGCAAGTGCACCGGTTATCGTCAAGTAAAAACTCACAATAGAGTGAGGTCGAATCCCACAAGGATTGGTTGAATGAGCAATTCGGATTAGAAGTTTGTTCTAGTTGAGCGGAATCAAGATTTAGATGAGAATTGCGGAATCTTAAATTGCATGAATTAAAGAGCGAGAAGTTAAAGTGCTGAAATTAAAAGGGGATGGGGGTGATTGCATGAATTTAATTGCAGAATGTAAAGAGAAAGTGTAGATCAGAAATGGGGAATTCATTGGGTTTCAGGAGATATTGAGATCTCCGAATCAAAACATTTTTATCCCTTCCTCAACCAATGCATTCATTGAATTTTGCTTGGCAATCTTATATGATTGGATCCCAATTCCTTGGCTCACCAATTCTCTCTAAAAACAAACAAATTCCCAATCCCTTGGTTTAAATGTTCATAAGAAGAGATGATGCTCGATCACTGATTATACCACACAGTTTCATGAACCACAATTTGGTAGGATTACATG
>NC_029775.3:58761018-58777555 GCF_000817695.3 Arachis duranensis | reverse complement strand
CTCAAATGCAGAAACTAAGGCCTTTAAATAGGCTTCCTAAATTACAAAATGAAAATGAAATTAAAAGAAAATTACAGTCAAATGAAAATAAACTATTCTAGATGATTCTTGTGGCCTTGATTTGGTGTTGTTGATGGGCCTTGCTTGCTTGAAGGGTAGAGTGACATAATTGATCCAAAAAGGATAATGATCCATTAAACTACACTCAAACGTTGCACCCCCCTTTCTTGAGTCGTCACTTTGTTCTCTTGTCAACCTTACCAATTTGATGCCAAATATAGACTATTATACCTCGTTGGAAAGCTATGGATGTCAGCTTTCTAACGCAACTAGAAGCACATCATTTGGAGTTCTACAACTCGAGTTATACTCCTCAATTGGATCTCTATAGCTCAAGTTATGCTTGATTGAAGGTGACAAGGTTGCTGGTTGGTTTGACAGCGTTTAAGCCAACGTTTAAGTCACTTAAACGTGCTCGAAAATGCCAATTTTGGGAGCTCAGTTGCATTGTCCACCCCATACTTCTATACATCGTTGGAAAGCTCTGAATGTCTACTTTCCAATGCAACTGGAAGCGCATCATTTGGAGTTCTACAACTCGAGTTATACTCCATGGAAGGTGAAGAGGTCAGCTGGCCTGATTGCATGTTGGTACTATGCTCTTCTATGCACATTACGGGGCTGTTTTCTCCCTCAATTTTTAGTATCCACCATGCATGCCATATATGCTTGGAAAGCTCTAGATGTCTTCTTTCCAATGAATTTTGAATCACCTCATTTGGAGTTTTGTAGCTCAAGTTATTTATGTTTGAAGAAGGCATGGTCAAGCTGTTCCATATAACACGTTTAAGCTCCAGTTTAACCTTAAACTGGAGCTTAAACGTGTTATTCATAGCATTCAAGGAATATAACTAAAAACTCATGGAATTTGCATCAAAATCTTCATGTTTGAATGATTTAAGACAAGCATGACTATTTGGCCCAAATGATTACTTAAGGCTCAAGAAAATGCATAAAACAACTAAAAATAAAAGAAAAAGGCTAGTGAAACTAGCCTAAGATGCCTTGGCATCAAATTACGCCCAAGAACCACCACTCCCCCATACACCATGTCCATATCCATCAAACCAAGAATCACAGGTTCGCTTCGAAGAATCAGTCAACCAATTTAATGCAACCCTTCATCAACTGGAGCAAGCGATAAATTAATTATCTTCCAGACGTTCGGACACTCAACAGACTCCTATGGCTTCATGTGGAGAATCTAATGAAGAATGTATTGTGAATTAGACACGAGAAGCTCCAGTGGACAGTATAGAGCATAACTTCGTACTGGAACAAGTAAAGGAAGCTGTCATTGTAGAAGAAGAAGAGTTGGTTGAAGATTTAGGAGATGCTGAACCTCCGCAGGAATACAGAGTTGTAGAGAATTCCGTCGAAGACGTTGCAATTAATGTTAAGGAGGATAGTGCACAACCCCCAAAGCAGGTATCTTATGAGGAACTGGACGGAGTGATCCAAGACTCAAGTTTTCTTGATGATGATAGTCATCACTCGAGTTCTCCTGGTAATGCACTTGCATCCGCAAGTGAATTCTTTGAGACAGAAGAATCTTCCCCAAGTGAATATGAAGATGATGCAGAGGTTGACTTTTCTCAACCTCCCAATTATGACTCAAGTGATGAAGAAGATATTGGTGACATTGATCAAGACATGGTTGAATTGGAAGAAGATTGCCCAGAAGTGGAGGAATTCACTGAATACCACAAGGGAGTAGAGCTTGCAGAACCACTAGAAACACCTATCCCAAGGCCATTACTGCCCAACACAGATTTCAAGTGGGTAAAATCCTTGACTTTCACTTTTATTTTTCCACTTGAATATGGTTTACTTGAGACAGATGGCCAGCTTAGAGCTCTTTGCGGCTTTAAAAGCAAACGGGAAATGACCCGCACTCAGAGCTGGTGCACAAGACTTAATAAGGTTTCACACTTCAATTTGAGGTGCAAGAATTAGTGTCAAGCTCAATTGGAAGGATCTCGAAGTCTGTTTAGTCACTCCAATGAGGATTCAGATCACTCATCACCCGGCTGGAAAGATACAGATCAAGACAAAAACAGGTGTAAAAATAGAATTTGGGATCCTGGAATCTATTCCGACAGTCATCACCCCGGGAGCCTGAAAATATGTTTGAAGCTTCTCAGAAGCTTTACATGCCTAGTTTGGGACCCTGGAGGATGCTGGCATTCCAAACACTGGTAGAGATTTCTGGACAAATTCAAGCACAAGCCACCCTAGTAGGAAGCTCATCAAATGTCCAACTTAAGGACTTTAACTAAAAGTGCTAGGTGGGAGACAACCCACCATGGTATGATCGTCCCTTTTTCAGTTTTTATTATTAGTCTGTTTTGTTCACTTTTGAATTTGGTTTGAACCTGAATTTGTGCATAACATTCACTGCATTCTGCATTCTGCATACTGCATAAAAAAAATTTTGGTGAGAGCATGCAACGTGACAGCGTCGCTGACGCGTCCGCGTCACAAATGCTTCAAAAGAATAGGAAAGTGAACAGAGAGTCACGCTGAAGCGAGGCTGGAGGCGTGCCCGTAACAAAACTGTCCCACGAGACTGCGTGCCACCACGCGATCGCCTCTCTTGCGAAATGACATCCCACTTGTCCGCATCACTCACGCGAACGCCTAAGCTAGATATCGAAGTAAAGATCCAACGCCCAGAAAGTTGGGCTGGAATCGTGCGGCTATTGCGCGTTTAGCACCAACACGCCATTGCGTCACTTACACAACACCCATCCCACGCGAAGGCGTGAGCGACGTGATTGCGTCGCGCGGATATTTTGAACCCCAAACCAAACAGAGAGTTACGCTGAAACGAGGCAAGAATTGTGCGTTTAGCACAAATTCTATCGACCCGATCGCGTGCCTCATGCGACTGCGTCACTCGTCCCTTTTACCCATTCCATGCGATTGCGTCCTCCACGCGATCGCGTCAACCTTTTTGCATCTATGTCACGCGATCACGCACCTCACGCGTTCACGTGGACTCCCGATCACTAACCCCAAGTCACGCGAAACCTACCCTTCGCGCGACCCAAACCCTACCCCTCTCTCTCTCTAACCTCTGCAACTCTCTCTCTCTCTCTCAAACAACCATTTTCGCCACCACCCACGACCACTGCCGTACCTCCGACGACCACCCCGACTCAACCGAACCACCCCTTCTCTCTTTTCCTTCTCTTCCTTCTTTTCCCCTTCTATCACTCTCACCCACCACCATACCCCACTGCCGCATGATGAGCAGATAATTTCCTCTTTTCCCCTTCTCTCACTCTCACCCACCCCCAAACCCCATCGCCGCACAACCTTTGCCGCCACTGCCTCTTGTGGACGAAATTGTGATTCGTACTCTTTATTGTTGTATGGAATTAATTCCCCAATAATGGCTCCAAAAACTTGGTCCTCAATATCATGGTGTCTAAAATTTAATTCACAACTTCGCACAACTAACCAGCAAGTGCACTGGGTCGTCCAAGTAATACCTTAAGTGAGTAAGGGTCTATCCCACGGAGATTGTTGGTATGAAGCAAGCTATGGTCATCTTGTAAATCCCAGTCAGGCGGATTTAACTAATTTAAGAGATTATTGGTTTAAATATGATTAATAAAATAAATAGAAAATAAAGGTAAAGTTACTCATGAAATCCAATGGTGGGAATTTCGGATAGGTGCATGGAGGTGCTGTGTTCCTTCTGAATCTCTGCTTTCCTGCTAATCCTCCTTAATCCTTTCCATGGCAAGCTGTATGTAGGGAATCACTATTGTCAATGGCTACATCCCATCCTCTCAGTGAAAATGGTCCAAATGCTCTGTCACAGCACGGCTAATCATCTGTCGGTTCTCAATCAGGTTGGAATAGAATCCAGTAATTCTTTTGCGTCTGTCACTAATGCCCAGCCTACAGGAGTTTGAAGCTCATCACAGTCATTCAATCCCGGAATCCTACTCGGAATACCATAGACAAGGTTAGACTTTCCGGATTCCCATGAATGCCGCCATCAATTCTAACTTATACCACGAAGATTCTGATCAAGGAATCCAAGAGATATGCGCCTGGCCTAAGGTAGAACGAAAGTGGTTGTCAGTCACACGTGTTCATAGGTGAGAATGATGATGAGTGTCACGGATCATCACATTCATCAAGTTGAAGTGCAACGAATATCTTAGAACAGGAATAAAGAGATCTGAATAGAAAATAGTAGTAATTGCATTGAAACTCGAGGTACAGCAGAGCTCCACACCCTTAATCTATGTTGTGTAGAAACTCCACTATTGAAAATACATAAGTGGTAAAGGTTCAGGCATGGCCGAATGGCCAGCCCCCATGAAGGTCTAAGGACTAGGCGTCCAGAGATAGCTAATACACTAGTAAAAAGTCCTATTTATAATAAACTAGCTGCTAGGGTTTACAGAAGTAAGTAATTGATGCATAAATCCACTTACAGGGCCCACTTGGTGTATGTTTGGGCAGAGCTTGAATGTTACACGAGCTAAGGCTTATCTTGGAGTTGAACGCCAAGTTGTAACATGTTTTGGGTGTTCAACTCTTGATAGTGACGTGTTTCTGGCGTTTGACTCCAGAATGCCGCATGGAACTGGCGTTGAGCGCCAGTTTACATCGTCTAATCTCGAACAAAGTATGGACTATTATATATTTCTGGAACGCTCTGGATGTCTACTTTCCAACACCATTAAGATCGCACCATTTGGAGTTCTGTAGCTCCAAAAAATCCGTTTCGAGTGCAGGGAGGTCAGATTCCAACAGCATCAGCAGTCCTTTGTCAGCCTCCTATCAAAGTTTTGCTCAGGTCCCTCAATTTCAGCCAGAAAATACCTGAAACCATAGAAAAACACAAAAACTCATAGTAAAGTCCAGAAATGTGAATTTAGCATAAAAACTAATGAAAACATCCCTAAAATTAACTAGATCATGCTAAAAACTACCTAAAAATAATGCCAAAAGAGTATAAATTATCCGCTCATCACAACACCAAACTTAAATTGTTGCTTGTCCCCAAAATATCAATGAATATTAATTCTAATTAGATGAGCGGGACTTGTAGCTTTTTGCTTCTGAACAGTTTTGGCATCTCATTTTTTCTTTGAAGTTTAGAATGATTGGCTTCTCTAGGAACTTAGAATTTTGGATAGTGTTATTGATTCTCCTAGTTAAGTATGTTGATTTTTGAACACAGCTACTTTTATGAGTCTTGGCCGTGGCCCTAAGCACTTTGTTTTCCAGTATTACCACCGGATACATAAATGCCACAGACACATGACTGGGTGAACCTTTTCAGATTGTGACTCAGCTTTGCTAGAGTCCCCAGTTAGAGGTGTCCAGAGCTCTTAAGCTGCACATGGTTAGGGACAACTTGATTTAGCCGCTTAGGCCTGGATTTATTTCCTTGGGCCCTCCTATCCATTGATGCTCAAAGCCTTGGATCCTTTTTACCCTTGCCTTTTGGTTTTAAGGGCTATTGGCTTTTTCTGCTTGCTTTTTCTTTTTCTTTCTATTTTTTTTCGCCAAATATTTTTTTATTTTTTTTGCAAGCTTTTGCTTTTTTCACTGCTTTTTCTTGCTTCAAGAATCAATTTCATGATTTTTCAGATTATCAATAACATTTCTCTTTGTTCATCATTCTTTCAAGAGCCAACAATTTTAACATTCATAAACAACAAGATGAAATTTATGCACTGTTCAATCATTCATTTAGAAAACAAAAAGTATTGTCACCACATCAATATAATTAAAATAAATTCAAGGATAAATTCGAAACTCATGTACTTCTTGTTCTTTTGAATTAGAAACATTTTTCTTTTAAGAGTGGTGAAGGATTTATGGAATTTATTTATAGCCTTAAGACATAGTTACTAAACACTAATGATCATGAAGTAGAGACACAAATATAGATTGCATAATAAGCATAAAAACCAAAAAATAGAAAAAAAAAGAACAAGGAATGAGTCCACCTTAGTGGTGTCTTCTTCTTGAAGGACCAATGATGTCTTTAAGCTCTTCTATGTCCCTTCCTTGTCTTTGTTGCTCCTCCCTCATTGCTCTTTGATCTTCTCTTAATTTCCTCTTTAGAGTCCTTTCAGGTTCAGGGTCAGCTTCAACAAGAATGCCTTTTTTTCCTTGTTCCTGCTCATATAGGGAAGAAGAGAACAAGAAAAGAAAGAGAAATCCTCTATGTCACAGTAAAGAGGTTCCTTATTGTTAGTAGAAGAAGAAAGCGAATAAAGAAAGGAAAATCCAAACAGAAGGGTAAGGATAGAGGCAGTGATTAGAGATGAAGAGAGGTGAAGAGAAGTGTTAGCAGAAATAAATAAATAGAAGAAGAGAAGAGAGAGAGAATTCGAAAATAATTTTGAAAAAGTAGTTAATGATTTTCGAAAATTAAAGATAAGATATAATTAAAATTAAAATTTAAAACAATTAAAAAGAATTTTTGAAAAAGAGATGAGATATTTTCAAAAATTAAAGAGGGAAAAGTAGTTAGGTGGTTTTGAAAAAGATAAAAAACAAACAAAAAGTCAAATAGTTAGTTGGAAAAGATATTAAAATCAAATTTGAAAAGATAAGAAGATAAGAAGTTAGAAAAGATATTTTAAAATCAAATTTTTTGAAAAAGATAAAATTTTGAAAAAGATATGATAAAAAGATATGATAAAAAGATGAGATTCTTAAGTAAAAGATATTTTGAAAAAGATTTAATTTTTAAAATTAAAATTGATTACTTGACTAATAAGAAACTAAAAGATAGGATTCTAGAATTTAAAGATTGAACCTTTCTTAACAAGAAAGTTACAAACTTCAAATTTTTGAATCAATCACATTAATTGTTAGTAAAGTTTCAATTTTTTTTTTGAAAAAAAAAAGATAAGAAAAAGATTTTGACAATAAATTTTTAAAATTTCAAAAATTATTGAAAAAATGAAAAAGATGTGATTTTTAAAAAATATTTTGAAAAGATAAGATTTTTAAAATTGAAAATTTGACTTGACTTATGAGTAACAACTATTTTAAAAATTTTTTGACTAAGTCAACTTAAATTTTCGAAAATTTGGAGAAAATTAAGGAAAAGATATCTTTTTGATTTTTTGAATTTTTAATGATGAGAGAGAAAAACACAATTATGACCCAAAACATGAAAATTTTGGATCAAAACACATGATGCATGCAAGAGCACTATGTCAAGATGAACACCAAGAACACTTTGAAGATCATGATGAACATCAAGAACATATTTTTTGAAAAATTTTTGATGCAAAGAAAACATGCAAGACACCAAACTTAGAAATTTTTAATGCTTGGAAAATATGAATGCAAAGATGCACATGAAAAATAACAAAAGACAAAATAAGAAATCATCAAGATCAAACAAGAAGTCTTACCAAGAACAACTTGAAGATCATGAAGAACACCATGAATGCATGAATTTTTCGAAAAAATGCAAGAACAATATGAATATGCAATTGACACCAAACTTAAAAATTAACTCAAGACTCAAACAAGAAACACAAAATATTTTTTGTTTTTATGATTTTATGATTTTTTTTGGTATTTTCTTTATTTATTTTCGAAAAAATAGGAAAAAAAAATTTTGAAAACAAAACAAAAAGAAAATTACCTAATCTGAGCAACAAGATGAACCGTTAGTTGTCCATTATCGAACAATCCCCGGCAACGGCGCCAAAAACTTGGTGGACAAAATTGTGATTCGTACTCTTTATTGTTGTATGGAATTAATTCCTCGATAATGGCTCCAAAAACTTGGTGCTCAATATCTTGGTGTCTAAAATTTAATTCACAACTTCGCACAACTAACCAACAAGTGCACTGGGTCATCCAAGTAATACCTTACGTGAGTAAGGGTCAATCCCACTGAGATTGTTGGTATGAAGCAAGCTATGGTCATCTTGTAAATCCCAGTCAGGCGGATTTAACTAATTTAAGAGATTATTGGTTTAAATATGATTAATAAATAAATAGAAAATAAAGGTAAAGTTACTCATGAAATCCAATGGTGGGAATCTCGGATAGGTGCATGGAGGTGCTGTGTTCCTACTGAATCTCTGCTTTCCTGCTGCTTTCATCCAATCCTCCTTAATCCTTTCCATGGCAAGCTGTATGTAGGGCATCACCGTTGTCAATGGCTATATCCCATCCTCTCAGTGAAAATGGTCCAAATGCTCTGTCACAGCACGGCTAATCATCTGTCGGTTCTCAATCAGGTTGGAATAGAATCCAGTAATTCTTTTGCGTCTGTCACTAACGCCCAGCCTTCAGGAGTTTGAAGCTCGTCACAGTCATTCAATCCCAGAATCCTACTCGGAATACCACAGACAAGGTTAGACTTTCCGGATTCCCATAAATGCCGCCATCAATTCTAGCTTATACCACGAAGATTCTGATCAAGGAATCCAAGAGATATGCGCCCGGTCTAAGGTAGAACAGAAGTGGTTGTCAGTCATGCGTGTTCATAGGTGAGAATGATGATGCGTGTCACGGATCATCACATTCATCAAGTTGAAGTGCAACGAATATCTTAGAATAGGAATAAAGAGAATTGAATAGAAAATAGTAGTAATTGCATTGAAACTCGAGGTACAGCAGAGCTCCACACCCTTAATCTATGTTGTGTAGAAACTCCACTGTTGAAAATACATAAGTGGTAAAGGTCCAGGCATGGCTGAATGGCCAGTCCCCATGAAGGTCTAAGGACTAGGCGTCCAGAGATAGCTAATGCACTAGTAAAAAGTCCTATTTATAATAAACTAGCTGCTAGGGTTTACAGAAGTAAGTAATTGATGCATAAATCCACTTCCGGGGCCCACTTGGTGTATGTTTGGGCTAAGCTTGGTCTATCCATGAGCTGAGGCTTTTATTGGAGTTGAACCGTTCAACTCTGGTTCGTGATGTGTTTTTGGCGTTTGACTCCAGAATGCAGCATGGAACTGGCGTTGAGCGCCAGTTTACATCATCTAATCTCGAACAAAGTATGGACTATTATATATTGATGGAAAGCTCTGGATGTCTACTTTCTAACGCCGTTGAGAGCGCGCCATTTGGAGTTCTGTAGCTCCAAAAAATCCGTTTCGAGTGTAGGGAGGTCAGATTCCAACACCATCAGCAGTCCTTTGTCAGCCTCCTATCAAAGTTTTGCTCAGGTCCCTCAATTTCAGCCAGAAAATAACTGAAACCACAGAAAAACACAAAAACTCATAGTAAAGTCTAGAAATGTGAATTTAGCATAAAAACTAATGAAAACATCCCTAAAAGTAACTAGATCATGCTAAAAACTACCTAAAAATAATGCCAAAAAGCGTATAAATTATCCGCTCATCAGCCTCCCACCACCGCTGCCTCACCCGCCAAGGCCCCAACCTTCTTTTCCTTTTCCCCCTCTTCTTTCCTTTCCCTCTCTTTCTCTCTTCTGCGTCTGCCTCCCACCCCCGCGAGCTCCCCACCGCCTCCAACGACCACTGCCCCACCGGCGCACCGCCGTGCACCGCCCAGCACTGCCTCCCTTCTGCCCTCATTACTGCCCCATCTCATCCCTCTTTACGCACCAGGTTCCGCCATAGGCAATCCATCCCTACGACTCTTTCGTTCATTTTTCAATTTCTGTTCCGAATAGGCTAGGTAGAGATGCATGTTTGTAGTTGATTCTAGGTGGTTAGGTAGCTAGGATCTGGATAGTGGATTCAGTCCTGATAATTGCACCGTTTTTGTTATCTGTTACCTGTCTTGCAATTTTATTCTGGCTGTGTTATTCATACTGTTCATCTGATATGTTCATGCTATTAAACTATTCTTTAATATTCCTATTATTTGTGACTATTTGCAGCATCTGTTAATCTCATTTGAACCGTTTTTCTTGATATCTGTTTTCCGGGAATGTTCAATTTTAGCCGAAATGCTGCCCAATTTTTTGCAAATTAATTTTGTCCTTTTACATTCAAATATTGGTTTTGGCATTTCTCATTTTTGTCTTGCTCTACGAATACCAAACCAATTCTTGAATGACCGGGCCAGCATTCTTATTATTTTTATTTTCCTGATCATTAATATAGACTCTTGATGATGTAATTCTACTCTTTACTACTTCTATATCTATGTAAATCATCATCCATACCCTGTTATCCATACTTGAATATGAGTTGCCTGTTGCTTCAATTTGTGTAATTCTTGTTACTTAGACACCAATCTTCATGCCACTTATTCTAACTTCCTTTTTACTAACTCACTGATTTTTAACTTTCTCACTTCCCATTTCTCTTTTTCAACTAATTTCACTCATGGCATGATTATTGTTTTTCTATTTAACAAGCTTTCCACTTCTAACATATTTTGGAATGCGATTTCTCATCTTAGCTTTTTAACTCCAAAACATTCCAAAAATATGCATCTACTTAAGTCATTTCATTTTTCTACTGTTCCTTTGCCACTTACTGCTTATCTTGTTATTTTCCTTCTTATTTTCCTGCTTTTACTCCTCAATTATATCTTAGATATTCTATTTTTCAGGATGTCTGACTCTCAAGGCAGGGAAAAGGACAAAGTTACCACTGGCAAATGGAAAAAAAATGAATCCTCCGGTTCTATCCTGGGCATTTTACATGATGATTCCTGGCAGGAGAAGAACTTTACCCCGCAGGAAAAGGCTGATCAGTTGGTACCTTCAGCTTACCCGATAAAATTTACAAACAAATACTGTGAGGTGAAATATCCAACCTTTGCCACCGGCAGGAACCTACACCTAAAAAAGACCCTCAAAATTCCAGAAGAACTTCAGCAATACACCTTAGATCAGATCAAACAGAGAGACTGGTTCTTCCTGGAGAGAAACCTAACTGAGGTCAATTCATCCTGGGTTTGAGAATTTTACAATAATTACTTTCTCTCTTCCCTGGATGTAGTCCAGCTCAGAGGCAAACAGATTCTGGTTACTGAGGAAGCAATTGAAGAAATCCTCCATCTTCCACGTAAATCAGATCAGCCAGATGGTTATTAGAGAGCTGAGGAAGATATGAGATTTATGAGGTTTGATTGGAATGCAGTAAAGAAGGACGTCACCCTTGATCCTACTGTTCCTTGGGTTATGGGTACAAGCACATTGGTACCAAAGGGAATCAAGCTTATATATCTGAATGATGAGGCTCATCTTTGGCAATAGATTCTGAGCAACTATGTGATGCCGAGTACTCATGAGACAGAGGTGCCAGCTGCCATGATTACCCTCATCTGGTGTGTGATGACGGGTAAGGACCTTTATCTACCTCGCTTCATCCGGCATTAGATGGCCAGGGTCCATGTTAGAGGCACCCTCTCTTTTCCTTACCTGATTACTCAGTTGGGTCGCCGAGCTGAGGTACCTTGGGAGGCTGTTGATGAAAAGGCACCTGCCGTAGAGTGCCGAAAGATCATCCCTCACAGTCGGAAGTTCCTGGCTTTCGGCTAACGTCCTCTATTTCTCACTGACACTACTGAGGCCGCCACTTCTTCACTACCCCTTCTACCCCTACTGGCCCAGCACCACCCACTGCACCCCCACTTGCTCCTGAGCCCGTCTACCATTTGGTGCGTCGCCTCTTTGACCGCCTAGATCAGATGGAGCACCATCACCAGCAGCAGATTGAGAGATCTGACCGCCGCACCAGGCGACTTTTTGAGAGGTCTGAGCGTTGCCACAAGTGACGCTATGAGCACCTCAAGCTGATGATCTGCTCTGGTGGTGACATTCCCTCTGAGCCCGATACGCCCTCTGACACTTCTGAGGAGGAGGTAAGCGATCATGAGGAAGCACCTACCTAGGCTGAGCAGGGAGGTTCCAGCCACACTGCACCACATCGTGAGGAGCACCACCAGCTACAGACTGCAGATCCGGAGATTCCTCTACGGACAGAGCCCCCACTTTAGCAGACCACTCCTCTGATCCTCACAGTGACTACATACCCTCATCCTACCATCGAGACACCAGCAGCCCATCCTTCCGGAGATGACACTTCGTCACACCCTGCTTGAGTGAGCATCGAGGACGAAGCTATTATTTAAGTGTGGGGAGGTTGCCATCTCTGGCATATATTTATTTTGGTGAACCACTACAAACTCTCTTCTTATTTTTTTCATTTTCTGTATTTTTGCATATTTTTCTCTTTTTGCTTTTTATTGTACTTTTTGCATTATGCACTTTGAGCTATATGTATACTATCTTGAATTTCTACCTGCATGACATATATAAGTGATATATGATTTCTGAGTTAGAGAACACACAGCCTGTGAGTTTTGAGCTTAATTGTATGGTTACATTTAAACCATAATATTTTATTCCTGTGTGTTCCGCCCTTCTTATTTATTATGGTGTTCTTTACTTTGTTTTAATCTATATGTCCGATTATAGATCATAGATACATACCAAGAAAGTGATTGAGGCCATTGTTTGATTCTAGCTCACCACTCCGAAATTAGCCTACCTTTTACATCACCCTTGTTAGCCCCCTTGAGCCTTTTAATCCCCTTCTTCCTTATTACCACATTACTAGCCTTAAGCAGAAAAACAAAATAAAAATCCCAAGTTGAATCCTTGGTTAGCTTAAGATAGATTTTGTGTAAAATTTAAATGTAGGAAACTTTATGGGAACATGGGATGATATAAAAGTAGAAAAGGGGAACATGGGATGATAGAAAAGTAGGAAATTAAATTAAACAAGTTATGTGAAAATAATTTGGGAAGCATGCTCATGTGAAGTCAAAATATATTAATTACCATGTGTAGAAAAAAAAAAGCGATGCACATGGAATACAAATAAATAGAAAAAAATCAGAATATGAGCATGTAATATAAAAATGGGAGAAATATGGGAAAATAGGTGAAGAAGCTTTGCTTTACAAAATATGTATGTTAGGTGAAGGATTCACTTAATTAGCTCACTTAGCCTTATACATATATCCTTACCTTTACCTTGGCCCCATTACAACCTTAACCAAAGACCTCATGATTTTTGTATGCCTATATTCTATAATTATTGATTGGATAGATGAAGAACAAAGTTATGGAAAACAAGAATAAAAAGAAGAATAGAGTGATTAACCCAATAAACACTGAGTGACTAGAGAGTAAACACAAAATCCAGTAAGGATTCAATAGCTCATCACCATATATCTCTACTTCTATTATTAATTGTCTTGCAAGTTTGAAAAATATTTTATTTACCCATCTCAATTGTAAAAGTGCCTTAACATTATCTAAGGTTGGCTATGCATATATGATTCCTTGAGAATGTGAATTAATTTAACTACATGTAAAGTTTTATATATAGGTGGATAATAACTAGACTTGCATGACTTATTTAGGTAGATGCATTTAGAATAGATTGCATTGCATGAGATTCCACCACTTTACCTTACTCTTTATCTTGGATTTAGCATGAGGACATGCTATTGTTTAAGTGTGGGGAGGTTGATAAACCCATATTTTATGATATAATTTGTGCTGAATTTAAGTGTTTTATTCAATCCTTCACCCACTTATGCATGTGAAATTACATGGTTTTACCTTCCCTTCCTTATTATGAGATGTATGTGAAAAAAATGTTTTCTGGGCTTTAAAAGTATTTTTTTTAATTATCTTTTATTGCGATTCGATGCCGTGATTCGTGTCTTGAGTAATTTAAGATCTTCTAAGGCAGGAATGACTTAAAGGATGAAAAGGAAACATGTGAAAATGGAAGGAAAGCATAAAATGGAGTTTTTGAAGAAACTTGCAGCAACGCAATCGCATGGGCGACGCGGCCGCATGCCAGCGTGAAATGGCAATGACGCGATCGCATGATTGACGCGATCGCGCGCCACAAGTGAAACGCATATGACGCGGACGCATGACTGAAGTGATCGCATGACAAGGAAATCCACGATGCGACTGCGTGACCCACGCGGACGCGTGACAGAGGCCACGCACCAAATATTACAGAAAGCAATCCCAGCGATTTTTGAAGCCCTTTTTGGCCCAAATCCAAGTCCAGAAAGCACAGACCAGAGGTTATGAAGTGGAGGAATGCATCCGAAAGAAAAGGGAGCTACCCAATTAGTTACTTTTCATAGTTTAGATGTAGTTTTGGTGAGAGAGGTTCTCTCCTCTCTCTTAGGAATTAGAAATTAGGATTTTTTAGAAATTAAGGATTTAATTCAACTCTTCATATCAGGTTCAATATTCCTTTATTTTGACCTCTCTTCTACTTTGAGATACTTTAATGCTTTTTGTTCCGGGGGTTACCTGAAACGTGCAACTCGGTCGTCTTAGAGAGGCCCGAGGTGGGGGGATTGATGACCCGAGCTTGATGTGCAGACTGGTTGGTGGTTGTACCTGCAATGACACTCCGATGCTTAAGTTAGCATGGGTCCAAGCAGATATTTGAGTGGAATTAGAGTGTGAGTTATACCTGGGTGCTCCAGTGTATTTATAATAGTTGGCCGTGATCTTCCCTGGATAAGATATTCTTATCTTATCTTATCTTTTGGGAGTTTTATCCCTATCTTTGTGGAACCGCCTTTTCTAGGCCTCTTCGGCCTTTAGGTTTTGGGCTGCGTTCCTTTTGATGGGCCTTCCTTGCTTTATTGTCCGAGGTCCGACCTTTAGGCGTGAGCCTTAGGACGAGGTCGGACCTTTTATGAATTTGCCGAGTTGGAGGAGCCCATGGATTTTGCCGAGTTTGGAGGAGCTCGGTCAGGGTATGAACAGTGCCCCTGCCCGAGTTCGTCCTTTTTGAGAGGTCGAGCTCGGGCATAGTAGTTTTTCAAAATTTCAAAAATGGCCGTTCCTGCATTTATTGCATTTTACCGTTTCTTCTCGATTTCCGTTCGGGCTCTGTGAAGGCATTATTTATTTGCCCCTTTCCCCCTTTTCTTCGTTTATTCTGTTCCATTCCTTTTTTCTGAGTTTTCGCCATTCTCCTTTTTTGAGCATCGCTTCCTTTTTCTTTGTTCTTCTTCCCTGAATCTTTCCGCGTGTCTTTCCGGGGTTTCCTCTGCGCCGCCGTTCCGTTCTCCTTGCTTCGGAGCTCGTCGTCCTCGTTTCTTTCTTTCCAGGTTTGTTCCCATCTCTTTTCTTGTGCACATATGCTTCTGTTTCTTTTGTGTGGCTCTTTGTTTGTTTCTTTTTTCTCTATTCCTGGGTTGCCCCGAAAAGAGGCGCCGCCATTGCTTTGTCGTTTGTACATGGGGGGGCTCTTTTTTTGTTCTCTGGTATTTTGCTCCAGGTTGCTGTATTTTCGTCTTTAAAAGATCTTTGTTTCTTGTTTTGCTGAATGGGTTTTCGCTGTCTGCTTTTATGTGATTTTTGCTTGCTGTTGTATTCTTCTTTGTAGGCAAGAATTTTTATGTCTCGAAAGGTTCTTCAAGCGATGTCGGCCAAGATTCCAAGTGGTCTTGGTTGGGTAGATCCTGTTCCTCTAAGAGTCCCTTCTGTGGTAGATTCTGAGTATTTAGCTAGGTTTCGTAGGCAATGTAGCATATGTGAAGATAGAGAGTCTGAGAGGGATTATGAATTAGTAGCCCCGGATTCCGAGGAGAGAGTTTGCTTCCCGCCCTTAGATAGTTCCGAGAAGCTCTTCTTTTACGCTTATGATTGTTTTTTCTCTAAGCTGAGTGTCCGACTTCCTTTTACCGACCTGGAGTCCGAGGTGTTATGGTCTTGTAACCTTGCCCCTACCCAGCTCCATCCAAATTCTTGGGCATTTTTAAAGCTGTTTCAACTTTTGTGTCAGTTTTTGGGTGTTGCTCCCTCTATTTCTCTTTTTTCCTACTTGTTTGTGTTGACGAAGCCGGGGTCGGGTGGAGGGAAGGTATCTTGGGTCTCTTTTAGGGCTAACCAGGGAAGAAAGTTTTGTACCCTGTATGATGAGTCCTTTCACGATTTTAAGAACTTTTATTTCAAGGTCCGGGCTACTGGAGACGTCCGACCTTTCTTTCTAGATGAGAGTGGGGAGCCCTCTTTTCCTCTTTGTTGGCAGGAGAATGTAGTGTCTGTTAAGTATACCTTTGAGAGTCTAGATGAGGTGGAGCAGGCTTTTGTGGGTGTGGTGAGCAGTTTATGGGGTCGGGCACCTCACTTGGACACGAAGAAAATGTTGGGAGATCCAAGCCTTCTCCGTTCCGAGTTAGGTAGTTCCCGACCTCTTCCGAGATTCATCTTTTTTAGTACTTTGGTTTTGCTTGTTTTTTGGTGGAATTTCTGTTTGTGGTAATCCCTTTCTTTATTTCTTGCAGAGATGTCTTCTCAGGCGGATTCCATGAAGTTCCTTCATCGGACGAAGAAGTCTGTGGCTGCTCAGAATATCGAGGCCGGGGAGGCTTCTGCCCGATCTTCTCCGCAGAAGACTACTGGGGGTGTTCAGACTCGGTCGAAGACTATTCCGACTCCCCAGTTCCGAGCTATAAGTCAGGATCCTCCGACCTCTGGACC
>NC_029775.3:58758421-58759627 GCF_000817695.3 Arachis duranensis | reverse complement strand
TCGGGCGTTTCGAGTACCTCCTTTTGTTGGGTCCGACCTTGTTGTTGGTCGGCCTTTTTAAGTTATTTTTGTAATCTCTTTTTATTTGGCTTTTTTGAGCCTTTTCAGAGTTACTTTATAACTTCTCACATTAATTTGAACCTCGTCGCTTTTATCTTTGCCGACCTTGTGTGGTCTCTTGGCAAATGATTTTTTGCGTTTTGCCGAGCATAAATTAATGCGCCTTGGCGGGATACTTTTCAGGATTTGTTTCATCATGAGGAAGAAGAAGGAGAAGGAAAAGAGAAAAATTCGATTAGTATTAAAAAAAGAAAGAATATTTACAGAGTGTTTACCCTTGGCTAGGTCGGGTGCTTTTCTTGTCCGGGTGTCTCATTAAAAAACCCTTGTAAGGAAAAAGAGTACACCTCGGGTTAAGTTTTTCTAGCTGTAGTACCGTCTTAGATTACAGGCGTGCCAGGCCCTGGGCAGCTCGTTGCCTTCTAGGTCGGATACTTTGTAGTAGTCTGTCCCTAAGACTTCTGTTACCTTGTAGGGCCCTTTCCAATTTGCGGTTAGCTTTCCTTCTCCCGACTTTTGTGTTCCGATGTCATTTCGGATCAGAATCAGGTCGTGAATTGAGAAGCTTCGTTTTATTACTTTCTGATTGTATCTGAGGGCCGTTCGCCGTTTTAAGGCTTCTTCTCGGATCCGGGCTTTTTCTCGGACCTCGGGAAGGAGGTCGAGTTCTTCCCTTTGTGCCTGTGGGTTGCCTCCTTCGTTGTAGAAGATGACTCTGGGTGACCCTTCGTCTATTTCGATAGGAATCATTGCCTCCATCCCGTAAGCTAGTCGGAATGGGGATTCTCCCGTTGTAGAGTGTGGGGTTGTCCGATATACCCATAGTACCTGGGGGAGTTCCTCGGCCCATGCCCCTTTGGCCTCTTGGAGTCTTCGTTTTAACCCTGCCAAGATGACTTTATTTGCGGCCTCCGCTTGTCCATTGGCTTGTGGGTGCTCGACTGAGGTGAACTGCTGTTTGATTTTTAGCTCGGCCGCCAAGTTTTGAAAACTTGTGTCTGTAAACTGTGTTCCATTGTCTGTGGTGATGGAGTAGGGGACTCCGAACCTCGTGACAATGTTTTTGTATAGGAATCTACGGCTTTTCTGAGCCGTAATAGTGGCTAAGGGTTCAGCTTCGATCCACTTTGTGAAGTAGTCGACCCC
>NC_029775.3:58736702-58754568 GCF_000817695.3 Arachis duranensis | reverse complement strand
AGGAATTTTTTGGTTAGGTCTTCGAAGCTGGTGATTGATCTTGGTGGCAGGTTGTCGAACCACTTCATGGCTGACTTGGTGAGAGTGGTGGGGAAGGCTTTGCATCGAATCGCGTCGGAGGCGTCGACTAGGTACATTCTGCTTCTGAAGTTGCTGAGGTGGTGACTTGGATCGGTGGTGCCGTCGTAGAGATCCATATCGGGTGGTTTGAAGTTTCGCGGTACCTTCTACTTCATTGTCTCTTGCGTGAAGGGATCATGGTTGTCTTCGGGGGTGGGGCCGCGTTCTGTCCGATCTTTCAGGTTGGCCTCTATTTTCCGCAGTTTTTCTTCTAATTCCCTGCGCTTGCGAGCCTCCCTTCTCAGATCTTGTTCGGTTTCTTTTTGCTTCTTTACGTCCTCTTCGAGTTGTTTTAGTCGGTTTTGTTGTGCCCGGACTGCTTCTAGAATTTCCGAGCTCTTTTCTTTTTCGGGATGTTGTGGATCTTTGTTTGGGATTGATGTCTTTGGGCGATTCTGTTTGTTTCCTCCTGGAGTGCGTGGTGATAGAGGGCTGTCCGGTCGTTCTCCGGTGTGAACTTCATCCTCTTGCTCTGATGCAGCCCCGAGGTGGGGGGATTGATGACCCGAGCTTGATGTGCAGAGTGGTTGGTGGTTGTACCTGCAATGACACTCCGATGCTTAAGTTAGCATGGGTCCAAGCAGATATTTGAGTGGAATTAGAGTGTGAGTTATACCTGGGTGCTCCAGTGTATTTATAATAGTTGGCCGTGATCTTCCCTGGATAAGATATTCTTATCTTATCTTATCTTTTGGGAGTTTTATCCCTATCTTTGTGGAACCGCCTTTCCTAGGCCTTTTCGGCCTTTAGGTTTTGGGCTGCATTCCTTCTGATGGGCCTTCTTAGCTTTGTTGTCCGAGGTCCGACCTCAGGTGTGGGCCTTTGGGACGAGGTCGGACCTATCATGGATTTTGCCGAGTTTGGAAGAGCTCGGTCAAGGTATGAACACTTTTATTTATGTTTGATTTATGTTGCCCAATTGGCTTATGAATATTTTCCATGTTAGATTTGACTGCTTTGAATGAATATTATTTGAGGTATTCCAGATATTTATGATTTTAATTTAGCTTTCTACATTCTTGGCTTTGGTTAAGAAATCAATAACTCTTGAGTTATCAAACTCAACGTGATCGATAATCGCTATCTTTGCTAATTAGCTTGAACTTCTATAATCCCAATCTTTTTCTAGGAATTAACTAGGATTTGAAGATCAAACTAATTAGCCACTTGACCTTCCTTCGCACCAGCAGAGGTTAACTAAGTGGAATTAACATTCAATTTTCATCATCATTGATAAGGATAACTAGGATAGGACTTCTAATTTCTCATACCTTGCCAAGAGTTTATTTTACAGTCATTTATTTATTTTATTTGTCATTTATCATACTTGTTCCTCATTTTCAAAACCCCCAATTTACAAAACTCATAACCAATAATAAGAACACACCTCCCTGCAATTCCTTGAGAAGACGACCGAGGTTTAAATACTTCGGTTATCGATTTATTTAGGGGTTTGTTACTTGTGACAACCAAAACGTTTGTACGGAGGGATTTCTGTTGGTTCAGAATCTATAATTACAACGCGACTTTATAAAATTCTTTACTAGCAAAAATCCCGACTTGGCATTCAACTTCATGATGGCTCCTAGATATTGAGCAACTTGCTCTCCAGTTATATCTTCATCCTCTTCAAAGGAAGAATAGTCTTCAGAGCTCATAAATGGCAGAAGGAGATTTAATGGGATCTCTATGGTCTCTATATGACCTTCATATTCCTTTAGGTCCTCAATAGGGAACTCCTTCTTTCCTGAGAGACATCCCATGAGGTCTTCCTCATTGGGATTCACGTCCTCTCCTTCCTCTCTAGGTTCAGCAATGTTGATTATGTGAATGGCCTTGCACTCTCTTTTTGGATTCTCTTTAGTATTGCTTGGGAGAGTACTAGGAGGAGTTTCAGTGACTTTCTTACTCAGCTGGCCCACTTGTGCCTCCAAATTTCTGATAGAGGACCTTGTTTCACTCATGAAACTTAAAGTGGCCTTAGACAGATCAGAGACTGTGTTTGCTAAACTAGAGGTGCTCTGCTCAGAATTCTCTGTCTGTTGTTGAGAAGATGATGGAAAAGGTTTGCTGTTGCTGAGCTTGTTTCTTCCACCATTATTAAAGCCTTATTGAGGCTTTTGTTGATCCTTCCATGAGAAATTTGGATGATTTCTCCATGATGAATTATAGGTGTTTCCATAAGGTTCACCCATGTAATATACCTCTGCCATTGCAAGGTTCTCAGTATCATAAGCTTCTTCTTCAGAAGATGCCTCTTTAGTACTGTTGGATGCATTTTGCCATCCATTCAGACATTGAGAAATCATGTTGACTTGCTGAGTCAACATTTTGTTATGAGCCAATATGGCATTCAGAGCATCAATTTCAAGAACTCCCTTCCTCTAAGGCGTCCCGTTACTCACAAAATTCCTCTCAGAAGTGTACATTAATTGGTTATTTGCAACCATGTCAATAAGTTCTTGAGCTTCTGCAGGCGTTTTCTTTAGGTGAATGGATCCATCTGCAAAATGGTCCAATGACATCTTAGAGAACTTAGATACACCATAATAAAATATATCCAAAATGGTCCACTCTGAAAGCATGTCAGAAGGACACCTTTTGGTCATCTGCTTGTATCTTTCCCAAGCTTCATAGAGGGATTCACCATCTTTTTGTTTGAAGGTCTGAACATCCACTCTAAGCTTGCTCAGCTTTTGAGGAGGAAAGAACTTAGCCAAGAAGGCTGCGACCAGCTTATCCCATGAGTCCAGGCTATTTTTAGGTTGTGAGTCCAACCATGTTTAGCCTTGTCTCTTAAAGCAAAAGGGAAAAGCATGAGCCTGTAGACTTCAGGATCTACTCCCTTAGTCTTAATAGTCTCACAGATCTACAAGAACTCAGTTAAAAACTGATAGAGATCTTCTGATAGAAGTCCATGGAACTTACAGTTCTGTTGCATTAGAGCAACTAGTTGAGGTTTCAGCTCAAAATTGTTTGCTCCAATGGTAGGGATTGAGATGCTTCTTCCATAAAACTTGGAAGTAGGTGTAGTATAATCACCAATCATCCTTCTTGCATTATTATCTTCGGCTGCCATCTCCTCTTCTTCTTCGAAAATTTCTGTAAGGTTGTCTCTGGATTGTTGTAATTTAGCTTCTCTTAGTTTACTCTCCAGAGTCCTTTCAGGTTCAGGAACTGCTTCAACAAGAATGCTCTTGTCCTTGCTCCTGCTCATATGAAAAAGAAGGGAACAAAAAATAATAATAGGGATCCTCTTTACCATAGTAAAGAGATTCCTTTATGTTAGTAAAAGAAGAAAAGAAGAGAAGAAGGAAAAGGTAAGAATCCAAACACAAGGGAGAGGAGTAGGTTCGAATTCTTGAGATGAAGAGAAGTGTTAATGAATGAATAAATAAATAGAAAGAGATGAGAGAGGGAGAAATTCGAAAATAAATTTTGAAAAATAAGTTAGTGATTTTCAAAAATTAAAGGGAGAAATAAAATTAAAATTAAAATTTAAAATAATTAATTAATTAAAAAGAATTTTGAAAAGGGGTGAGGAATTTTCAAAAATTAGAAAGAGAAAAGTAGTTAGGTGGTTTTGAAAAAGATAAGAAACAAACAAAAAGTCAATTGGTTAGTTGAAAAAGATTTAAAAATAAATTTTGAAAAGATAAGAAGTTAGAAAAGATATTTTGAAATCAAATTTTTGAAAAAGAATTAATTAAAAAGATATGATGGAAAAGATATTTTGAAAAAGATTTGATTTTTAAAATTAAAATTGATTACTTGACTAACAAGAAACTAAAAGATATGACTCTAGAGTTTAAAGATTAAACCTTTCTTAACAATAAAGTAACAAACTTCAAATTTTTGAATCAATCACATTAATTGTTAGTGAAGTTTTTTAAAAAATCATGAAATAAAGATAAGAAAAAGATTTTAAAACTTAATTTTAAAGAACTTCAAAAATTAATAAAAAATTGAAAAAGATTTGATTTTTGAAAAAGTTTTGAAAAGATAAGATTTTTAAAATTGAAAATTTGACTTGACTTATAAGAAATAGCTAAGTTTTAAAAATTTTTGACTAAGTCAACTCAAATTTTAGAAATTTTGAGAAAAATAAGGAAAATATATTTTTTTATTTTTTGAATTTTTAACGAGGAGAGAGAAAAACATAAAAATGACCCAAAACATGAAAATTTTGGATCAAAACACATGATGCATGCAAGAACACTATGAATGTCAAGATGAACACCAAGAACACTTTGAAGATCAAGATGAACATCAAGACTTATTTTTGAAAAATTTTCAAGAAAAGAGAAACATGCAAGACACCAAACTTAGACATTTTCAATGCTTAGACTCTATGGATGCAAAAATGAACATGAAAAACAACAAAAGACACAAATCAAGAAAATATGAAGATCAAACAAGAAGACTTATCAAGAACAACTTGAAGATTATGAAGAACACATGCATGAATTTTCGAAAAAAATTTTAGAAAAATAAAAAGATGCAATTGACACCAAACTTAAAAATTGACTCTAGACTTAAACAAGAAACACAGAATATTTTTTATTTTTATGATTTTATAATTTTTTGGTATTTTTTTTCGAAAATTATTTTTAGAAAAACAAAAACAAAGAAAAAAATTTTGAAAAATTTTTGAAAACTTTTTAAAAAGAAAATAGAAGAAAATTACCTAATCTGAGCAACAAGATGAACTGTCAGTTGTCCAAACTCGAACAATCCCCGGCAACGGCGCCAAAAACTTGGTGCACTCAAATGTGAATCACACTTTGTCAAAACTTTGCACAACTAACCAGCAAGTGCACTGGGTCGTCCAAGTAATACCTTACATGAGTAAGTGTCGATCCCACGGAGATTGTTGGTATGAAGCAAGCTATGGTTATCTTCTAAATCTCAGTTAGGCGGATTCAAATAGTTGTAATAGATTTTGAAAGTAATAATAATTAAAGCACAAAATAGAGATAAAGACACTTATGTAGATCATTGGTGGGAATTTCAGATAAGCATAAGAAGATGCTGTGTTCTTTCTGAATCTCTGCTTTCCTGCTGCCTTCATCCAATCCCTCTTACTCCTTTCCATGGCAAGCTGTATGTAGGGCATCACCATTGTCAATGGCTACTTCCCATCCTCTCAGTGAAAATGGTTCAATGCTCTGTCACGGCACGGCTAATCATCTGTCGATTCTCGATCATGTCGGAATAGAATCCATTGATTCTTTTGCGTTTGTCATCACGCCCAACAATCGCGAGTTTAAAGCTCGTCACAGCCATTCAATCCTTGAATCCTACTCAGAATACCACAGACAAGGTTTAGACTTTTCAGATCCTCAAGAGTGGCCGCCAAAGGATTCTAGCTTACACCACAAAGATTCTGATTAAGGAATCCAAGAGATACTCGCTCTTTCTAAAGTAAAACAGAAGTGGTTGTCAGTCACACATTCATAAGTGAGAATGATGATGAGTGTCACATATCATCACATTCATCATGTTGAAGTGCAACGAATATCTTAGAACAGGAATAAACTGAATTGAATAGAAAATAGTAGTAATTGCATTAAAACTCGAGGTACAGCAGAGCTCCACACCCTTAATCTATGGTGTGTGGAAAGTCCACCGTTGAAAATACATAAGTGATGGTCCAGGCATGGCCGAGAGGCCAGCCCCCATGAATGTCTAAAATCGCATACACTGATTAAAGATCAATCTAAAGACAAGACGCCTAATACAATAGTAAAATGTCCTATTTATACTAGACTAGTTACTAGGGTTTACAGAAATAAGTAATTGATATAGAAATCTACCTCTGGGGCCCACTTGGTGTGTGCTTGGGTTGAGCTTGAGCTTTACACGTGAAGAGGCTTCTTTTGGAGTTAAACGCCAATTTTTAACGTGTTTTTGGCGGTTAACTCTGGTTTGTGATGTGTTTCTAGCGTTTGACTCCAGGATGCAGCATGGAACTGGCGTTGAGCGCTAATTTGCGTCATCTAATCTCGAATAAAGTATGACTATTATATATTGATAGAAAGGTCTGGATGTTTACTTTCCAACACCGTTGAGAGCGCACCATTTGGAGTTCTGTAGCTCCAGAAAATCATTTCGAGTGCAGGGAGATCAGAATCCAACAGCATCAGCAGTCCTTTGTCAGCCTTTTATCAGAGTTTTTCTCAGGTCCCTTAATTTTAGCCAAAAAATGCCTGAAATCACAGAAAAACACACAAACTCATAGTAAAGTCTAAAAATGTGAATTTGGCATAAAAACTAATGAAAACATCCCTAAAAGTAGCTAGATCCTACTGAAAACTACCTAAAAACAATGCCAAAAAGCGTATAAATTATCCGCTCATCACTCAGCTTTTGAGGAGGAAAGAACTTGGAGAAGAAGGCCGTGACCAGCTTATCCCAAGAGCCAGGCTATCTTTAGGTTGTGAGTCCAACCATGTTCTAGCTCTGTCTCTTACAGTAAAAGGGAAAAGCATGAGCCTGTAGACTTCAGGATCTACTCCATTAGTCTTAACAGTATCATAGATCTGCAGGAATTCAGTTAAAAACTTATAGGGATCTTCTGATGGAAGTCCATGGAACTTACAGTTTTGTTGCATCAGAGCAACTAGTTGAGGCTTCAGCTCAAAATTGTTTGCTCCAATGGCAGGGATTGAGATGCTTCTTCCATAAAAGTTGGAAGTAGGTGTAGTATAATCACCAAGCATCCTCCTTGCACCTCCACCATTGTTATTGGGTTCGGCCATATCTCTCTCTTTTTTGAGATTCTCTGTAAGGTTTTCCCTAGATTGTTGTGCTTTAGCTTTTCTTAGCTTCTTCTTCAGAGTCCTTTCAGGTTCAGGATCTGCTTCAACAAGTTTGTCCTTGTCCTTGCTCCTGCTCATATGAAAAAGAAGAGAATAGAAAAGAAGAGGAATCCTCTATGTCACAGTATAGAGATTCCTTTATGTGAGTAGAAGAAAAGAAGAATAAGAATGAAGAAGAGAAAAATTTGAACACAGAAGAGAAGAGAGGGTTTGAATTTTAAGATGAAGAAAAGAGTGTTAGTAATTAAATAAATAAATAGAAGAAGATGAGATAGAGAGTGATGAGCGGATAATTTATACGCTTTTTGGCTTTGTTTTTAGGTAATTTTTAGTATGATCTAACTACTTTTAGGGATGTTTTCATTAGTTTTTATGTTAAATTCACATTTCTTGACTTTACTATGAATTTGTGTGTTTTTCTATGATTTCAGGTATTTTCTGGCTGAAATTGAGGGACCTGAGCAAAACTCTGATAAGAAGGCTGACAAAGGACTGCTGATGTTGTTGGAATCTGACCTCCCTTCACTCGAAATGGATTTTCCGGAGCTGCTGAACTCCAAATGGCGCGCTCTCAACGGCGTTGAAAAGTAGACATCCAGAGATTTCCAGCAATATATAATAGTCTATATTTTATTGGAGATTTGATGACATAAACTGGCGCTCAACGCCAGTTTCATGCTGCATTCTGGAGTCAAACGCCAGAAACACGTCACGAACCAGAGTTGAACGCCAGAAACACGTTACAACTTGGTGTTCAACTCCAATAAAAGCCTCTACACGTGTAACATTCAAGCTCAGCCCAAGCACACACCAAGTGGGCCCCAGAAGTGGATTTCTGCATCAATTACTTACTTTTGTAAACCCTAAGTACCTAGTTTATTATAAATAGGACATTTTACTATTGTATTTTCATCCTGGATTGTGTTTTTGATCCTGTGATCACATTTTGGGGGCTGGCCATTCAGCCATGCCGGACCTTCATCACTTATGTATTTTCAACAGTGGAGTTTCTACACACCATAGATTAAGGGTGTCGAGCTCTGGTGTACCTCGAGTTTTAATGCAAGTACTACTATTTTCTATTCAATTCGACTTATTCTTATTCTAAGATATTCGTTGCACTTCAACATGATGAATGAGATGATCCGTGATACTCATCATCATTCTCACTTATGAATGCGTGACTGACAACCACTTTCGTTCTACCTTAGACTAGGCGCATATCTCTTGGATTCCTTAAGCAGAATCTTCGTGGTATAAGCTAGAATTGATGGTGGCATTCATGGGAATCCGGAAAGTCTAACCTTGTCTGTGGTATTCTGAGTAGGATTCCGGGATTGAATGACTGTGACGAGCTTCAAACTCGCGATTGCTGGGCGTGATGACAAACGCAAAAGAATCAAGGGATTCTATTCCAACATGATCGACAACCGACAGATGATTAGTCGTGTTGTGACAGTGCATTTGGACCATTTTCACTGAGAGGATGGAATGTAGCCATTGACAACGGTGATGCCCTACATACAGCTTGCCATGGAAAGGAGTGACAAAGATTGGATAAAAGCAGTAGGAAAGCAGAGATTCAGAAAGGACACAGCATCTCCATGCACCTATCTGAAATTCCCACTATTGAATTATATGAGTAACTATTTACTATTTTATTCCTTCGCGTATACTATAATTTCACAATACAGTTGAATCTGACTGACTGGGATTTACAAGATGACCATAGCTTGCTTCATACCAACAATCTCTATGGGATCGACCCTTACTCACGTAAGGTATTACTTGGACGACCCAGTACACTTGCTGGTTAGTTGTGCGGAGTTGTGACAAAGTGTGATTCATGTTTAAGAGCACCAAGCCTTTGGAGCCATTGTTAATGATCACAATTTCGCCTACCAAGTTTTTGGCGCCATTGCCGGGGATTGTTCGAGTTTGGACAACTAACGGTTCATCTTGTTGCTCAAATTAGGCAATTTTCTTTTCAAAAAGTTTTCAAAAATCTTTCAAAAATTTTTTTTTCTTTATTTTCGTTTTTCTAAAGAATATTTTCGAAAAATTTATTAAGAAAATACAAAAAAATCATAAAATCATAAAAATCAAAAATATTTTTTGTTTCTTGTTTGAGTCTTGAGTCAATTTTTAAGTTTGGTGTCAATTGCATGTTTTAAAAATTATTATGCATTTTTCGAAAAATTCATGCATTCATAGTGTTCTTCATGATCTTCAAGTTGTTCTTGGTAAATCTTCTTGTATGATCTTGATATTTTCTTGTTTTGTGTCTTTTGTTATTTTTCATATGCATTTTTGCATTCATAGTATCCATGCATTAAAGAATTCTAAGTTTGGTGTCTTGCATGTTTTCTTTGCATCAAAATTTTTTCAAAAATATGTTCTTGATGTTCATCATGATCTTCAAAGTGTTCTTGGTGTTCATCTTGACATTCATAGTTTTCTTGAATGCATCATGAGTTTTGATTCATAATTTTCATGTTGTAAGTCATTTTTGTTGTTTTTCTCTCTCATCATTAAAAATTCAAAAATCAAAAAATATATTTTCCTTATTTCTCTCCTAATTTTTGAAAATTTGAGTTGACTTAGTCAAAATTTTTTAAAATTAGTTGTTTCTCATATGTCAAGTCAAATTTTCAATTTTAAAAATCCTATCTTTTCAAAACTTTTTTTTCAAAAATCAAATCTTTTTCATTTTTATCTTATTCATTTCGAAAATTTTAAAATTATTTTGAACATCTTTTTCTTAATTTTATTTCAAATTTTTGAAATTACACTAACAATTAATGTGATTGATTCAAAAATTTGAAGTTTGTTGCTTTCTTGTTAAGAAAGGTTCAATCTTTAAATTCTAGAATCATATCTTTTAGTTTCTTGTTAGTTAAGTAATTAATTTTAATTTTAAAAAGTTAAATCATTTTCAACCATATCTTTTTATCATATCTTTTTCAAAATTTTATCTTTTTCAAAAATTTGATTTTAAAATATCTTATCTAACCACTTATCTTCTTATCTTTTCAAATTTGATTTTAATATCTTTTTCAACTAACTAATTAACTTTTTGTTTGTTTCTTATCTTTTTCAAAACTACCTAACTACTTCTCCCTCTCTAATTTTCGAAAATATCTCATCCCTTTTTCAAAATTCTTTTTAAATTAATTGATTATTTTAAATTTTAATTTTAATTCTATCTCATTTTTAATTTTCGAAAATCACTAACTCCTTTTCAAAATTAATTTTCGAATTCTCTCTCTCATCTTCTTCTATTTATTTATTTATTTACTAACACTTCTCTTCATCTCTCTTCATCTCCAATCAGTTCCTCTATCCTTACCCTTGAGTTTGGATTATTCCTTCTTCTTAATCCTTATCCCCTTTCTTCTTCTACTAATAATAAGGATCCTCTTTACTGTGACATAGAGGATTCCTCTTCCTTTTCTTTTTCTCTTCTCTTTCATATGAGCAGGAACAAGGAAAAAGGCACTCTTGTTGAAGCTGATCCTGAACCTGAAAGGACTCTGAAGAAAAAACTAAGAGAAGATAAATTACAACAATCCAGAGGCAACCTTTCTGAAAATTTCGAACAAGAGAAGGAGATGGCAGCCGAACCCAACAACAATAATGCAAGGAGGATGCTTGGTGATTTTACTAAACCCAAGTCCAAGTTTGATGGAAGAAGCATCTCAATTCCTGCCATTAGAGCAAACAATTTTGAGCTGAAACCTCAATTAGTTGCTTTAATGCAATAGAACTGCAAGTTTCATGGACTTCCATCTGAAGATCCTTACCAGTTTTTAACTGAGTTCTTGCAGATTTGTGAAACTGTTAAGACGAATGGAGTAGATCCTGAAGTCTACAGGCTCATGCTTTTCCCTTTTGCTGTAAGAGACAGAGCTAGAACATGGTTGGATAATTTATGCGCTTTTTGGCTTTGTTTTTAGGTAATTTTTAGTATGATCTAACTACTTTTAGGGATGTTTTCATTAGTTTTTATGTTAAATTCACATTTCTAGACTTTACTATGAGTTTTTGTGTTTTTCTGTAATTTCAGGTATTTTCTGGCTGAAATTGAGGGAGCTGAGCAAATCTCTGATAAGAAGGATGACAAAGGACTGCTGATGCTGTTGGAATCTGACGTCCTTGCACTCAAAATGGATTTTCCGGAGCTATAGAACTCCAACTGGCACGCTCTTAATGGCGTTGGAAAGTAGACATCCAGAGCTTTCCAACAATATATAATAGTCCATCCTTTATTTGAGATTTGATGATGTAAATTGGCGCTCAACGCCAGTTTCATGCTACATTCTAGAGTCAAACGCCAGAAACTCGTCATGAACCAGAGTTGAACGCCAGAAACACGTTACAGCTTGGTGTTCAACTCCAATAAAAGCCTCTTCACGTGTAACATTCAAGCTCAGCCCAAGCACACACCAAGTGGGCCCCGGAAGTGGATTTCTGCATGAATTACTTACTTCTGTAGACCCTAAGTAGATAGTTTATTATAAATAGGACATTTTACTATAGTATTTTCATCCTGGATTGTATTTTTGATCTTGTGACCACGTTTTGGGGGCTGGCCATTCGGCCATTCCTGGACCTTCATCACTTATGTATTTTCAACGGTGGAGTTTCTACACACCATAGATTATGGGTGTGGAGCTCTGCTGTACCTCAAGTTTTAATGCAAGTACTACTATTTTCTATTCAATTCGACTTATTCTTATTCTAAGATATTCGTTGCACTTCAACATGATGAATGTGATGATCCATGATACTCATCATCATTCTCACCTATGAACGCGTGGCTGACAACCACTTCCGTTCTACCTTAGACTGGGCGCATATCTCTTGGATTCCTTAAGCAGAATCTTCGTGGTATAAGCTAGAATTGATAGCGGCATTCATGGGAATCCGGAAAGTCTAACCTTGTCTATGATATTCCGAGTAGGATTCCGGGATTGAATGACTGTGACGAGCTTCAAACTCGCGATTGCTGGGCGTGATGACAAACGCAAAAGAATCAAGGGATTCTATTCCAACATGATCGATAACCGACATATGATTAGCCGTGCTGTGACAGAGCATTTGGACTATTTTCATGAGAGGATGGGATGTAGCCATTGACAATGGTGATGCCCTACATATAGCTTGCCATGGAAAGGAGTGACAAAGATTGGATAAAAGCAGTAGGAAAGCAGAGATTCAGAAAGGACACAGCATCTCCATGCACCTATCTGAAATTCCCACTATTGAATTATATGAGTAACTATTTAATATTTTATTCCTTCGCGTATACTATAATTTCTTAATACAGTTGAATCCGCCTGACTGGGATTTACAAGATGACCATAGCTTGCTTCATACCAACAATCTCTGTGGGATCGACCCTTACTCACATAAGGTATTACTTGGACGACCGAGTACACTTGCTAGTTAGTTGTGCGGAGTTGTGACAAAGTGTGATTCATGTTTAAGAGCACCAAGTCTTTGGAGCCATTGTTGATGATCATAATTTTGCCTACCAGAGAGAAATTCGAAATTTTTTTTTGAAAAATAGTTAGTGATTTTCAAAAATTGAGAGGAGAAATACAATTAAAATTAAAATTTGAAACAATTAGTTAATTAAAAGAATTTTGAAAAAGAGGGAGGTAATTTTCGAAAATTAGAGAGAGAAAAGTAGTTAGGTGGTTTTGAAATAGTAAAACAAACAAAAAGTTAATTAGTTAGTTGGAAAAGATTTGAAATTCAATTTTGAAAAGATAGGAAGTTAGAAAAGATTTTTGAAATCAATTTTGAAAAAAGATATGATTTGAAAAAGATATGATTGAGATTTGTATGGAAAAGATTTGATTTTTAAAATTAAAATTGATTACTTGACTAACAAGAAATTAAAAGATATGATTCTAGAATTTAAAGATCGAACCTTTCTTAACAAGAAAGTAACAAACCTCAAATTTTTTAATCAATCACATTAATTATTAGTAAAGTTTTCGAAAATTATGAAATAAAAATTAAGAAAAAGATTTTGAAAATCAATTTTAAAAAATTTCGAAACTAATAGAAAAAATGAAAAAGATTTGATTTTTTAAAAAAAGATTTTGAAAAGATAAGATTTTTAAAATTGAAATCTTGACTTGACTAACAAGAAACAACTAGTTTTAAAATTTTTTGACTAAGTCAACCCAAAGATTTCGAAATTTTGAGTAAAATAAGGAAAAGATATTTTTTTTATTTTTGAATTTTTAATGAGAAGAGAGAAAAACACAAATATGACCCAAAACATGAAAATTTTTGGATCAAAACCAATGATGCATGCAAGAACACTATGAATGTCAAGATGAACACCAAGAACACTTTGAAGATTAAGATGAACATCAAGACTTATTTTGGAAAAATTTTCAAGAAAAGAAAAACATGCAAGACACCAAACTTAGAAATTTTTCATGTTTGGACACTATGAATGCAAAAATGCATATGAAAAACAACAAAAAACACAAACAAGAAAATATGGAGATCAAACAAGAAGACTTACCAAGAACAACTTGAAGATAATGAAAAACACATGCATGAATTTTCGAAAAATGCAAAAGTTTTTTAAAACATGCAATTGACACCAAACTTAAAAATTGACACTAGACTCAAACAAGAAACACAAAATATTTTTGATTTTTATGATTTTATTAATAATTTTTTTTTTGAAAAACGAAAACAAAGAGAAATTTTTTTTTGAAAAATTTTTGAAAAGAAAATTACCTAATATGAGCAATAAGATGAACCGTCAGTTGTCCAAACTTGATTAATCCCCGGCAACAGCGCCAAAAACTTGGTGCACAAAATTGTGATCATTAACAATGGCGCCAAAGACTTGGAGCTCTCAAACGTGAATCACACATTGTCACAACTTTGCACAACTAACCAACAAGTGCACTGGGTCATCCAAGTAATACTTTACATGAGTATGGGTCGATCCCACAGAGATTGTTGGTATGAAGCAAGCTATGGTCATCTTGTAAATCTCAGTTAGGCGGATTCAAATGGTTTTAATGGTTTTCGAATATAAAGATAATTAAAGCATAAAATAGAGATAGAGATACTTATGTAAATCATTGGTGGGAATTTCAGAGAAGTGTAAGGAGATGCTTTGTCCCTTCTGAATCTCTGCTTTCCTACTTCTTTCCTCCAATCATTCTTACTCCTTTCTATGGCAAGCTGTATGTAGGGCGTCACCGCTGCAATGGCTACTTCCCATCCTCTCAGTAAAAATGGTCCAAATGCTCTGTCACAGCACAGCTAATCATCTGTCGGTTCTCGATCATGTCAGAATAGAATCCAGTGATTCTTTTGCATCTGTCACTACGCCCAACACTCGCGAGTTTGAAGCTCATCACAGTCATCCCTTCCCAGATCCTACTCGAAATACCACAGACAAGGTTTAGACTTTCCGAATCTCAGGAATGGCCGCCAATAATTCTAGCTTATACCACGAAGATTCTGATTAAGGAATCCAAGAGATACACACTCTTGCTCTCGCTTGTAGAAAGGAACTGGTTGTCAGTCACGCGTTCATAGGTGAGAATGATGATGAGTGTCACAGATCATCACATTCATCATGTTGAAGTGCAGCGAATATCTTAGAATAAGAATATGCATGAATTGAATAGAAGAATAATAGTAATTGCATTAACACTCGAGGAACAGCAGAGCTCCACACCTTAATCTATGGTGTGTAGAAAATCCACTGTTGAAAATACATAAGTGATGGTCCAGGCATGGCCGAATGGCCAGCCTCCCAAATAGCATGTGAATTCGAAAATAGGGAAAAGACTCCTAGTACAATAGTATAAAGTTCTATTTATACTAAACTAGCTACTAGGGTTTATAGAAATAAGTCTAAGTGCAGAATTCCACTTCCGGGTGATGTGTGGAAAACGATCCAACACAAAACTCACCGGCAAGTGTACCAGGTCGCATCAAGTAATAAAACTCACGGGAGTGAGGTCTATCCCACAGGGATTGAAGGATTGAGCAATTTTAGTTTAGTGGTTGATTTAGTCAAGCGAATCAAGTATTGGTTGAGTGATTTTGTATCCAATAATAAGTAAATAGCAGGAAATGTAAAAGGAGAGGGATGAATTGCAGAAATTAAAGAGAACTGAAAGTAAAGGTGCTAAATCTTAAAGAACAAGAAATTAAATGACTGAAACTTAAAGTGCGAAAAATGTAAATTGCGGTAACATAAAGTGCAAGAAATATAAATTGCTTGAATGAAAAAGGAATTTAAGGACTGGGAATTCAGAAATTTAAGCAAGAGAAACTAAATTGCAACAATTATTAAAGCAAGATAAGAATCGAAATTGGCTAGATCTCAAACAGAAATGGAAATTTGAATGCAGCAGTGGTTCAGCCGAAGAACCATAAAAAAAAATTAGATCTCAGGACTCCAGAGACTAGATAGCAGAGTCTAGATCTCAATTGCCTTCCTAAATCCAAGTTCACAAAGCAAGTAAAGAGAAATTGAAGATTGAAGCAATAAAGGAAATGAAATTTAACTCAATTATGAAGAAGGAAAATCAAAGAAATCTTAAATGGAGATTGAGACAGAAGTTCCTCAATTCTTCACACTCAAGACTCAGACAAAACCCAGTAAAAAAAACAAAAAAAATCAAAGGAAGAAGAAGTGAATTCTCTCCTCCAATTCTCAAGCTATTGCCGAAAAACAGAAAAATGGAAAGTGAGCTCTCAAGTTGACTAAGGATGAAAATTAAAATGAAATTCAGCTTCTTTTTTAATCCTAGCTAACACCTATTTATACACTTTTTGTTTTGGATCTAAGAATTTTGAGTGGGCTTTTTGATTTGGTGAAGAAGTGAATTAAGTTGGATTTTTGAGTGAAATTCAGCCCATGTTGCTCCCACGAGGTTGCTCTGCTCTTGTGGAGGGCAGTGCAGAGTTTTTCCTTCCCTTATTTCTTGGCCTTTGTCATGGTGCGTCCAAGCTGCGCGCCCAAGCTCCCTTGCTGTGCGTCAATGTGTGTGCTGGCCGTGCCAAATTATGCACCATGCACCAAGGAATGTTGCTCTGCCCTCCACAAGGGCAGGGCAGCGCAAGCTTTTCGTGTTCTTGGGTGACGTCCCAAGATCGAAACCTGGCTGAAGGCATGCTGAGCTTTTTCTTCTTGGCACATGATTCACGCTTAAGGCTTGGCTTCCTAGAGATCTTGTGTTCGAAACTTGGTGGTAGCCTTTTAGCCAAGTGTGGCTCATTTTCCTTTATTGTTGCGCCACTCCCTTCCCTTCATATGCTTGGGTTCGAAACCCATGGGTGGCACTTGGAGAACAATTTCCTTGAATTTTTTCATGAGGAGCCCGAAATTGCTCTTGGGGAGGGCAAGGCAGAATTTTTCCTTCCCTTGTTTCTTGGCCTAGAATTGTGCTCCGCCCTCAAGGAGGGCAGGGCAGTGAAGCCTTGAATGCTTGGTTCATTGTTGTGCTCACTTGGAGGGCAGTGTGCTCTTGTGGAGGGCAGTGTGGCTTCCTCCTTCAATGCTGCGCCACACTCCTTCTTCTTTTTCCACACTATTTTCTTCCTTTGGCCACACTTCTTAAGCCACGCTTCCTTCTTTTCTTCTTTTCTTCACCTACAATTAGTCAAAACAACCAATCAAAGTATCACTAAATTCACAAGGTTTATAAATCAATAAAAATCAATTAAATTTAGTTTGAATCTCATGATTTAGCATCAATTAAAGGGTGGTTGATTGATTCAAATAAAACATGCAATTCCACTCTAAATTGCTTACTTATGGTGCAAGAAAGTGCATAAAAACTAGTGAAACAAGTGAAATTAGCTTGAGAAATGGGTATATGATGACTTTTCATCACAACCCCAAACTTAAATCTTGCTTGTCCCCAAGCAAGCATCAAAATTAAGAGGAAATGAAATGAAAAAAAGAAAAGCATACATATTCTTAATAGGCATATAGTAGAACTTGGTTCGTGGAGTTTTTATGCAGACAATGATAACTTAGTTATTGTTTGTTGTTACATAATATACACTTTTCCTCAAAGGCTTACTAAACTTGTTGTTGTAAGGTTTACTTTTTACTTGCTCCCTTGCTAACTTTTCTTTTCTTATTTTGCTTAACAAGCTTATTATTCTTTGAAGGCTTGGTGTCAAATGTTGCAATAGCCTTTGGCTTTATTTTTTTCTCAACATTTCTTCACCACAAACACATGGCTCACTATTTCCTCCTAGGATCATTGATGCCCAGCACCCTCTTTGGATAACTAAATGTTCTGTAGCTAGGTTGCTCTTTATTGTGGATTTTCAATTGACCATCCCAAATCAGTTGATCTAAGTGGCCAGGTTTTGAAATACCCCTTAGAATTTACTTGTCCAAGCATATCCTAGTACAAGAACACCACAGGCATGTGTCCTAGGGTCCAAGCTATTGGTGCCCAGCCTTTATTCTTTGTTTTTCTTGCCACATTGGCTTTTTCTTCTTCCTTTTCTTTTTGTTTTATTTTATTCTCAAGGGATTTTTTTCTTTACTGATAGGAACCTTTATGACAGCAAGCTAGCTCACACTTCAATGAAAATGACATTATGCAACAATTATTTCATGAGTTATGCATTTAATCAAACACATATACCACCATTAACTTCCATTCTAACTTATGCAACATTGGGTATTTACTTTCTAATTCAAACATTTCTCTTTTATTCAAGCATATGGGAAACAAAACAAAATTTAAAGCTAAGTGATGAATGACAAGTATTATGCAGATCAGCATACTTAATCAAACAACTTCACTTGCAACTAGATGAACACTTTAGCAAGACATACAAGAATTCCTGAATTAAAACATTTAACAACAACAAGGATTAAGTGTAGATACAACCTTTTGGGT
>NC_029775.3:58699179-58736528 GCF_000817695.3 Arachis duranensis | reverse complement strand
ATTTTGGTGGAACACCAAACTTAGAATGCTTCATTCTCTCTTAATTTATTTTGGTATGGAACACCAAACTTAGCTCCTTGCAATACATACAAATCATACAACCTTTTTATTGAAAAAGCTTATGAAAAGAAAACTACCTCCGGTTGGGTTGCCTCCCAACAAGCGCTTCTTTATTGTTATTAGCTTGACATCCTCCATTCTTTGATCATGGAGGCTGAAAATCATAGTGCCTCAGCTTTTCACCTCTTACTGTGAACTTCCTTCCGGTCTCCTCTTTGATGATCTCTAGGTGTTCAAGTGAAAGGACCTGGTTCAAAGTGTAGTATTCAGACACTTGTGGAGACACCTTTATTGGTTGGGTGTTTAACATCACTTTATCCCCTGGTGAGAAGCCTTCAGTGAGGATCTTCTTGTTTCTCTACCCTCTTGGCCTCTTCTTTTTTTCTTTCTCAAAAGATATTCCCAGCATTGGTGGTTCTTTATCTGGGATGTTAAATTTCTCATCTGGGGGCTTTGGATCTAGTTCCTCATTGATTTCTTTGCTTTGTTGCACCATCTCTACTGCATTCAAGCATGGATTTAGAAGTCTTGGAGTTAACTCATTGACTGCCTCCTTCAGGCTTTGATCTCTGGCCTTATCCTTCATACAATCTTCTTCTTGAGTAGGCTCATGCATGGTTTTAAAAACATGGAATGCTAGGTGCTCATCATGCACTCTTAGCAACAATTCCCCTTTTTCAACATCTATCAATGCTCTGCCCGTAGCTAGGAAAGGCCTCCCCAAGATGATGGGAGTGTCAGGGTCCTCTTCTATATTTGAGATAACAAAGTCAGCAGGGAGAAAGAATTTTCCCACTTTTACCAACACATTCTCCACAACTCCCAGTGCTTGCTTAATGGATTTGTCAGCCATTTGGAAAACTATTCGTGTGGATTTCAGCTCAGAAATTTGAAGTTTCCTCATTAGAGACAAAGGCATCAAGTTTATGCTTGCACCGAGGTCACAGAATGACTTCTCAATTGTTATGTTTCCTATGGTGCAAGGTATGTAAAAACTCCCAGGATCATCTTTCTTCTCTAGCAACTCTCTTTGGAGGATAGCACTACATTCCTTTGTCATCTCAACAATTTGCCCTTCCTTTAGGGATCTTTTCTTTGTGAGTACTTCTTTCATAAATTTGGCATATAATGGCATCTGTTCAAGTGCTTCCAAGAAAGGAATATTGATGCTGAGAGTCTTAAATATGTCCAAGAATTTCGAGTATTGCTTATACTCGTTTTCTTTTTTGAACCTCTGAGGGTATGGAAGGTTGGGGACATATGGCCTCACCCCTTCCTTCTTCTCTTGTAGTTGTGATTCAAGGATATTCTTGTCTCCCTTTGAAATTTGTGCCTTCTTGGTTGTCTGATCCTTTTCACTGTTCTCCTCTATTTCTTCTTGTGGAACTTCTTTGTTGTGTTGTTCCTGATTGATGGCTTCCTTCTTCATAGTCTTCTCACTTCCCACTGTGATTGCCTTGCACTCCTCCCACTTTGTAGCTTTTCCTTTGTCTCTTGGGTGTTCTTCATTGACATTGGGGAAGGTATTTGCTCTCTTCTCACCCATTTCTGAAATTTGCTTAGCCATTTGCCCCATGTGTCTCTCAAGGTTTCTGATTGAGGCCTATTGGTTTTTGAATGCCAGGGCCTGATCTTTCCTTGCAGTTTCCTGATCTTGTCTTGCCATCTCTTGATTTTTCATGAGTTTCTCCATCATTTTCTCTAGACTTGAGATTCTTTGAGAGTCTGGATTTGGTTGTGGTTATGTGAAATGAAATGGTTGTTGCTGGAAGTTGTTTAAATTAATTGTGGGGGTACTTTGAGGGTGGGATGTGGATGTAGAAAAGTTATTCTGGTGGTTTTGTGAGTTGTTATGGCATTGGTGGTATGTGTTCTGTGGGTTTTTAAATTGGTTAGTATTATTGGATGAATGGTTTTGGTTGTTTGTGTTGCTAATGCTGCTATAGTTGAAGTCACTTTGTCCTTGGTTCTGGTGCTCACCCCACCTTGAATTAGAATGAGTCTTCCAGGGTGTCTTGTGTGCATCACCATGAAAATTGTGTTTTAATGAACTTGAAGTGTTATTCATGCATTGCACCTGCTTAGAGCTTTGTTGCTCATAATTGAATATCCTAAAACTTTCTTCAGATTGATTCCACCCATGTGAGGTTTGAGATTGGCGATGTGTGTTTACTGCAGCACCTTGCAGTCCATCAATTTTCTTGGCCATCATTTCTATTTGTTGCTGAAGCTGTTGATGCATCTGTTTGTTTTGTGCCAATAGAACATCAACACCTTCAAGCTCCAGTACATCCTTTCTCTAGGCTGGTTGGCGTTGCCTTTGATGACCATAGAAGTATTGATTGTTTGCCACCATGTCTATGAGGTTTTGGGCTTCCTCTGTTGTCTTCATTAATTGCAAAGAACCTCATGCTGAATGGTCTAGTGCTTCCTGAGCTTTCAGAGTCAATCCTTCATAGAAGTTTTGAAGTTTATCCCATTCTTTGAACATTTCTGGTGGACACTTCCTGATTAAAGCTTTGTATCTTTCCCATGCATCATACAATGATTCTCCATCCATCTGAGTGAATGTTAGGACCTCTGTTTTGAGTTTGATAATCCTTTGGGGAGGATAGAACTTGGTTAGGAATTTGCTCACTAAGTCTTCCCAATTATTGATGCTTTCTTTTGGAAATGTCTCTAGCCATTGAGTGGCCTTATCCTTCAGAGAGAATGGAAACAGCAGTAGCTTGTAGATGTCTGGATGCACACAACTTATTTTGACAGTTTCACAAATCCTGAGGAAGATGGATAAGTGTTGGTTTGGATCTTCAAGTGGACTTCCTCCATAGGAGCAATTGTTCTGCACCAGAGCGATAAGTTGAGGCTTCAACTCAAAATTATTTGCATGAACGTTGGGAGTGAATATGCTACTCCCGCAGTTTCTTGCATTAGGGATAGTGTAAGAGGCCAACACCCTTCTTGTAGGATGGGTATTGTTGCTCACTCCCTGTTCACGCACCTCAGCCTCCATGACTTGCGAGAATCATAAACAAACCAAATGAAACATGGACATTCTAATGCTAGAATGTGGTTAGAGGGTTAGGTGACACAATGTGTCAAACAGTTAATGTGCTTAGTTAAAAAGAAAAAAATGCTTAATCTAGACCACCACCTCACTTAATCATTGTCAATCTAATTCAATCCCCGGTAAGGGCGCCAAAAACATGATGGTGGAAAACGATCCAACACAAAACTCACCGGCAAGTGTACCGGGTCGCATCAAGTAATAAAACTCACGGGAGTGAGGTCGATTAAAGTGCAAGAAATGTAAATTGCGGTAACTTAAAGTGCAAGAAATATAAATTGCTTGAATGAAAAAGGGATTTAAGGACTGGGAATTCAGAATTTAAGCAAGAGAAACTAAATTACAACAATTATTAAAGCAAGATAAGAATCGAAATTGGCTAGATCTCAAACAGAAATGGAAATTTGAATACAGCAGTGGTTCAACAGAAGAACCATAAAGAAAATTAGATCTCAGGACTCCAGAGACTAGATAGCAGAGTCTAGATCTTAATTGCCTTCCTAGATCCAAGTTCACAAAGCAAGTAAAGAGAAATTGAAGATTGAAGCAGTAAATGAAATGAAATTTAACTCAATTATGCAGAAGGAAAATCAAAGAGATCTTAAATGGAGATTGAGACAGAAGATCCTCAATTCTTCACACTTAAGACTCAAACAAAGCCCAGTAAAGAAAACAAAAAAAATCAGAGGAAGAAGAAGTGAATTCTCTCCTCCAATTCTCAAGCTATTGCCGAAAAATAGTAAAATGGAAAGTGAGCTCTCAAGTTGACTAAGGATGAAAGTTAAAATGAAAGTCAGCTTCTTTTTTAATCCTAACTAACACCTATTTATACACTTTCTATTTTGGATCTAAGAATTTTGAGTGGGCTTTTTGATTTGGTGAAGAAGAGTAATTAAATTAAATTGAATTTTGGTTGATTTTGGCCCATATGTTGCTCCCAGGAGGCTGCCCTGCCCTTGTGGAGGGCAGAGCGGGGAAGCCTTGGGTAAGGATCCAACTAGCGTGCCAAATTTTGGGAGGGGCATCAAGATGCTGTCCTGCCCTTGTGGAGAGCAAGGCAGTGTTGTCATGGTGCGTCCAAGCTGTGCGCCCAAGCTCCCTTGCTGTGCGTCAATGTGTGTGCTGGCCGTGCCAAATTATGCACCATGCACTAAGGAATGTTGCTCTGCCCTCCACAAGGGCAGGGGAGCGCAAGATTTCCGTGTTCTTGGGTGAGGTCCCAAGATCGAAACCTGGCTGAAGGCATGCTGAGCTTTTTCTTCTTGGCACATGATTCACGCTTAAGGCTTGGCTTCCTAGAGATCTTGTGTTCGAAACTTGGTGGTAGCCTTTTAACCAAGTGTGGCTCATTTTCCTTTATTGTTGCGCCACTCCCTTCCCTTCATGTGCCTGGGTTCGAAACCCATGGGTGGCACTTGGAGAACAATTTCCTTGAATTTTTCCATGAGGAGCCCGAAATTGCTCTTGAGGAGGGCAGGCAGAATTTTTCCTTCCCTTGTTTCTTGGCCTAGAATTGTGCTCCACCCTCAAGGTGGGCAGAGCAGTGAAGCCTTGAATGCTTGGTTCATTGTTGTGCTCCCTTGGAGGGCAGTGTGCTCTTGTGGAGGGCAGTGTGGCTTCCTCCTTCAATGCTGCGCCACACTCCTTCTTCTTTTGCCACACTATTTTCTTCCTTTCGCCACACTTCTTAAGCCACGCTTCCTTCTTTTCTTCACCTACAATTAATCAAAACAACCAATCTAGTATCACTAAATTCACAAGGTTTATAAATCAATAAAAAACAATTAAATTTAGCTTGAATCTCATGATTTAGCATCAATTAAATGGTGGTTGATTGATTCAAATAAAACATGCAATTCCACTCTAAATTGCTTACTTATGGTGCAAGAAAGTGCATAAAAACTAGTGAAACAAGTGAAATTAGCTTGAGAAATGGGTATATGATGACTTGTCATCACCGGGGCCCACTTTAGTGTGTGCTTGGGCTGAGCTTGAGCTTTACACGTGCAGAGGCTTCTCGTGGAGTTAAACGCCAAGTTGTAAAATGTTTTTGGCGTTTAACTTTGGTTTGTGACGTGTTTCTGGCGTTTTACTCCAGAATGCTGCATGGAACTGGCGTTGAACGCCAGTTTGCGTTATCTAAACATGGACTATTATATATTGCTGGAAAGCCCTAGATGTCTACTTTCCAACGCAATTGAGAGCACGCCATTTGAAGTTCTGTAGCTCCAGAAAATCTATTTCGAGTGCAAGGAGGTCAGAATCCAACAACATCTGTAGTCCTTTTTCAGCATCCTATCATATTTTTGCTCAGGTCCCTCAATTACAGCCAGAAAATACTTGAAATCATAGAAAACACACAAACTCATAGTAAAGTCCATAAATGTGAATTTTGCATAAAAACTAATAAAAACATCTCTAAAAGTAGCTAGATTCTACTAAAAACTACCTAAAAACAATGCCAAAAAGCGTATAAATTATCCGCTCATCAAGTACTACTGAAAAAGAGCTTCTGGCTATTGTTTTTGCTCTGGATAAAATCCGAGCCTATTAACTTGGTACTAAGGTAGTAATGTACTCAGACCATGCAGCTCTAAAATATTTACTAGCTAAAAAGGAGTCTAAACCAAGGCTAATATGTTGGATACTGCTGCTGCAAGAATTTGATTTAGAAATTAAGGATTGGAGTGGTTACCAGAATTTAGTGGCAGACCACTTAAGTCGCCTTGAGCACCTTAAGGATGACTCCACTCCTATCAATGATACTTTCCCATTTGATAGCTTACAGGCAGTATCTGAAGTAGTTCCTTGGTATGCACTTGTAGCCAATTATCTAGTTAGCTACACTTTTCCTCCCAATTTTACTAAGCATCAAAGAGACAAGCTAAAAAGTGAGTCCAAATATTACATATGGGATGATCCATATTTATGGAGGTGTGGTGCTGACCAGGTAATTAGACGATGTGTGCCTCAATCAGAATTCCAGTACATTTTTGTGGCCTGCCACTCATTTGAGAGTGGAGGACATTTTAGCCCTCAAAAAATAGCTAGAAAAGTTTTAGACTGTGGATTCTGGTGGCCTACTCTTTTTAAAGATGCTGCTGAATTTTGTAAATCTTGTTCCCCATGCCAAAGGTTTGGTAATATATCCAAGAGGAATGAGATGCCTCAACAGATTATGCTTTTCTGTGAAATTTTTGATGTTTAGGGCATCGACTCCATGGGTCCATTTCCAAATTCTAATGGTCACCTTTATATACTATTAGCTATGGATTGCGTTTTTAAATGGGTGGAAGCAATTCCTACCTGTACTGATGATGCTAAAACTATTGTTTCCTTTGTGAGATTACCTATATATTACCTTTATACACTATTAGCTATAGATTACGTTTCCTTCATGAGTGATCAAGGCACTCACTTTTGTAATAGGAGACTAACAGGATTACTGAAGAAGCATGGGATAATTCATAAAGTAGTAACAGCCTACCATCCACAGACTAATGGACAAGCCGAGGTGCCTAATAGAGAGATAAAGCATATATTACAAAAGATAGTCAAGCCTCATAGAAAGGACTGGAGCACCAGGCTCCAAGATGCGCTTTGGGCATATCGGACAGCATACAAGACACCAATCGGGATGAGTCCCTTCCGCTTAGTTTATGGAAAGGCCTGTCACCTCCCAGTTGAGGTAGAGCACAAAGCCTTCTAGGTGGTAAAAGAATGCAATATGGAATTTGAGAAAGCCGAAACTGAAAGAAAGTTGCAACAGCAAGAATTAGAAAACCTTTGCCTAGAAAGCTTATGAGAACTCCAGGCTGTACAAAGAGAAGGTGAAGGTTGTGCATGATAAGCACATCAAGAGGAGAGAGTTCCAACCTGGGGACTTAGTCCTCCTTTACAACTCCAGATTAAGGCTCATGCCAGGCAAGTTGAGATCAAGATGGGATGGTCCCTATCGAGTAGAGAAGGCTGAGCCATACGGAGTCTTTCACTTGAGTCATCCTTCAAGCTCTGAATTCATCAAGGTCAATGGACATTGCCTAAAGCTATATCATGGTGAGAAGATGCAGAAGAACAAGGAGCTAGAGATATTCCTCTTGGAGGATCCACCAACAGCAGGAGACTGAGCTAGTGGAGCGTCCAACTTAAGGACGTTAAAGCAAAGTGTTGGGTGAGAGACAACCTACCATGGTATAATCATTCTTTTTCCCCTCCTTGGTTTTCTTTTTCAATAACTCTTCTCATTATCAGTACATATAGTTGCATCTTCATCTGCATACTGCATACAAAAAAAGAAAAATGGCACGTGACGCAATAGCGTCGCCGACGCGTCCACGTCATTTGCCCCTTGGAAAGAGATGAGAATTTTACAGAAAGTCATGCGAAAGCGTGGATGGAGGCATGCCTTTGGCACAAATACGCCCACGCAACCGCATCACTGACGCGTCAGTGTCATGTGGAAAAAATGGCCTCCCACTCGTCCGCGTCACCTACACGAACGCGTGCCCCAAAAAAATCGACGTAAAAAGGGTGTATGGCAGAATGTTAGGTTGGAATGGGGCTGGAACCATGCTAGAAGTACAAGCCCCACCACGAGATCGCGTGACCCACGCGTCCGTGTAGTTTTTCAAAATATAGCTTTTCACGTGATCGTGTCACCTACGCGAATGCGTCACCCCAAATTTTGGCAAAATAAGTTTGAAACAGAAAGTTGCGCGAACGAGAGGCTGCTCTCGCGCCAATAGCACAATTTATATCACGCGAATGCATGCCCCACACGTCCGTGTCACTTAGAAATCGTGCCATTCACGCGTCCATGTTCCCCACGCGTCCGCGTCGCCTACGCCGCACAGCTTATCCAGATCAGCCAAATATCATATCTTTTCTTCCTCAAATCCTACATTTTTCTTTTCCCTTCTTCTTTCTTTCTTCTTCCTTCCTTCCCTCTTCATTCTTTCCCACTTCTTACTTACTTTCCCCCCTCTTTCTTTTTCCCCACTCATCATCAAGGTTCTTTCCTTTCTTTTTTCTCTTTTTACTTTTCCATTTATTATTTTTATTTTCTTCTTCTTTTTTTTCTTTTTCCTTTCATTATCTATGTTTTCTTTTTCTTTTTTCTTTTTACACCCTTTTTATTGGTGTTGGAAATTTACTTGGGTCTATATTCTCTATATTTCGCTTGTGGATTATTAAGGATTTGTTTGACAATTATATTACTTTTCATAGGATTGCTTGCATGTTCAAATTTTTTTACTTTCAAAAACATATTTACCATGCATGCTATGTGTTTGTGAAAAAGCCCGTCTGGCATTGTGCACTATTTTTAGAATTCTTTTATTCTACTACTCTAAATGCTTGTTTTTCACAAAATCCCTTTTATTTTTTATTGATTAAATATAATTGTCACATACAAACATATTGTTAGTTTGAAAGAGTTGATAATCTAACTTGGACATTTAATGCTTGATCTATGCTACTCATGCCTTTGCCGGCATGCCAATAAACATCTTGCATCTAATTGTCCTTACATGCACTTGTTATATTTCCATTGATGAACTTTCACATGTAGTCATGACCATGTGTTAACGACATCCTTCTTTACCGTGCATCGATTATCACATATACAGCTCTCTTCCTTGCCCTAACCCTTGAAGTTTTAAAGTCCTTACTCTTTCCATTAGTGGCAAAGCCATCTTCAACAGCGGTTAAACCCTCAACAAAATGAATCAAGAGGATTATCAAGGTCAATGAAAAAGAGAAAGCCTTTCCAGCAAAGGACACTGCGCGGTTCAATAACCGCTACTATGAGCATATGTTCCCCATTCTGGCGGAAAGGAACTATAACAATGAGCACCTTCTCATCCTCCCGACCCAAATTGCTGAATACGTTGAGCCCCGGATTGAGCGAAGACAATGGGGATTCCTACAGAGACAGTCACGATAGATTAATCTACCATGGGTAGTTGAATTTTACTCCAACTTTCACTTGCCAACCCTGCAGTCTGTCTAGTCCGTCAGAAGCAAGTCCCCTTCACAGAAGAGGCCATTCAAAAAGCTTTAAATATAACCCCTGCTCCAGAAGGATTGGATGCATTTCAAGAAGCCGCACTCCAGCACCAGACATACCAATTTGACTGGGACGCCGTTCTCAGAGTTATCGCACAACCTGGCAGCACATGGATCTATGGATACCATCGTTCCTGACCTAAGGGAATATCTGCTTCCGCACTTACCTTAGAAGCTCGAGTATGGGCGCAGATTATGTCCCATTACATCTTTCCAAGCACTTCTGAGTCCTCCTTCACTGCAGACATGGCTGTTCTACTCTGGTGTATCATTACAGACTAGCTTCTAAACCTACCAAGACAAATCCGGAATGCAATGGGACATGTACAAATTGCGGGAAACTTATCTTTTCTTGCCTTGGTTTCAGATCTCGTCTCAGCAGCTGGAGTCTCCTACAGAGCTGGAGACACCAAAGCCATGCTTCCACGGAGTGATCGGTACATCCCTAACGAAAAATATATCAGACCTCCAGCAGCCACTACCAGCCAACCTGCATAACAGGCTAAAGACATGCCTCCTTCCATACCACAAGCACCTTCAACAAGTCAGCTGCTCCATTAGATACTAGAGAGGTTGGACTGTCAAGAATAGAAAGTGAAGCTATGAGATCGCCGCAACCAACGCCGATTCAAATACCTCAAGAAACTACTCAAAGGAAACCACAGACCTGACAAAGACCCAGACACTCCGGAGTCCACTTCATTTACCAGCACAGGGAGCCATGACTGTCCTGATTGTAGAGATACTGCTACTAGCCCCCCTTCTTTCCTGACAGATGGCACCGAGGATGGTGCAAAGCCTTAAGTGTGGGGAGGTTTGTCAGTACCTGACTTCCGGAGGTAACTTCTCTTCCCTAACATCAATAAAGTAGGATATTTAGTTATTTTTCCTTTGATTATGATAGGATAGATTGTTTACTAATAGGTTATTTGCATGCATGTTCTATTTGGTTGAAATATAATGAGTTTCTTTTTAAGACTCTATTTTTGAAAAATTTAACTAATTTAAATCAAAACTTTTTGTGTTAAATTTGTTTGAAGTTGTAATTGGAACCTGGTTTTTGAGCTAAAGAACATACAACCCGTGAGATTTTGAGCTTTTTTATATGGTTACACTATTTAACCATAAACATTTTATTCTTGTGTGTTTACTTCTCTATGATTGTAATTTATATTTTGTTTCACCCTATATGTCCAATGTTTAATGTGTTATATGCATGCATATGATTGAGGCCATTATTCGTTTAGCTCACTTATCCCAAATAAGCCTAACCTTTAAATTACCTTTGTTAGCCACTTTGAGCCTTTTAATCCCATCTGTTCTATATTTTACCACATTACTAGCCTTAAGCGGAAAAATAATTAAATATCCCAATTGAATCTTTGGTTAGCTTAAGATAGAAATTGTGTGTTAATTGAGTATGGGAAGATTGTGGGAACAAGAGTTAATAAGGGAATGTGTCATGATAAAATAATGGGAATTTGGGCACCTACTCATGTGAAACTAGAAAAATTAAAAATCCATGTGTATTCAATAAATATATAAATAAATAAGGGGACAAAATTACCCCAATGCTAAGTTTAATTAAAGATCAATGCATATGTGATAAAAATTAAAAGAAAATTTGATACACGAGTATGTAATGCAAAGTGAGAAAATATGGGTAGCTAGGCACGATTCTAAGTTATATAGAGTGTATGTATACTAGGTGAGAGCCTAGGTTAGTCAAAAATTCATATTTTAGCTCACTTAGCCTATATATATATACCCGTACCCTTACCTTAGCCCCATTACAACCTTGAAAATACCTCATGATATTTGCATTGGTACATTAAATATTGTTGATTGGTTAGGAAAAGAACAAAGTTTAGAAAGCATGATTAGAGAAGGATAGAGTGATTACCCTATACACTAGAGAGATTAGAGTGCACATACACCATCAGTGAGGGTTCAATGCTTGATCCTACGTTCCCTGCTTTTATGAGATGTCTTCTTACACAAATTTACCCGTTCTTAATGTATGACTTGAATTAGTGGAATTTGATTTATATTTGTGGTGCACGAAATTGTGATCTCAATGGCGCCAACAACTTGGTACGCACAATTGTAATCTCAACTCTTTTTCACAACTTCGCACAACAAACCAGCAAGTGCACTCGGTCATCCAAGTAATAAACCTTACGTGAGTAAGTGTCGATCCCACGGAGATTGACGGCTTGAAGCAAGCTATGGTCATCTTGTAAATCTCAGTCAGGCGAATTCAAATGGTTATAGAGTTTTGATAATTAAAAGATAAATAAACATAAAATAAAGATAGAGATATTTATGTAATTCATTGGTGGGAAATTCAGATAAGTGTATGGAGATGCGTTGTTCCTTCTGAATCTCTGCTTTCCTATTGCCTTCATCCAATCCTTCATACTCCTTTATATGGCAAGCTGTATGTTGGGTGTCATCGTTGTCAATTGCTACTTCCCGTCCTCTCAGTGAAAATGGTCCTCTACGGTTTCTGTACGGCTAATCAACTATCAGATTTCTCGTCTCGGATGAAAAATACCATGCAGAGATATCGTATGGCTAATCAGCTGTTAGTTCTCGATCGTGTAGGAATAGGATTTACTATCCTTTTGCGTCTGTCACTATGCCCTACAGTCACGAGTTTTTGCGTCTGTCACTATGCCCTACAGTCACGAGTTTGAAGCTCATCATAGTCATCCCATCTCAGATCTTACTCGGAATACCACAGACAAGGTTTAGACTTTTCGGATCTCAAGAATGCTGCCTATTGATTCTAAATTATACCACAAAGACTCTGATCGTGAACCAGAAGGCTAAGAGATATGCATTCAAGCTCGTTTGTAGATAGAACGGAAGTGTTTGTCAGGCACGTGTTCATAGGTTGAGAATGATGATGAGCGTCACATAGTCATCACTTTTCACCATGTTCTTGTGTGCGAATGGATATCTTAGAACAAGAATAAGCATGAATTGAATATTAAACAGTAGTAATTACATTAATACTCAAGGAACAGCAGAGCTCCACACCTTACTCTATGGTGTGTAGAAACTCCACCGTTGAAAATACATAAGTGATGAAGGTCCAGGCATGGCCGTGAGGCCAGCCCCCAATATCTAATGACTAAAAATGATCCAAAGATATTCCAAAAGATCATCCAAAGATTCCAAAAAAGATGTGAGTACAATGGTAAAAAGTTCTATTTATACTAATCTAGTTACTAGGGTTACAAATATAAGTAAATGATGCAGAAATCCACTTCTGGGTCCACTAGGTGTGTGCTTGGGCTGAACATTAAAGCTTTCACATGTAGAGACTTCTCTTGGAGTTAAACGCCAGTTTGCATCCTGTTTTTGGCATTTAACTCTAGCTTGCAACTTGTTTCTGGCATTTAACGCCAAAATAGGGCAGAAAGCTGGCGTTGAATGCCAGTTTGCATCGTCTAAACTCGGGCAAAGTATGAACTATTATCTGTTGCTGGAAAGCCCTGGATGTCTTCTTTTCAACGCAATTGAGAGAGCGCCATTTGGCTTTCTGTAGCTCTAAAACATCCATTTCGAGTGCACGGAGGTCAGAATCCAACAACATCTGTAGTCCTTCTTCAGCCTCTGAATCAGATTTTTGCTCAGGTCCCTCAATTTCAGTCAGAAAATACCTGAAATCACAGAAAAACACACAAACTCATAGTAAAGTCAAGAAATGTGAATTTTGCTTAAAAACTAATAAAAATATACCAAAAAGTAGCTAGATCCTACTAAAAACTACCTAAAAACAATGCCAAAAAGCGTATAAATTATCCACTCATCACAACACTAAACTTAAATTGTTGCTTGTCCCCAAGCAACTGAAAACAAAAGAGGATAAAAAGAAGAGAATATACAATGAATCTCACAATATTAATGAAACTTAGTCCCACTTAGATGAGCGGGGCTAGTAGCTTTTTGCTTTTGAACAGTTTTGACATCTCACTTTATCCTTTGAAATTCAGAATGATTGGCATCTATAGGAACTTAGAATTTTAGATAGTGTTATTGATTCTCCTAGTTCAGTATGTTGATTATTGAACACAGCTACTTTATGAGTCTTGGCCGTGGCCCTAAGCACTTTGTTTTCCAATATTACCACCGGATACATAAATGCCACAAACACATAACTGGGTGTACCTTTTCAGATTGTGACTTAGCTTTGCTAAAGTCCCCAGTTAGAGGTGTCCAGAGTTCTTAAGCACACTCTTTTTGCTTTGGATCACGACTTTAACCTCTCAATCTCAAGCTTTTCACTTGGACTTTCATGCCACAAGCACATGGTTAGGGACAACTTTATTTAGCCGCTTAGGCCAGGATTATTTCCTTGGGGCCCTCTTATCCATTAATGCTCAAAGCCTTGGATCCTCTTTACCCTTGACTTTTTGTTTAAAGGGCTATTGGATTTTTCTGCTTGCTTTTTCTTTTTCTTTCTTTCTCTCTTTTCTTTTTTTTTCTGCCATTCTCTTTTTTTTCCCGCAAGCTTTGTTATTCACTGCTTTTTCTTGCTTCAAGAATTAATTTCATGATTTTTCAGATTATCTATAACATTTTTCTTTGTTCATCATTCTTTCAAGAGCTAAGAAATTTAACATTCATAAACCTCACTATAAAAAATTTGCACTGTTCAAGCATTCATTCAGAAAACAAAAAGTATTACCACCACATTAAAATAATTAAACTTATTTCAAAATAAAATTTGAAATCCAAGTACTTCTTATTCTTTTGTAATTAGGCACATTTTTCATTTAAGAGAGGTGAAGGATTCATGGAATTATTCATAGCTTTAATGCGTAGACATTAGGCACTAATGATCATGTAATTAAGACACAAACATTGATAACACATAAAGCAATTCAAAAAATAGAAAAATAAGAACAAGGAAATTAAAGAACGGGTCTACCTTAGTGATGGCGGCTAGTTCTTCCTCTTGAAGATCCAATGGAATGCCTAAGCTCCTCTATGTCTCTTCCTTGCCTTTGTTGCTCCTCCCTCATAGCTCTTTGATCTTCTCTAATCTCATGGAGAATGATACAGTGCTCTTGGTGCTCCACCCTTAGTTGGTCAATGTTGTAACTCAAGCCTTCCAAAGAGGTGTTGAGTTGCTCCCAATAGTTGTGTGGAGAAAAATACATCCCTTGAGGCATCTCAGGGATTTCATGAGAAATTTCCTCATGCTCTTGTTGAGGTCCATGTGTGGGCTCTCTGTTTTTCTTCATGCTTTTCTTAGTGATGGGCTTGTCCTCTTCAATGAGGATGTCTTCCTCTATGACAATTCCAGCTGAATTGCCTAGGGATCACCTTTCACTTGGCCACAACTTCATAGAAGTGGTCTTGATGGACCTTTGAGATGAATCTCTCCATTTCCCATGACTCGGAGGTGGAAGCTTTTGCCTTCCCTTTCCTCTTTCTAGAGGTTTCTCCAGCCTTAGGTGCCATAAATGGTTATGGAAAAACAAAAAGCAATGCTTTTACCACATCAAACTTAAAAGGTTTGCTCCTCCTCGAGCAAAAGAAGAAACAAAAAGGAGCAGAAGAAGAAAATAGAGGAGATAGAGGGAGATAGAGGTTCGGCCAAGGGGGTAGAAGAGTGTTTGTGATGTGTGAAAATGAAAGAGTGAAGAGAGGTATTTATAGGGAAANTTTTTGGGGAAGAGATATGGAGGTGATTGGTGAAGAGAATATAGGGAAGATTATAGGATTAAATTGGTGAGTGGTATTTTGGGTGGGGTGTTATAGAGATGTGTGATGGGGAGAGAGAGAGGGTAGGGTAGGTGGAGATCCTGTGGGGTCTACAGATCCTGAGGGGTCAAGAATTTCTCATCTCTGCTCCTTTTAGGCGTGCAAAATGCCCTTATTGTGCAATCCTGGTGTTTAATGCCAGTTTGCCGCTTGTTTCTGGCGTTAAACGCCAGATTATATACCTTTCCTGGCATTTAACGCCAAGCTGTTGCTTGTTTCTGGCATTAAACGCCAGCTTTGTGCCCTTTTCTGGCGTTAAACGCCAGTCTGGTGCCCATTTTTGCCGTTAAATGCCCAGAATGGTGCCAGACTGGGCGTTTAATGCCCATTCTGATACTCTTACTGGCATTTAAACGCCAGTAAGATTATCCTCCAGGGTGTGATATTTTTATTACTGCTTTTGAATTTGCTTTGATTTTTACAGTTGTTTTTGTGACTCCACATGATCATTAACCTAAAGAAAACATAAAATTACATAGATAAATAAAAATTGGGTTGCCTCCCAACAAGCGCTTCTTTAATGTCAATAGCTTGACAATGGGCTCTCATGGAGCCTTACAGATAGTCAAAGCATGGTTATGGCCTCTCAACACCAAACTTAGAGTTTGGTTGTGGCCTCTCAACACCAAACTTAGAGTTTGGTTGTGGTCCCCAAACACCAAACTTAGAGTTTGAATGTGGGGGCTTTGCTTGACTCTGTATTGAGAGAAGTTTTTCATGCTTCTTCTTCATGTGTACAAAAGGAGAACCTTGAGTATTGAATACAAGGTAGTCCTCATTCAATTGAAGGCCCAACTCTCCTCTGTCAACATCAATCACAGCTTTTGCTGTGGCTAGGAAGGGTCTGCCAAGGATGATGGATTCATCCTCATCCTTCCTAGTGTCTAGGATTATGAAATCTGCAGAGATGTAAAGGCCTTAAACCTTCACTAGCACGTCGTCTACTAGTCCATAAGCCTTTTTCATGGATTTGTCTGCCATCTCTAGTGAGATTCTTGCTGCTTAAACCTCAAAGATTCCCAGTTTCTCCATGACAGAGAGGGGCATGAGGTTTATGTCTGACCCCAGGTCACATAAAACCTTCTTAATGGTCATGGTGCCTATGGTACAAGGTATTAAGAACCTTCCGGTATCTTCTTTCTTTTGAGGTAAAGTGTGCTAAACCCAGGTATTCAGTTTATTAGTGATCAAGGGGGTTCTCCATGAGGGATTATAGGTGTTTCCATAGGCTTCACCCATGTAATTCACCTCTGCCATTGCAGGGTTCTCAGGATCATAAGCTTCTTCTTCAAAAGATGCTTCTTTAGTACTGTTGGATGCATTTTGCAAACCATCAGACTCTGAGATATCATATTGACTTGCTGAGTCAACATTTTATTCTGAGCCAATATGGCATTCAGAGCATTAATTTCAAGAACTCCCTTCCTATGAGGCATCCCATTACTCATAGGATTCCTTTTAGAGGTGTACATGAACTGGTTATTTGCAACCATTTCAATGAGTTCCTAAGCTTCTACAGGTGTTTTCTTCAGGTGAATAGATCCACCTATAGAATGGTCCAATGACATCTTCGACAATTCAGACAGACCATCATAGAATATATCCAGGATGGTCCATTCTGAAAGCATGTCAGAAGGACACTTTTTGGTCAGTTGCTTGTATTTTTCCCAAGCTTCATAGAGGGATTCACCTTCTTTTTGCCTGAAGGTTTAACATCCACTCTAAGCTTGCTTAACTTTTGAGGAGGAAAGAATTTGGCTAAGAAAGCTGTGACCAGCTTATCCCAAGAGTTCAGGCTATCTCTATGTTGAGAGTCCAACCATATTCTAGCTCTGTCTCTTATAGCAAAAGCAAAAAGCATAAGCTTGTAGACTTTGGGATCAACTCCATTGGTCTTAACCGTATCACAGATCTGCAAGAATTCAGTTAAGAACTGAAAAGGATCTTCTGATGGAAGTCCATAAAACTTGCAATTCTGCTGCATCAGAGAAACTAATTGAGGCTTTAGCTCAAAATTGTTTGCTCCAATGGTAGGGATTGAGATGCTTCTTCCATGGAAGTTGGAATTTGGTGCAATAAAGTCACCAAGCATCTTCCATGTATTATTGTTGGGTTCGGCCATTACATCTTTTTCGAGATTCTTTGTAAGGTTTTCTCTGGATTATTGTGCTTTAGCTTCTCTTAGCGTCTTCTTCAGAGACCTTTCAGGTTCAGGATCTGCTTCAACAAGAATGTCCTTGTCCTTTCTCCTGCTCATAGGAAAAAGAAGAGGACAGAAAAGGAAGAGGAATCCTCTATGTCACAGTATAGAGATTCCTTTATGTGAGTAGAAGAAGAAAAGAATAGAAGAATGATGTAGAGAGAAAAGATGAAGAATTCGAACACAGAGAGAAGAGAAGGTTCGAATTATGAGTAGAAAAGAAGTGTGAGTAAATAAATAAATAGAAAAAGGAGAGAGTGAGAGGATTTTCGAAATTAATTAAAAGGAAAAGGAAAATATATTTGTTTTTATTTTAAAATTTTGTTAGGATTCCAAAATTAAGAGGAGAAATAGAATAAAATTAAAATTTAAAACAATTAGTTAATTAAAAAAGTAGTTTGAAAAAGAAGTTAATGATTTTCGAAAATTAGAGAGAGAAAAGTAGTTAGGTGGTTTTGAAAAATATAAGAAATAGTAAAACAAACAAAAAGTCAATTAGTTAATTGAAAAAGATTTGAAAATCATTTTTTAAAGTATAAGAAGTTAGAAAAGATTTTTGAAATCAAATTTTTGAAAAAGATATGATTGAAAAAGATTTGATTGAAAAAGATATGATTTGAAAAAGATATGATTAAAAAGATATGATTGAAATTTATTTTGAAAAAGATTTGAAAAGGAAATTAAAAAGATTTGATTTTAAAATTAAAATTAATGACTTGACTCACAAGAAATCAAAAGATATGATTCTAAAATTTAAAGTTTGAATCTTTCTTAACAAGAAAGTAACAAGCCATAAGAAACAACTAAATTTTAAAACTTTTGGCTAAGTCAATCCAAAATTTTGAAAATTATGAGAAAAATAAGGGAAAGATATTTTTTGATTTTTGAATTTTTAATGATGAGAGAGAAAAACACAAAAATGACTCAACACATAAAAATTTTGGATTAAAACCAATGATGCATGCAAGAACACTTTGAATGTCAAGATGAACACCAAGAACACTTTGAATATCATAATGAACATCAAGAACACATTTTTGAAAAATTTTCAAGAAAAGAAAACATGCAAGACACCAAACATAGAACTTTTCAATGTTTAGACTAATAAATCTAAAATGCATATGAAAAACAACAAAAGACACAAAACAAGAAAATATGAAGATCAAACAAGGAGACTTATTAAGAACAACTTGAAGATCATGAAGAATGCAATGCATGGATTTTCGAAATTTTTTTGAGAAAAATAAAAATATTCAATTAACACCAAACTTAAAATTTGACACTAGACTCAAACAAGAAACACAAAATATTTTTGGTTTTTATGATTTTATTAATTTTTTTTGGATTTTTTTAAAATATCTTTTTGGAAAAACAAAAACAAAGAAAAAAATTTGAAAGATTTTTGAAAACTTTTTGAAAATAAAATAAAGGTTGAAACAAAAATAAAATTACATAATCTGAGCAACAAGATGAACCGTCAGTTGTCTAAACTCGAACAATCCCCGGTAACGGCACCAAAAACTTGGTGCACGAAATTGTGATCTCAATGGCGCCAACAACTTGGTACGCACAATAGTAATCTCAACTCTTTTTCACAACTTCGCACAACTAACCAGCAAGTGCACTGGGTCGTCCAAGTAATAAACCTTACGTGAGTAAGGGTGGATCCCACGGATATTGACGGCTTGAAGCAAGCTATGGTCATCTTGTAAGTCTCAGTCAGGCGGATTCAAATGGTTATGTAGTTTTGATAATTAAAAGATAAATAAACATAAAACAAAGATAAAGATACTTATGTAATTCATTGGTGGGAATTTCAGATAAGCGTATGGAGATGCATTGTTCCTTCTGAATCTCTGCTTTTCTATTGCCTTCATCCAATCCTTCATACTCCTTTCTATGGCAAGTTGTATGTTGGGTGTCACCGTTGTCAATAGCCACTTCCCGTCCTCTCCGTGAAAATGGTCCTCTACAGTTTCTGTACGGCTAATCAACTGTCGGATTTCTCGTCTCGGATGAAAAATACCATGCACATATATTGTATGGCTAATTAGCTGTTGGTTTTCGATCGTGTAGGAATAGGATTTACTATCCTTTTGCATCTGTCACTACGCCCTACAGTCGCGAGTTTGAAGTTCGTCACAGTCATCCCATCCCAGATCCTACTCGGAATACCACAGACAAGGTTTAGACTTTCTGGATCTCAAGAATGCTGCCAATTAATTCTAGCTTATACCACAAAGACTCTAATCGTGAACCAGAAGGCTAAGAGATATGCATTCAAGCTCGTTTACAGGTAGAATGGAAGTGTTTGTTAGGCACGCGTTCATAGGTTGAGAATGATGATGAGCCTCACATAATCATCACATTCATCATGTTCTTGTGTGCGAATGGATATCTTAGAACAAGAATAAGCATGAATTTAATAGAAAACAGTAGTAACTGCATTAATACTCGAGGAACAGCAGAGCTCCACACCTTGCTCTATGGTGTGTAGAAACTCCATCGTTGAAAATACATAAGTGATGAAGGTCCAGGCATGGCCGTGAGGCCAGCCCCCAATGTCTAAGGACTCAAAATGATCCAAAGATATTCCAAAAGATCGTCCAAAGATTCCAAAAAAGATGTGAGTACAATGGTAAAAAGTTCTATTTATACTAAACTAGTTACTAGGGTTACAGAAATAAGTAAATGATGTAGAAATCCACTTTCGGGCCCACTTGGTGTGTGCTTGGGCTGAGCATTAAAGCTTTCACGTGTAGATACTTCTCTTAGAGTTAAACGCTAGTTTGCAGCCTGTTTTTGGCGTTTAACTATAGCTTGTAACTTGTTTGTGGCGTTTAACGCCAGAATAGGGCAGAAAGCTGGCGTTGAACGCCAGTTTGCATCATCTAAACTCGGGAAAAGTATGAACTATTATATATTGCTGGAAAGCCCTGAATGTCTACTTTCGAACGCAATTAAAACTGCTCCATTTGGATTTCTATAGCTCCAAAAAATCCATTTTGAGTGCAGGGAGGTCAGAATCCAACAGCATCTGCAGTCCTTCTTCATCCTCTTAATAAGATTTTTGCTCAAGTCCCTCAATTTCAGCCAGAAAATACTTGAAATCACAGAAAAACAAACAAACTCATAGAAAAGTCCAAAAAATGTGAATTTTGCTTAAAAACTAATAAAAATATACTTAAAAGTAGCTAGATCCTACTAAAAACTACCTAAAAATAATGCCAAAAACGTATAAATTATCCTCTCATCAGTTTGTCTTAAAGAACTTATTTGCTTTTAACCAAGTAGACAAAATCATATAGTTGCATTCATATATATAGGTTTCATTGCATTGCATGAGTCTTACATTTCCCCTACTCATTTATTTTATCTCCTTGAACTAAGCATGAGGACATGCTAATGTTTAAGTGTGTGGAGGTTGATAAACCATTATTTTATGATTTATATTGTGCTTAATTGAGTGGTTTTATCAAGTCTTTACCCACTTATTCATATGATTAGCATGATATTACAATTCCTTCACAAAGTTGTTCTATGGTTGAAAACTTGCTTCCTAGAGATATTTTTATTGTGTATTTTAATTTTCTTTTATACCATTCGATGCGGTGACACTACAAAAAATTTTGGTAATTACGGCGGTTTTTTTAGGGTTATTATGGCGGTTTGAACCGCCATTATTACCTTGAACGGCGCTCAAGAAAAACCGCCATAATTTGAAGCGCCATTTGGTTATTACGGCGGTTTTCAAAAAACCGCCACAATTACCTGATTAAAATGGCGGTTTTTGAGTTGGGTTAAAACGGCGGTTCAAACCGCCATTATTTTCAGATAAAATGGCGGTTTTTTGTTTGTTAAAACGGCGGTTCAAACCGCCGTTATTTCCATATAAAACGGCATTTTTTGTTGGTTAAAACGGCGGTTTCAAACCGCCACAATTACCTAGTTAAAATGGCAGTTTTTGAGTTGGGTTAAAATGGCGGTTCAAACCGCCATTATTTTCAAATAAAATAACATCTTTTTGTTGGTTAAAATGGCATTTCATATTGTTTAAAACAGCAGAATTTATTGTTTAAAAATGGTAGTTAAAAACCGCCGATTTTTGCACGTTAAAATAACGTTTTAATTGTTTAAAATGACAGTTACAAGCTGTCGTTTTTTACCGGATAAAAGTAACATTTTTTTATCTTTTAAATTAGCATACACTTTTATCTGCACGAGTTTTAACCGTCGTTTTTACTACGTTAAACAAATAATTTTTTGTTTAAAATTTCACAATAACAAGAAATCATAACTTACAAGCAAAATATTACATAACTCAAATAAAGTATTAAACATAATACATAATATTTTAGTATTGAAAATCGAAAGTAATAACTCCTATACAAATAAAGTATCAAATATAACATGATTTTTTAATTCTATACATAACATGTAGCTAAAGATACATCAAATCTCTATCATAAAAATCATGAATTATTGAATTATGATGGCTCTACCTAATATATAGTACCCTTCAAATTCGTATATCTCAATAGGCTTCTCTGGCAAGACCTAACTTCGCTGTTTCTTTTACCTTGTAGCCTGAAACCAAACTACCAAAACTTATCAAGAAATGAAGGACAAAGATTTGTTTATTAAAAAAAGTTGAGTATCACTACGCTATGATATCGGATGAGTATTTACAGAAAAATATTCCAAACTATATATATAAATGAAAACAAAGTAATGGCCTAATATAAGATCTTTACAACAGATACTTAAGGAAGATTAGAAACTTGAAACAAATGAGCATCAAACATAAAGAGAATGGAATAGATACCTGAAACAAATGAGAAAGAATACCTATAATGATGGCATGACAAAATCTATAAATAAAAAAAGAAAAATGAATTGTTGCCAATATTTTGATATGTGCAAAAATAACACGGTCCATTTAGAAATCCCTCAATAAAATCAGGTAACAAGTTGACTATAGATATTTGAGAAACATACATGTGTTACAACAACTTGACTGTAGAACTCTTGAATGTGTTGTGCTCCAGAGACATCCTTTCTGTTATGTTCAATCAAATGAGGTAACAAGTTCCATGGAATAAAGAGAAAGAAAAGTTCAAGTAGGAAGCATACACATTGATGAAATAACCAGCATCTGAAATGCATTTGGCTTTGGCTCTTGCTAGAATTAGAGATCTAAAGATCGCATTGGTTTTCTAATTTATTTATCATGTTGTGCAAATCTCATTAGAATGGAAATTACAAAATAACAAATCTTATCTCTCAGAACAAAATTTTTAATGTTACAATACTTACAGGATCCACTGCTTCGATGTCACCAGTAAACAATGAACCATCACAGTATCTAACCTTGATTATATTCCAGTTGTAGAAATCTGAAATATACAACACTTGTTAAGATCTATAAAATTAAAAAATGTTTGCGTTGATGAGGAGAAAGAATAAAAATTGTGACTAGTGAAGAATTTGGTGCAGCTGCAATTAGAGACAGAGCTGCACTCGAACACATGCACGTTAGACACACGCGCCTTGAAACCTTCACTGCTGCTTCTTCCTGCATTCAATTATCAGTAGCAATAAACAAACAGATAAAATTGAGTAATAGAGAATTTCAATGTAGTGTGTTTCTGATTTCTCAATGATCATTCTCAAATACATTAGAACAGAATGTAGAAGGCTTTTTCCAAGGAATTATTGGGTCACAGAACCAAACTTAAGCAATCCCTCCTGCATAGAGAAAGCAAAGCAACTTAAGGAATTATTGAACATATGTAATGTAGAAATATTACATGCATCTGCAGGGCTCATGATGGAAATAATACAAATAAGGAATCAACTCGTTTAACCATCCAAATCTAATAAAGTATTTGAATGCTCTAAACACATAACAATAGAAGCAAGGACCAATGAACAATGCTCACCAAAGACAAGTGATTGTTCTTCTTGTGCCCATAATATTCACTTTTCTACTAGAGGAACATTTTTAGCATGTCATTTAAGCCTTTCTTTCAATTGCATGATGATCTGCACTTGATGCATAGGCTTGTTGCTGATTTCTTCCAATTTTAGAACTATTGATGTGATGCTCGCATAGATGAGCTCCATAATTTGTCTATTGAACCTGGTAACACAATTTCTAGTCTTTTTAATATTAAAGAAACAAAAAAAATCAAAATTTATAAACAAAAAAAAAATTATATGCCAAGTACAAACACATGACAACAACTCATTTTACCCTAACTACCCTTTAGTCTTTCTTTAATTTTTACACCGTACATTTTTTTCGCATTTGAAAGACAGAATAGTTAGGGAATAAGCACACACAAATTCTATTACTTTCATCTAGAAAGTCAGCCCTATTTCACATTATTCACTCATTTTGATCACAAATTGGAAATATAATTAATGAATAAAAACCTGCTTATTCTTCAAGCCACCAAAGTTGGACTTCAAAATAAATAAAAAAAAAAAAAGAAAACCCGCATGTAAATTAAATTAATTATTTGACCTTGGAGAACCCTCTGGACACGCTCCAAGGAAATTAAAGCCATGTCATCAATTCAATTCACTTATAAGTTATAACCATCTTATCCCTCTCCAAAGAACTCTCCATAGCACCCTTCTTTTTTCCCTCCTAAAACTTGCTTCTTTTCTCTCTCATAAACATAAACACAAACACATAGAAGACACAAAAAACTAGCATAAGAACTTTGGTGGGACATGTAGCACCAGGTTTTGGGTCAAATCATATCCACTAATTATACCATAATTTTTTGTTGCGATGCAATAACCATAATAAATTATTCAATAATGTAAACGTGATGAGTTTAATTTAGTTAATGTACCTTGGCAGTGATGGTTATGTCGACAATGGAGGTTCCAAAAGGCAAGGAAGTGGTGTTAAGAACAGAGAGATGGAGTTTGTCAATGAGCTTGAGAATGTGCATCAACACTCCTTTGTGTTTCTTGCAATGGATCCGAATGAGGACGTTCTTCTCAGACACTCTTGCCTCCACTTCAGGCAGCACCAACCTACTCAGTGCTTTTGACACTCCGTGCGACTTTCCATCCCCTAAATTTGACCAATTTTCTGACACATATTATAAAAAAACTGTGCAAAATTATTTTTTAATGAAAAAAATTACTATCATCATAATCCATAAGCATCTAGCATACATACAAACAAAAGTAGAAGAAAATTTAGTGAATGCCTGACCTCCAATTTCTTCTGACAGTGAAGAAAATCAAAAACCTAGAATTAAAGAAAAAGACATAGTCATCGTTAGCATAGACCATGGCATATTTATAAATCATGAGTAAACAGAAGAAAATAATGCAAATTTGAATACTAACCTAGATGCTCAACGAAGCTCGATGGAGATGGAGAAGTCGCAGAACACAACTCGATGCCGCAGGAAACACTTGCACAACAGATCTCATCAATGGAAGAGAAGCGTTGATAGAGGAGATCACCGCCGGAGGAGATCGCGGCTGGAGAAGATCGTTGGAGGAAACACTTGCGCAACAGATCTCATAGTTTTATGAAGTTTCTACAACTTGATTTTCCATTCCAAACTTTTAGTTATTTTCGACAACGGTAGAAAATTGAGAGAGAAAGAATATCAACCTTGCTCTCACACGAAGATTGTAACAGGAGGAGAACGCGCCGCCGGAGGAGAACCTGCCAGAGGAGATCATCGTTGGAAAGAGCACACAATCTCGTCAGAGGATAACGCCGCTGAGAAGATCGTCGCTGGAGCAGATCGTCGCCGGAGCAGTCCCTGGAGCACAGATCTTCGTTTCGGGTTTGGTGGCAGGGCGCGTTAGGGTTTTTCTTTTACTTTTTTTCGTTCACCGTTAAGGTTTTTCTTTGTTGGGGGAGGGTTTTATTTGGGCCTTTTTTTTAATGATGGGTTTCGAATAATGGCGGTTTTAAACCGCCAAAATCACCAAAAAGTCATTTTATGCACATTAATTATGGCAGCACCATAAAATGCCATATTATCTGAATATTATGGCAATTTTTTAAAACTGCCATAATATAAATGCCATTTTAAACCTCTTTTTTTGTAGTGTGATCCGTGTGTTAAGTGTTTTAGGTTTCATAGGGCAATAATGGCTTAGAGAATGGAGAGGAGGCTTGCAAAAATGGAAGGAACACAAGAAATCAAGGAGATGACCAACGAACACTGACGCGGACGCATGGCTCACGCAACCGCGCGAAATGGAGAAAATTGCAGTGACGTGTTCACGTGCCGAATGCGAACGCGTGGATTGAAATCTGCATGGATGATCCGAACGCATGGACAACGCGTACGTGTGGCGAGGAAAAACGCTAGATGATGCGATCGCATGGACGACGTATACGCGTGATATGTTCGATCTGCAGAATTTACAAAAACCGCTGGGGGCGATTTTGGGCCGCGTTTCAACCCAGTTTTCGGCCCAGAAACACAGACTAAAGCCAGGGAACATGCCAAGACTCAGGAGAGATTTTGATGAGGATAGTTTTTTAGTTTTTAGATCGGATTTTACTCCTCCTCTAGGTTTTCTCTCTACACATTCATAGTTCTTTAAATTTTGTTTGTTTTTTGGATTTGGATATTGAGAAGAGTTGTTACCTCCACCAAGACATCGTCATTCTAGTTTGTTTTCTTATATTTCACTTATTCTTTCATATCCTTAAATTTTCCAGAGTTACAATTGGATTATTTTTAGAGTTTATCAATACAAGAACTATTTTTGTTTTTAATTGATCTTTTTTATTATTGTTTATCATGTCTTTCTTTATTTTCCCTTTTAATTTTGTGAAGTTTACATTCATGACAATGGAGTAGATCCCCAACTTGATTGGGAGTTGATTAAAATGTGAACCTTGAGTTGGAATACTCAAGAGTTAAATTATAATTGGGTTTTTGGTTGGTTGACTCTCTAGTCACTAATGCTAATCCTTCCTAAGGAAAAGGATTAGAACTTGTGAATAGAAGTTGACTCCCAACTTACTTGACTTTCCTTTATTCAGTAAAGGATAACTAAGTGGAAACAACTACCAATTATCAATTGATCTTGAGAAAAATCCAACAAGGATAGAACTTCCAATTAATCTTCTCCCGGTCAAGATCTTTATTTAAATTACATAAATTCTCTCATTTATTTTCCTGTTTCTTAAACTCAAATTTTCTTGAAAATCTTTGACCAATAAGCTGCACTCTTTTGTCAACTCGTTGCGAGACGACCTGGGATTCATACTCCCAGAATTTTTTATTTTAATTCTGTGACACCCCCTTTTAAATTGATAAGCGGATTTTCGCTGGTTAAGAACTGTACTTGCAACGTATTTATTCCATTAAATTCTTACTCGGTCAATTTCTGCCTCCATCAGCCTTTCACTCTATTTTTGGGTTCTTTTCTGTATTGCTTGGGATAGCACTAGAAGGAGTTTCAGTAACTCTTGTACTCACCTGACCCACTTGTGCTTCCAAATTTCTGATGGAGGACCTTGCTTCATTCATGTAACTGAGAGTGGCTTCGGATAGATTAGAGACTATGTTTGCTAAGCCAGAGAGGCTCTGCTCAGAATTCTCTGTCTGTTGCTGAGAAGATGATGGAAAAGGTTTGCTATTGCCAAACTTATTTCTCCCACCATTATTGTTGTTGAAGCCTTGTTGAGGCTTCTGTTGATCCTTCCATGAGAAATTTGGATGATTCCTCTATGAAGGATTATAGGTGTTTCTATAGGGTTCTCCCATGTGATTCACCTCTTCCATTGTAGGATTCTCAGGATTATAAGCTTCTCCTTCAAAGGAGGCGTCTTTAGCACTGCCGGATGTAGCTTGCAATCCAGTCAGATTCTGAGAAATCATATTGACTTGCTGAGTCAATATTTTGTTCTGAGCTAATATGGCATTTAGAGTATCAAACTCAAGAACTCCTTTCTTCTGAGTCACCCCGTTATTCACAGGATTCCTTTCAGAAGTCTACATGAACTGGTTATTTGCAACCATCTCAATGAGTTTCTGGGCTTCTACAGGTGTTTTCAGATAAAGGGATCCACCAGCAGAATGATCCAATGACATCTTTGACATTTCAGACAGACCATCATAGAATATACATATGATGTTCCATTCTGGAAACATGTCAGAAGGACACCTTTTGGTTAATTGCTTGTATCTTTCCGAAGCTTCATAGAGGGATTCACCTTCCTTTTATCTGAAGGTTTGGACGTCCACTCTGAGCTTACTCATCTTTTGAGGTGGAAAGAATTTGGTCAAGAAGGCATTGACCAACTTTTCACAAGAGTTCAGGCTTTCTTTAGGTTGTGAGTCCAACCATGTCCTAGCTCTGTCTCTCACAGCAAAGGGGAAAACCATAAGTCTGTAGACCTCGGGATCAACCCCATTGGTCTTAATAGTATCACAGATCTGCAAGAATTCATCTAAGAACTGATGTGGATCTTTTAATATAAGTCCATGAAACTTACAGTTCTACTGCATTAGAGAAACTAATTGAGGCTTAAGCTCAAAGTTGTTTGCTCCAATGGCAGGAATTGAGATGATTCTTCCATAGAAGTTGGAAATTGGTGCAGCATAGTCACCAAGCATCTTCCTTGCATCTCTGGCATTGTTGTTGGGTACGGCTGCCATGTCTGCTTCTTTTTTGAAATTCTCTGAAAGATCCTCTCCGGAGTGTTGTGCATTAGCTTCTCTTAGCTTCTTCTTCAGAGTCCTTTCAAGTTCAGGATAAGCTTCAACAAGAATGTTTTATCCCTATTTCTGCTCACATGAAAAAGAAGATAACAAAAGGGAGTAGTGGAATCTTCTATGTCACAGTATAGAGATTCCTTGAGGTGTCAGTAGAAAAGAAGAATAGAGGAATGAGGTAGAGAGAGAATAAGAAGAATTTGAACACAGAGGGAGAGAGAGGGTTCAAATTATACGTAGAAGAGAAGTGTTAGCAAATAAATAGAAAGAGATGAGAGAGAGGGAGTATTCGAAATTTTGAAAAAGAAATAAAATAAAATTAGAATTGAAAATAATTAGTTAATTAAAAAGATATTTGAAAAAGTGGTTAGTGATTTTCGAAAGTTGTAAGTGGAAAAGTGGTTAGGTGGTTTTGAAAAAGATAAGAAATAGTAATTTGTTGAAAAATATTTGAAAATAATTTTGAAAAGATGAGAAGTTAGAAAAAAAGATTTTGAAATCAAATTAAAAGAGATATGATTGAAAAAGATTTGATTTTAAAAAGATATGATTGAAAAAGATTTGAATTTTTAAAAAGATATGATTGAAAAAGTTTTGGTTTTTAAAAATTGATGACTTGACTAACAAGAAATTAAAAGATATGATTCTAAAATTCAAAGGTTGAACCTTTTTTAACAAGAAAGTAAAACTTGAGATTTTGAATCAAAACATTAATTGTTAGCAAGGATTTTTGAAAATATGAGATAAGATTAAGAAAAATATTTTTGAAAAATTAGTTTGAAATTTTCAAAAACATTAAAAGAAAAAAAATAAAAAATGAAAGTTTAAAATATGTTTGATGCAAAAAGTTATGAATTAAAATATAAAAATTTGAAAAAATTTGAATTTGAAACGAAATTACTTCCCATGTGTCATACTGGTGTTAAACGCCCAGGATGCTATCCATTCTGGCGTTTAACGCCCAGAATGCTACCTCTTTGGGCGTTTAACGCCCAGCCAGGTATCCTGGCTGGCGTTAAACGCCAGAAATCCTTCTTTACTGGGCATTTTTCTAAACGCCTAGAATGCTGCCCATTCTGGCGTTTAACGCCCAGAATGATAGCTTTACTGGCATTAAACGCTCATAATGATAGCTTTACTGGCGTTTAACGCCCAGAATGGTACCAATTCTGGCGTTTAACGCCCAAAGTGCCTCTTCCCTGGCGTTTTGATGCCAGTGAGCTCTTTTTCTCTGTGATTCTTCTGCCTTATGTTCTAAATCTTCATTTCTCTGTATTATTTACTTGAAAAGATGTATTATTTTTTTATTTTTGAATTTTTAATGAAGAGATAGAAAAACAACAAAATGAAATAAAACATAAAAATGCAAGATCAAAACAAGTAATGCATGCAAGGACACTTTGAATGTTAAGATGAACACCAGGAACACTTTAAAGATCATGATGAACATCAAGGACATATTTTTGAAAAATTTTTTAGAAAAGAAAGACATGCAAGACATCAAACTTAGAAATTTTGAATGTTCAAACACTATGATTTTGAAAATGCATATGAAAAACAACATAAAACACAAAACAGGAAAATCATGAGATCGAACAAAGGAAATTATCAAGAACAACTTGAAGATCACAGAAGAACACAATGCATTATTTTTTTTTTCGAAAATAAAAATAAAACTACCCATTCTAAGAAACAAGATGAACCATCAGTTGTCCAAACTCGAACAATTCCCGACAACGGCGCCAAAAACTTGGTATGTGAAATTGTGATTCACACTTTTCATAACTCCGCATAGCTAACTAGCAAGTGCACTGGGTCGTCCAAGTAATACCTTTCGTGAGTAAGGGTCGATCCCACGGAGATTGTCGGCTTGAAGCAAGCTATGGTCATCTTGTAAATCTCAGTCGGGCGGATTCAAATGGTTATGAGTTTTTAATAATTATATGATAAATAAAACATAAAATAAGATAGAGATACTTATGTAATTCATTGGTGAGATTTTCAGATAAGGGTTTGGAGATGCTTTGTTGCTTCTGAACCTCTGCTTTCATATTATTTCCATCCAATCATGCGCACGCCCTTCCATGGCAAGCTGTAAGTTGGTGGATCACCGTTGTCAATGGCTACCATCCATCCTCTCAGTGAAAACATGTCCTCTATAGTTTCCCACATGGCTAATCATCTGTCGGTTCTCACTTGTGCCGAAATAAGATCCATTGATCCTTTTGGCCACTGTCACTGCGCCCAATAGTCGCGAGTTTGAAGCTCGTCACAGTCATCCCTTCCCAGATCCTACTCGGAATACCACAGACAAGGTTTAGACTTTTTGAATCTCAGAAATGCTGCCAATCGTTTCTAGCCTATACCACGAAGGTTCTAATCTCACTGATTTGAATGCTCTGTTGTCAGGAGATGGTAGTCAAATGCATGGATCAGAGACCCAAGAGAATATACTCCAGCTGGCGTCCAATGACTACGTTGAACATCATGTAGACCGCTTGTGGTTGTCAAACATGCGGATCTTGGCTAAGCGAGCACTGAAGATAGTGGGTGATTGTCATGGGTCACCAATTCAGTCTGACTTAACTGAATTCAGTACGAGAGTATATCTTGGAGAAGAAGTAGGCGTGAAGTTAAAGAAAAACAATAGTACTTGCATTAATTCATGAGGAACAGCAGCGCCTCTCACCTTAATCTATGAGGTGTAGAAACTCCACCGTTGAAAATACATAAGAAAAAAAAGGTCTAGCATGGCCAAATGGCCAGCCTCCAAAAAGGGTTCGAAGAACTCCCAAAAGGTCAAAAACTCTAAATACAATAGTAAAAAGTGCTATTTATACTAAACTAGTAAACTAGGTTTATAGAAAATTAGTAGATATTGCAGAAATCCACTTCTGGGGCCCACTTGGTGTGTGTTTGGGCTGAGCCTTGAAGCTTTCACATGCATATGCCATCCTTGGAATTTAACTCCAGCTTTGGTGCTAGTTTCGACGTTTTATGCCAGAAAAGAGTCTCTAGTGGGCGTTTGAACCCAAGTTTGGGCCATCAAATCTTGGTCAAAGTATGGACTCTTATACATTGCTAGAAAGCCCAAAATGTCTATTTCCAATGCAATTGAGAGCGCACCAATTGGGCTTGTGTAGCTCGAGAAAATCCACTTCGAGTGCAGGGAGGTCAGAATCCAACCACATTTGCAGTCCTTTCTTAGCCTCTGAATCAGATTTTTGCTCAGGTCCCTCAATTTTAGCCAAAAAATACCTGAAATCACAGAAAAACACATAAACTCATAGTAAAGTCCAAAAATGTGATTTTTGCATAAAAACTAATAAAAATATACTAAAAAGTAACTAAAATATACTAGAAACTACCCAAAAATAATGCCAAAAAGCGTATAAATTATCTGCTCATCAGTGTGCCACTTGAGCGACCAGGCGTGGCACACCAATGCACAAAGAGGCCAAAGCAAGGGCTGTGCGTGCCACTTGGTATCGAAGGCGTGGCACGCCAGTCCAAGAATCTCACTATGGAATGCGACTTGAGTGATGGGAGTGGCACGCCAGCTACTGTGACCAAGGCAAGATCATGGGCGTGGCACGCCAGCCTCTAGGCGTGGCATGCTAATACAAGTTACCAGAGAGGATGAAGGAGGCCAAACACATGGGTGTATCACTTGGTGTCGAGGGCGTTGCACTCTATCCACTATTCCTCACTCGGGTGTGCCACTTGAACCCAGGTGTGGCACGCCGGTGTCATTTAGGAAGCAAAAGCCATTGGGGCGTGCCCCTTGAGTTCGTGGTGTGGCACGTGGTGCAGAAAATTGTTATCCCTTGGCATGGCTCCAAAAACTTGATGCACAATACCATGATTCACACGTCTCTTCACAACTTTGCACAACTGACCAGCAAGTGCACTGGGTCGTCCAAGTAATACCTTACGTGAGTAAGGGTCGATCCCACAGAGATTGTCGGCTTGAAGCAAGCTATGGTCATCTTGTAAATCTCAATCGTGCAGCTTCAAATGGTTATGGGAGTTTTGATAATTAAAAGATAAATAAACATAAAACGATGATAGAGATACTTATGTAATTCATTGGTGGGAATTTCAAATAAGCATATGGAGATGCGTTATTCCTTTTGAATCGCTGCTTTCCTACTGTCTTCATTCAATCATTCATACTCCTTTCCATGGTAAGCTGTATATTGGGGATCACCGTTGTCAACGGCTACCTCCCGTCCTCTCAATGAAAATGGTCCCCTACGGTTTCTGTACGGCTAATCAACTGTCGGATTTCTCATCTCAGATGAAAAATACAAGGCACAACTACTGCATGGCTAATCAGTTGTTGGTTCTCGATCGTGTCGGAATAAGATCCAATGATCCTTTTTCGTCTGTCACTACTCCCCACAGTCGCGAGTTTGAAGCTCGTCACAGTTATCCCTTCCCAGATCCTACCCAGAATACCACAGACAAGATTTAGACTTTCCAGATCCCAGGAATGCTGCCAATTGATTCTAGCCTATACCATGAAGGTTCTAATCTCAGATTCAGATGCCCCATTGTTAGAGGGGATTCGATGTGAATCGTTGATTAGAAACCCAAGAGATACACACTCTAGCTTTCGCAGGTAGAACAGAAGTGGTTGTCAGGCACGCGTTCATAAATTGAGAATAGTGATGAGTGTCACGGATCATCACATTCATCATGTTGAGGTGCGAGTAAACATCTTAGAATAAGAATAAGCTTGAATTAAATAGAAAACAGTAGTAATTGCATTAATACTCGAGGAATAGCAGAGCTCCACACCTTAATCTATGGTGTGCAGAAACTCCACCGTTGAAGATGATCAACAAATCAAAAGATGATCAAAAGGTCCAAAGATGTTCCAAAAGAGATAAAGATTTATGAGTACAATAGTAAAAAGTCCTATTTATACTAAACTAGTTACTAGGGTTACAGAAATAAGTAAATGATGCAGAAATCCACTTCTGGACCCACTTGGTGTGTGTTTGGGCTGAGCATTGAAGCTTTCATGTGTAGAGACTTTTCTTAGAGTTAAACTTCAGTTTTTATGCCAGTTTGGGAATTTAACTGCAGCTTCTATCGTGTTTTTGGCGTTTAACGCAAGAATAGGGCAGGAAGTTGGCGTTTGAACGCCAGTTTGCATCGTCAAAACTCGAGCAAAGTATGGACTATTATATATTGCTGAAAAGCCCAGGATGTCCACTTCCAACGCAATTGAGGACGTGCCATTTGGATTACTGTAGCTCCAAAGAATCCATTTCGAGTGCAAGGAGGTCAGAATCCAACAGCATCAGCAGTCCTTTTTCAGCATCTGAATCAGATTTTTGCTCAGGTCCCTCAATTTCAGCCAGAAAATACCTGAAATCACAGAAAAAGACACAAACTCATAGTAAAGTCCAAAAATGTGAATTTTGCTTAAAAACTAATAAAAATATGCTAAAAAGTACCTAGATCTTACTAAAATCTACCTAAAAATAATGCAAAAAAACGTATAAATCATCCGCTCATCACAACACCAAACTTAAATTGTTGCTTGTCCCCAAGCAACTGAAAATCAAATAGGATAAAAAGAAGAGAACATACAATGAATCTCACAATATCAATGAAACTTAGTCCCAATTAGATGAGCGGGTCTAGTAGCTTTTTGCTTCTGAACAGTTTTGGCATCTCACTTTATCGATTGAAATTTACAATGATTGGCGTCTATAGGAACTCCGAATTTTAGAGTGTTATTGATTCTCCTAGTTCGGTATGTTGATTCTTGAACACAGCTACTTTATGAGTCTTGGTTGTGGCCCTAAGCACTTTGTTTTCCAATATTACCACTGGATACATAAATGCCACAGACACATAACTGGGTGAACCTTTTCAGATTGTGACATAGCTTTGCTAAAGTCCCCAATTAGAGGTGTCCAGAATTCTTAAGCACACTCTTTTTGCTTTGGATCACGACTTTAACCACTCAGTCTGAAGCTTTTTTCACTTGGACCTTCATGCCACAAGCACATGGTGAGGGACAACTTGATTTTGCCGCTTAGGCCAGTATTTTATTCCTTTGGGCCTTCCTATCCATTAATGCTCAAAGCCTTGGATCCTCTTTACCCTTGCCTTTTGGTTTTAAGGGCTATTGGATTTTTCTGCTGTTTTTTTATTTCTTTCTCTCTTCTTTTTTCTGTCATTTTTTTTGCTACTTTTTTTTCTTTTTTACTGCATTTTCTTGCTTCAAGAATCAATTTTATGATTTTTTAGATTATCAATAACATTTCTCTTTGTTCATCATTCTTTCAAGAGCCAACAATTTTAACATTCATAAACTTCACTATCAAAAATATGCACTGTTCAAGCATTCATTTAGAAAACAAAAAGTATTGCCACCACATCAAAATAATATAACTAATTTCAAGATAATTAGGCACATTTTTTATTTAAGAGAGGTGAAGGATTCATGGAATTATTCATAGCTTTAAGGCATAGACACTAGACACTAATGATCATGTAGTAAAGACACAAAACATAACAAAACATAAAGCTCAAAGTCGAAAACAGAAAGACAAATAGACAAGAAGATTAAGGAACGGGTCCACCTTAGCGAGGGTGGCGTCTTCTTCCTCTTGAAGAACCAATGGTGCTATTGAGCTCTGGTGCACGAAATTGTGATCATCAATGGTGCCATCAACATGGTACGCTCAATTGCAATCTCAACTCTTTATCACAACTTCGCACAACTAACCAGCAAGTGCACTGGGTCATCCAAATAATAAACCTTACGCGAGTAAGGGTCGATCCAACGGAGATTGTTGGTATGAAGCAAGCTATGGTCATCTTGTAAATCTCAGTCAGGTGGATTCAAATGGTTATGGAGGATTAATGATTAAAAGATGAATAAAACATAAAATAAAGATAGAGATGCTTATCTAATTCATTGGTGAGAATTTCAGATAAGCGTATGGAGATGCTTTGTCCCTTCCGCCTCTCTGCTTTCCTACTGTCTTCATTCAATCCTTCTTACTCCTTTCCATGGCAAGCTGTATGTTGGGCATCACCGTTGTCAATAGCTACAGTCCCGTTCTCTCAGTGAAAATGTTCAACGCGCTCTGTCACAGGACGGCTATTCATCTGTCGGTTCTCGATCATGTTGGAATAGAATCCAGTGATTCTTTTGCGTCTGTCACTAACGCCCCACAATCATGAGTTTGAAGCTCGTCACAATCATTCAATCCTTGAATCCTACTCAGAATACCACAGAAAAGGTTTAGACCTTCCGGATTCTCAAGAATGCCGTCATCAATTCTAGCTTATACCGCGAAGATTCTGATTAAAGAATCCAAGAGATATCCACTCAATCTAAGGTAGAATGGAGGTGGTTGTCAGGCACACGTTCATAGGTGAGAATGATGATGAGTGTCACGGATCATCACATTCATCAAGTTGAGGAACAAGTGATATCTTAGAACAAAATAAGCTGAATTGAATAGAAGAACAATAGTAATTGCATTAATACTCGAGGTACAGCAGAGCTCCACACCTTAATCTATGGTGTGTAGAAACTCCACCGTTGAAAATACATAAGAACAAGGTCTAGGCATGGCCATGAGGCCAGCCCCATGATCTAAGATAGCATAAGACTATTCGAAGATAGCTACCCAGATGAAAATATAATAGCAAAAGGTCCTATTTATAGAGAACTAGTAGCTTAGGGTTTACAAAAATGAGTAAATGACGTATAAATCAACTTCTGGGCCCACTTGGTGTGTGCTTGGGCTGAGCATTGAAGTATTTTCGTGTAGAGACTTTTCTTGGAGTTAAACGCCAGCTTTTGTGCCAGTTTGGGCGTTTAACTCCCACTTTTGTGCCATTTCCGGCGTTAAACGCCGGGTAGTCTTGAGCTGATTTGGAACGCCGGTTTGGGCCATCAAATCTCGGGCAAAGTATGGACTATTATATATTGCTGGAAAGCCCAGGATGTCTACTTTTCAACGCATTTAAGATCGCGGCAATTAGACTTCTGTAGCTCCAGAAAATTTACTTCGAGTGCAGGGAGGTCAGAATCCAACAGCATCTGCAGTCCTTTTTCAGCCTCTGAATTAGATTTTTGCTCAGGTCCCTCAATTTCAGCCAGAAAATACCTGAAATCATAGAAAAACACAAAAACTCATAGTAAAGTCCAGAAAAGTGAATTTTAAATAAAAACTAATAAAAATATAATAAAAACTAACTAAAACATACTAAAAACGTACTAAAAACAATGCCAAAAAGCGTATAAATTATCCGCTCATCACAACACCAAACTTAAATTGTTGCTTGTCCCCAAGCAACTGAAAATCAAATAGGATAAAAAGAAGAGAATATACAATGAATTCCAAATACATCTATGATGATCAGTATTAATTAGATGAGCGGGGTTTTTAGCTTTTTTTGCCTCTGAATAGTTTTGGCATCTCACTTTATCCTTTGAAGTTCAAAATGATTGGCTTCTATAAGAACTCAGAATCCGATAGTGTTATTGATTCTCCTAGTTAAGTATGATGATTATTGAACACAGCTACTTTATGAGTCTTGGCCGTGGCCCAAAGCACTCTGTTTTCCAGTATTACCACCGGATACATGCATGCCACAGATACATAACTGGGTGAACCTTTTCATATTGTGACTTAGCTTTGCTAGAGTCCCCAATTAGAGGTGTCCAGGGTTCTTAAGCACACTCTTTTTTGCTTTGGATCATGACTTTAACCGCTCAGTCTCAAGTTTTCACTTGACACCTTCACGCCACAAGCACATAGTTAGGGACAGCTTGGTTTAGCCGCTTAGGCCAGGATGTTATTCCTGTAGGCCCTCTTATCCACTGATTCTCAAAGCCTCGGATCCTTTTTATTACCCTTGCCTTTTGGTTTAAAGGGTATTGGCTTTTTCTGCTTGCTCCTTTTTTTTTGAATTCACTGCTTTTTCTTGCATCAAGAATCATTTTTATGATTTTTCAGATCCTCAGTAACATGTCTCCTTTTTCATCATTCTTTCAAGAGCCAACAATTTTAACATTCATGAACAACAAATTCAAAAGACATATGCACTGTTCAAGCATACATTCAGAAATCAAAAGTATTGCCACCACATCAAAATAATTAATCTGTTATAAAATTCGAAATTCATGCAATTCTTCTCTTTTTCAATTAAGAACATTTTTCATTTAAAAAAGGTGATGGATTCATAGGACATTCATAACTTTAAGGCATAGACACTAAGACACTAATGATAATAAGACACAAACATAAATAAAACATAAAGCATAATTTTCGAAAAATAGGAAAATAAAGAACAAGGAAGTTAAAGAACGGGTCCACCTTAGTGATGGCGGCTTGTTCTTCCTCTTGAAGATCCTATGGAGTGCTTGAGCTCCTCAATGTCTCTTCCTTGTCTTTGTTGCTCCTCTCTCATG
>NC_029775.3:58698037-58699000 GCF_000817695.3 Arachis duranensis | reverse complement strand
GTTGGATAAACTCCAACCATCCCCTAGCCACGGGCTTGAGGTCATGCCTTCTCAGTTGAACCGGCTTCCCTCTTGAATCTCTCTTCCATTGAGCACCCTCTTCACAATGTCTATGAGGACTTGGTCCAACCTTTGATCAAAGTTGACCCTTCTAGTATAGGGGTGTTCATCTCCTTGCATCATGGGCAAGTTGAATGCCAACCTTACATTTTCCAGACTAAAATCTAAGCATTTCCCACGAACCATTGTAAGCCAATTCTTTGGGTCCGGGTTCACACTTTGATCATGGTTCTTGGTGATCCATACATTGGCATAGAACTCTTGAACCATTAAGATTCTGACTTGTTGAATGGGGTTGGTAAGAACTTCCCAACCTCTTCTTTGAATCTCATGTTGGATCTCTGGATATTCACTCTTTTTGAGTTTGAAAGGGACCTCAGTGATCACCTTCTTCATGGCCACAACTTTATAGAAGTGGTCTTGATGCACCCTAAAGATGAATCTCTCCATCTTCCATGACTCGGAGGTGGAAGCTTTTGCCTTCCCTTTCCTCTTTTTAGAGGTTTCTCCGGCCTTAGGTGCCATAAATTATTATGGAAAAACAAAAAGCAATGCTTTTACCACACCAAACCTAGAAGGTTTGCTCGTCCTCGAGCAAAAGAAGAAAGAAAGGAGTAGAAGAAGAAGAAAATGGAAGAGATGGATGGGGCTTTGTGGTTCGGTCAAGGGGGATAAGTAGTGTTTAAGTTGTGTGAAAATGAAGGAGTGAAGATGGGTTTGGGAGGGAAAGTGGTTTGAATTTGAATGGTGAGGTATGTGGGGTTTTATGAAGGATGGAAGTGAGTGGTGAAGAGAAAGATGGGATTTGATAGGTGAGGGGTTTTTGGGAAAGAGGTGTTGAGGTGATTGGTGAATGGGTGAAGAAGAGAGAGAGTGGTGGGGTAGGTGGGGATCCTGTGGGGT
>NC_029775.3:58696036-58697923 GCF_000817695.3 Arachis duranensis | reverse complement strand
CGTTAAACGCCGTGCTGCTGCCCTTTTCTGGCGTTTAACGCCAGCTTCTTGCCCATTCATGGCATTAAACGCCAGTCTGTGCCCCTTTCTGGCGTTAAACGCCCAGAATGGTGCCAGACTGGGCGTTAAACGCCCATTTTGCTGTCTTCACTGGCGTTTAAATGCCAGCAAGTTCTCCTCTAGGGTGTGCTATTTTTCATTCTATTTTTGCTTTTTCAATTGTTTTTGTGACTTCACATGATCATCAACCTACAGAAAACATAAAATAACAATGGAAAATAGATAAATATAACATTGGGTTGCCTCCCAACAAGCGCTTCTTTAATGTCAGTAGCTTGACAGTGGGCTCTCACAGAGCCTCACAGATACTCAGAGCAATGTTGGAACCTCCTAACACCAAACTTAGAGTTTGACTGTGGGGGTTCAACACTAAACTTAGAATTTGGTTGTGGCCTCCCAACACTAAACTTAGAGTTTAACTGTGGGGGCTCTGTTTGACTCTATTTTGAGAGAAGTTCTTCATGCTTCCTCTCTATGGTTACAGAGGGATATCCTTGAGCCTTAAACACAAGGGATTCTTCATTCACTTGAATGATCAATTCTCCTCTGTCAACATCAATCACAGCCTTTGCTGTGGCTAGGAAGGGTCTGCCAAGGATGATGGATTCATCCATGCACTTCCCAGTCTCTAGGACTATGAAATCAGCAGGGATGTAATGGTCTTCAATTTTTACCAGAACATCCTCTACAATCCCATAAGCTTGTTTTCTTGAATTGTCTGCCATCTCAAGTGAGATTCTTGCAGCTTGTAACTCAAAGATCCCTAGCTTCTCCATTACAGAGAGAGGCATGAGGTTTATGCTTGACCCTAGGCTACACAGAGCCTTCTTCGAAGGTCATGGTGCCTAATGTACAAGGTATTGAGAACTTCCCAGGGTCCTGTCTCTTTTGAGGTAATCTCTGCCTAGCCAAGTCATCCAGTTCTTTGGTGAGCAAAGGGGGTTCGTCCTCCCATGTCTCATTACCAAATAACTTGTCATTTAGCTTCATGATTGCTCCAAGGTACTTAGCAACTTACTCTTCAGTGACATCTTCATCCTCTTCAGAGGAAGAATACTCATCAAAGCTCATGAATGGCAGAAGTAAATCCAATGGAATCTCTATGGTCTCGGTGTGAGCCTCAGATTCCCATGGTTCCTCATTAGGGAACTCATTGGAGGCCAGTGGATGTCCATTGAGGTCTTCCTCAGTGGCGATTACTGCCTCTTCCTCCTCTCCAATTTCGGCCATGTTGATGGCCTTACACTCTCCTTTTGGATTCTCTTCTGTATTGCTTGGAAGAGTACTAGGAGGGAGTTCAGTAACTTTCTTACTCAGCTGACCCACTTGTGCCTCCAAGTTTCTAATGGAGGACCTTGTTTTAGTCATGAAACTTTGAGTGGTTTTGATTAGATCAGAGGCCACGGTTGCTAAGTCAGAGTGGCTCTGCTTAGAATTCTCTGTCTGTTGCTGAGAAGATGATGGAAAAGGCTTACCATTGCTAAACCTGTTTCTTCCACCATTATTGTTGTTGAAATCTTGTTGAGGTCTCTGTTGATCCTTCCATGAGAGATTTGGATGATTTTTCCATGAAGGATTAAGGTGTTTCCATAGGGTTCTCCCATGTAATTCACCTCTTCCATTGAAGGGTTCTCAGGATCATAAGCTTCTTCTTCAGATAAAGCATCCTTAGTACTGCCTGGTGCAGCTTGAATTCCAGACAGACTTTGAGAAATCATATTGACTTGCTGAGTCAATATTTTGTTCAGAGCCAATATGGCATTCAGAGTATCAATCTCAAGAACTCCTTTCTTCTGATTCGTCCCATTGTTCACAGGATTCCTTTCA
>NC_029775.3:58695584-58695952 GCF_000817695.3 Arachis duranensis | reverse complement strand
TTCTTGAGCTTCTGCAGGCGTCTTCTTCAGATGAAGAGATCCTCCAGCAGAGCTATTCAATGACATCTTGGACAGTTCAGATAGACCATCATAGAAGATACCTATGATGCTCCATTCAGAAAGCATGTCAGAAGCATACTTTTTGATCAATTGTTTGTATCTTTCCCAAGTTTCATAGAGGGATTCACCTTCCTTCTGTCTGAAGGTTTGGACTTCCACTCTAAGCTTACTCAATTTTTGAGGTGGAAAGAACTTTGCAAAGAAGGCATTGGCTAGCTTTTCCCAAGAGTTCAGGCTTTCTTTAGGTTGTGAGTCCAACCATATCCTAGCTCTGTCTCTTACAGCAAAAGGAAAAAACATAAGTCTGT
>NC_029775.3:58688509-58695466 GCF_000817695.3 Arachis duranensis | reverse complement strand
TGGAAGTCCATGAAACTTGCAATTCTGTTGCATTAGAGAAACTAATTGAGGCTTAAGCTCAAAGTTGTTTGCTCCAATGGCAGGGATAGAGATGCTTCTCCCATAGAAGTCGGGAGTGGGTGCAGTAACGTCACCCAGCACCTTCCTTGCATTGTTGGCATTGTTGTTGTTTTCGGCTGCCATGTCTTCTTCTAGTTTGAAGATTTCTGTTAGGTCCTCTACAGAGAGTAGTGCTCTAACTTCTCTTAGCTTCCACTTTAAGGTCCTTTCAGGTTCAGGGTCAGCCTCAACAAGAATGCTTTTATCTTTGCTCCTGCTCATATGAAAGAGAAGAGAATAAGAAAATATGGAATCCTCTATGTCACAGTATAGAGATTCCTTGAGATGTTAGAGGAAAAGAAGAATAGAAGGAGGAGGTAGAAGAAGAATTCGAACTTATCAAGAGAGATAGAGTTCGAATTGTTGATAGTGGAGGAGTGTTAGTCCATAAATAGAAGGATGTGAGAAGAGGGGAAGAAATTTTTGAAATTAAAGTAAAAGATTTTAAAATGATTTTGAAAAATTGAAGAATGATTTTCGAAAATTAAAGTTGGGAAAGAGATAAAGTAATTTTTGAAAAAGATTTTGAAATTACAAATGAAAAAGATATGATTGAAAAGTTATGGTTTTAAAAAGATATGATTCAAAAGATATGATTGAAAAATAATTTAAAAAGATTTGATTTTTAAAATTAATGACTTGGCTAACAAGAAATTTAAAAGATATGATTCAGACATTAAACCTTTCTCAACAGAAAAGGCAACATACGTGAAATGTTGAATCAAATCATTAATTGTTAGCAAGTATTTTTGAAAAATGGAAAGAAATTGATTTTGAAAAGGTATGATTGAAAAGATATGATTTGAAAAGATTTGATTTTGAAAAATTCTGGAAACTTGAAAAAAAATTTGAATTAAAAACAAAATCTTCCCTCTTGTGCCATCCTAGCATTAAACGCCCAGAATGGTATCCATTCTAGCGTTTAACGCCCAAAATGCTACCCTTTTCGGCGTTAAACGCCCAGCCAGGTGCCCTGGCTGGCGTTTAAATGCCGGTTTTCCTTCTTTGTAATTTTTTTGGATTTTTCGAAAATTATATGGAAAGAAAATAAAGAGATTCAAAATTTTTAATAAGAATTCCAGGAATCATGCAATGTTAGTCTAAAGCTTTAGTTTAAAAAGATTAGACATGGCTAGCCAAGTTTCAACAGGACATTACATTCAAGAACTAAATTGATGAGAATCAATCAGCTTTGGTGATGATTAAAACATCACCTTGAAACTCTAGAATTCATTCTTAAAAATTAGAAAATAAAAGACCCAGATAAAACAAAACTAAACCTATAAAGAAAAGGAACAGTCCTAATCTAAGCAACAAGATAATCTGTCAGTTGTCCAAACTCGAACAATCCCCGGCAACGGCGCCAAAAACTTGGTGCACGAAATTGCGATCATCAATGGCGCCATCAACATGGTACGCTCAATTGCAATCTCAACTCTTTATCACAACTTCGCACAACTAACCAGCAAGTGCACTGGGTCGTCTAAGTAACAAACCTTATGCGAGTAAGGGTCGCGCGCTCTGTCACAGCACGGCTAATCAGCTGTCGGTTCTCGATCATGTCGGAATAGAATCCAGTGATTCTTTTGCGTCTGTCACTAACGCCCCACAATTGCAAGTTTAAAGCTCGTCACAGTCATTCAATCCTTGAATCCTACTCAGAATACCACAGAAAAGGTTTAGACCTTCCGAATTCTCAAGAATGCCATCATCAATTCTAGCTTATACCACGAGGATTCTGATTAAGGAATCCAAGAGATATCCACTCAAGCCTTGTTTGCATGTAGAACGGAAGTGGTTGTCAGGCACGCGTTCATAAGTGAGAATGATGATGAGCGTCATATAATCATCACATTCATCATATTCTTGGGTGCAAATGAATATCTTAGAACAATAGTAATTGCATTAATACTCGAGGTACAGCAGAGCTCCACACCTTAGAGAACTAGTAGCTTAGGGTTTACAAAGATGAGTAAATGACATAAAAATTCACTTCCGGGCCCACTTGGTGTGTGCTTGGGCTGAGCATTGAAGCTTTCACGTGTAGAGACTTTTCTTGGAGTTAAACGTCAGCTTTTGTGCCAGTTTGGGCGTTTAACTCTCATTCTTGTGCCAGTTCCAGCGTTAAACGCCAGAATTCTTGAGCTGATTTGGAACGTCGGTTTGGGCCATCAAATCTCGGGCAAAGTATAAACTATTATATATTTCTAGAAAGACCAGGATATCTACTTTCCAACGCAGTTGAGAGGGCGCCAATTGGGATTCTGTAGCTCCAGAAAATCCACTTCGAGTGCAAGGAGGTCAGAATCCAACAGCATCTGCAGTTCTTTTTAGCCTCTGAATCAGATTTTTGCTCAGGTCCCTCAATTTCAGCCAGAAAATACCTGAAATCACAGAAAAACACACAAACTCATAGTAAAGTCCAGAAAAGTAATTTTTAAATAAAAACTAATAAAACTAACTAAAACATACTAAAAACATACTAAAAATAATGCCAAAAAACGTATAAATTATCCGCTCATCATTGAGTCAACATTTTTTTCTGAGCCAATATGGCATTCAGAGCATCAATTTCAAGAACTTCCTTCCTCTGAGGCATCCCATTACTCACTGGATTCCTTTCAGAGGTGTACATGAACTAGTTATTTGCAACCATTTCAATGAGTTCCTGAGATTCTGCAGGCATTTTCTTCAGTTGCTTGTATCTTTTCCAAGCGTTATAGAGGGATTCAACTTCTTTCTGCCTGAAGGTTTGAACATCCACTCTAAGCTTGCACAGCTTTTGAGGAGGAAAAAATTTGGCCAAGAAAGCCGTGACCAGCTTATCCCACGAGTTCAGGCTATCTCTAGGTTGAGAATCCAACCATATTCTAGCTCTGTCTCTTATAGAAAAAGGGAAAAGCATATGCTTGTAGACCTCAGGATCAACTACATTGGTCTTTACAATATCATAGATCTGCAAGAATTCAGTTAAGAACTGATAAGGATCTTCTGATGGAAGTCCATAAAACATGCAATTATGTTGCATCAGAGAAACTAATTGAGGCTTTAGCTCAAAATTATTTGCTCCAATGGCAGGGATTGAGATGCTTCTTCCATGGAAGTTGGAATTTGGTGCAGTGAAGTTACCAAGCATCTTCCTTGCATTGTTGTTGGGTTTGGCCATTACTTCTTTTTCGAGATTCTTTGTAAGGTATTCTCTGGATTGTTGTGCTTTAGCTTCTCTTAGCTTCTTCTTCAGAGTCCTTTCAGGTTTAGGCTCAGCTTCAACAAGGATGTTCTTGTCCTTGCTCCTACTCATATGAAAAAGAAGAGGATAGAAAAGGAAGAGGAATCCTATATGTCACAGTATAGAGATTCCTTTATGTATGTAGAAGAAGAAAAGAATAGAAGAATGATGTAAAGAGAAGAGATGAAGAATTCAAACACAGAGAGGGAGAGAGGGTTCGAATTATAAGAAGAAGAGAAGAGTGTTAGTGATTAAAAAAATAAATAGAAGAAGATGAGAGAGAGTTTTTGAAAATAATTAAAAGGAAATGGAAAATATTTTTGTTTTTATTTTAAAATTTTGTTAGAATTCGAAAAAATTAAGAGAAGAAATAGAATAAAATTAAAATTTAGAACAATTAGTTAATTAAAAAGAATTTTGAAAAAGAAGTTAATGATTTTCAAAAATTAGAGAGATAAAAGTAGTTAGTTGGTTTTGAAAAAGATAAGAATTTTAAAATCAAACAAAAAGTTAAGTAGTTAATTGAAAAAAATTTGAAAATCAATTTTGGAAAGATAAGAAGTTAGAAATGATTTTGAAATTGATTTTGAAAAAGATATGATTTGAAAAAGATATGTTTGAAAAGATATGATTGAAAAGATATAATTAAAAAGATATGAGTGAAATTTATTTTGAAAAAGATATGAAAATAAAATTTAGAAAGATTTGATTTTGAAAATTAAAGTTAATGACTTGACTAACAAGAAACTAAAAGATATGATTCTAGAATTTAATGGTTGAACCTTTCTTAACAAGAAAGTAAAAAACTTGAAAATTTTGAATCACTCACATTAATTGTTAGTAAAGTTTTTGAAAATTTGAAATGAAATTAAGAAAAATATTTTGAAAAATAATTTTTAAAATTTTCAAAAAACATAAAAGAAAAGATGAAAAAGGTTTGATTTTTGAAAAGGTTTTGAAAGGATAAGATTTTTGAAATTGAAATCTTGACTTTACTTACAAGAAACAACTTATTTTAAAATTTTTTGACTAAGTCAATCCAAAGATTTTAGAATTTATGAGTGAAATGAGGAAAATATATTTTTTTGAATTTTTTTTGAATTTTTAATGAGAGAGAAAAATCACAAAATGACACAACACATAAAAATTTTGGATTAAAACAAATGATGCATGCAACAACACTATGAATTTCAAGATGAACACCAAGAATACTTTGAAGATCATGATGAACATCAAGAACATATTTTTGAAAAATTTTCAGGAAAAGAAAAACATGCAAGACACCAAACTTAGAAAATTTTCATGTTTAGACACTTTGAATTCAAAAATGCATGTGAAAAACAAGAAAAGACACAAAACAAGAAAATTTTAGGATCAAACAAGGAGACTTATCAAGAACAACTTCAAGATAATGAAGAATGCAATGCATGAATTTTCAAAATTTTTTTAGACAAATTAAAACATGCAATTGACACCAAACTTAAAACTTGACCCTAGACTCACATAAGAAACACACAATATTTTTTTTATTTTTTATAATTTTATGATTTTTTTTAAATTATTTTTGAAAAAGAAAATAAGAAACATAAAATTTTTATTAAGAATTCCAAGAATCATGCAATGTTAGTCTAAAACTTTAGTCTAAAAAGATTAGACATGGTCAGCCAAGCTTCAGCAAGACATTGCATACAACAGCCAAATTGATGGGAATCAACTAGCTCTTAAAAATTCTGAAGAAGAAAATAAAAAGAAAAATACCTAATCTGAGCAACAAGATGAACTGTCAGTTGTCCAAACTCGAACAATCCCCGGCAACGGTGCCAAAAACTTGGTGCACAAAATTGTTATCCTTTGGCATGGCTCTAAAAACTTGATGCGCAATACCATGATTCACACGTCTCTTCACAACTTCGCACAACTGACTAGCAAGTGCACTAGGTCATCCAAGTAATACCTTACGTGAGTAAGGTTCAATCCCATGGAGATTGTCAGCTTGAAGCAAGCTATGGTCATCTTGTAAATCTCAATTAGGCGAATTCAAATGGTTATGGGAGTTTTGATAATTAAAAGATAAATAAACATAAAACAAAGATAGAGATACTTATGTAATTCATTGGTGGGAATTTTAGATAAGCGTATGGAGATGCGTTATTCCTTCTGAATCTCTACTTTCCTACTGTCTTCATTCAATCATTCATACTCTTTTCTATGGCAAGCTGTATGTTGGGGATCACCGTTGTCAATGGCTACCTCCTGTCCTCTCAGTGAAAATGGTCCTCTACGGTTTTTGTACGGCAAATAAACTGTCGGATTTCTCGTCTCGGATGAAAAATACCAGGCACATCTATCACCTTGCTAATTAGCTGTTGGTTCTTGATCATGTCGGAATAGGATCCAATGATCCTTTTGCATCTGTCACTACGCCCCACAATCGTGAGTTTGAACCTCGTCATAGTCATCCCTTCCCAGATCCTACTCGGAATACCACAGATAAGGTTTAGAATTTCTGGATCTCAGGAATGCTGCCAATTGATTCTAGCCTATACCACGAAGGTTCTAATCTCAGATTCAGATGCCCCATTGTCCGAGGGGAGTTGATGTGAATCATTGATTAGAAACCCAATAGATACACACTCTAGCTTTCACAGGTAGAATGGAAGTGGTTGTTAGGCACGCGTTCATAAATTGAGAATGGTGATGAGTGTCACGGACATCAAATTCTTCATGTTGAAGTGCGAGTGAACATCTTAGAATAAGAATAAGCTTGAATTGAATAGAAAACAGCAGTAATTGCATTAATACTCAAAGAACAGCAGAGCTCCACATCTTAATCTGTGGTGTGCAGAAACTCCACCGTTGAAAATACATAAGTCATGAAGGTCCAAGCATGGCCGAATAGCTGATGACAAGTCATCATATACCCATTTTTCAAGCTAATTTCACTTGTTTTGTTAGTCTTTATGCACTTTCTTGCTTCCTAAGTAAGTGATTTGGAGTGAAAATGCATAACTTCTTTAAATCAAGCAACCACCATGAAATTAATGTTAATTCATGAGGTTTAAGCTAATTTTAATTGAAGTTTAATTGATTTATAGGCCTTATGAATTTAGTGATACTTGGAGTGGTTGTTTTGGTTTATTTCAGGTGAAGAAAAGAATAAAAGAGAAAAGCGTGGCCTAAGAAAGCGTGACCCAAGGAGAAGGAAGCGTGGTCAAAGGAAGGAAAAGTGTGCCGGATGTAATGGGGGAGGCAAGCATTGCCCTCCACAAGGGCACACTACCCTTTAGGAGGGCAACATAAGGGAACAAGGCAAAGAAGGCAACTCTGCCCTGCCCACTACAAGGGCAGAGCACAAATTTGTGCCTTGGAATCAAGAAGAAGAAAATGTTGCCCTGCCCTCCACAAGGGCAGTATCGGGCTCACCAAGGAAGAAAATCAAAGGAAAAATGCCTATGATGCTTGCCACAAGAGTTGAACACGGGACCATGAGGAAGCAAGGAACTAAGTTCCATTACCGTGCCAAGAAACCAAGAAAAATGAATGAGCGTGTGTTTCTGCCCGGATTCGAACGCGGGACTTCATTTTGGAAACACTGCCCTGTCCTCCGCGAGGGCAGGGCAGCATTTTGT
>NC_029775.3:58687359-58688450 GCF_000817695.3 Arachis duranensis | reverse complement strand
TTTTTCTGCCCTGCCCTCCGCGAGGGCAGGGCAGCATTCTGCGCACCAGCCTGCACCACGCCCGCACCAGCAACGTACCAAACATCAATTTTCTGCCCTACCCTCCACAAGGGCAGGGCAGCCTCCTGGGAGCTATTATTTTTGGGCCGAAAATTCAATTAAAATTCCAATTTAATTCATTTCTTCACCAAATCAAAAGCCCATCCAAATCCCAAAATCCAAGAATAGAAAGTGTATAAATAGGAGCTAGTTTTATGTAATTAGAACCTTTTTGCTTTTGCTTTTGAATTTTGCACTTTCTTTGAGCTTTGAATTTTATTTTTGCACTTTGGAACTTCTCTTGGTGTCTTCACTGAGATTTCAGAGAATTAGGGAGGAGAATTGATCTCTCTTCTTCCTCGTTCTTGCTTGGGTCTTTTTAATTTCCTTGTTTTGAGTTTTGGGTGTGAGGAATTGAGGAAATTCTGTCTCAATCTCCATTCAAAATCTCTTTAATTCCTCTTCTGCATAATTAAGTTGAATTTCAGTTTCTTTACTGCTTCTTCTTTAATTTCTTGTTAATTGCTTTGTGAACTTGGATCTGGGAAGGCAATTGAGATCTAAACTTTGCTCTCTAGTCTCTGGAGTCCTGAGATCCCATTTTTCTTTTTGGTTCTTCTGTGAACCCCTGCTACAAATTAATTTCATTTCCTGCTTGAATTCTAGTTACTTCCAATTCATCTTCTGCTTTATTAATTGTTGCAATTTAATTTCCCTTGCTGAAATTCTGAATTCCCAAACCTCAACTCCCTATTTCCATTCAAGCAATTTACATTTCTTGCACTTTAAGTTACTGCAATTTACATTTCTTGCACTTTAAGTTTCAGTCATTTAATTTCTTGTTCTCTAAGATTCAGCACCTTTACTTTCAGTTCTCTTTAAATTCTGCAATTCATCCCTCTCCCTTTACATTTCCTGCTATTTACTTACTGTTGGACACAAAATCACTCAACCAATACTTGATTCGCTTGACTAAATCAACCACTAAACTAAAATTGCTCAATCCTTCAATCCCTGTAGGATCGACCTCACTCCCGTGAGTTTTATTACTT
>NC_029775.3:58685360-58686401 GCF_000817695.3 Arachis duranensis | reverse complement strand
CCCTTAATTCCCCTTTTATATTCAAGCAATTTATATTTCTTGCCATTTAAGCTACTACAATTTACATTTCTTGCACTTTAAGTTTCAGTCATTTACTTTCTTGTTCTTTAAGATTCAGCAAGTTTACTTTCCTGTTCTTTAATTTACTGCTATTCTCCCCTCTCCCTTTACATTCCAAGCAATTTAGCTTCTGCTAAATACAAACCACTCAACCAAAACTTAATTCGCTTTACTAAATCAACCACTAAACTAAAATTGCTCAATCCTTCAATCCCTGTGGGATCGACCTCACTCATGTGAGTTATTATTACTTTATGCGACCCGGTACACTTGCCGGTGAGTTTCGTGTTGGATCGCTTTCCACACATCACCCACCGGTGAGTTTTGTGTTGGATCGTTTTCCACACATCAAGTTTTTGGCGCCGTTGCCGGGGATTGAAATAGATTGACAATGATTAAGTGAAGTGGAGGTCTATATTAAGCACTTTTTCTTTTCTGTTCTTTTAATTTTGACTAACACACTAACTGTTTGAATTTTTGCTTAAACTAACTAAAACCTCACTCTAGCAATGGAGTGAAGGGTTACTGGCTCTCTGGTTTTGTGTGTTTCTTATGCTTGGTTTGTATGTCAGATACAAGGAGAGCTATCCCTACTTTCTCTGAAGCTGACGAAAGAACTCTTCTAAGGTTAAGAAGAGAAGAAAGAGGGAAAGGCATTGTTAGAGAAGAGGATTCAGAAGAAGAATTCCAAGATATGGAGGAACGCTCAACAAATCCAACAACAGGTAAATGGAAGGAGATCTCAATCAACCAGGAGAAGGAGCCAACAATAACAAACAACAAAGAAGAGTCCTAGCTTCATACACATTTGCAAATGCTAGACATTGTGGAAGTAGCATTCTTCCTCCTAATGTCAATGCAAACAACTTTGAACTAAAGCCACAACTCATCACATTGGTCCAAAACAAATGTTCCTTTGGAGGAGGGCCACTTGAAGATCCAAACCAACACTTATCCACCTTCCTGAGGATTTGTGATACT
>NC_029775.3:58682945-58685277 GCF_000817695.3 Arachis duranensis | reverse complement strand
AGGAGTAATGGAGTTGGAAGGAGTGGATTCAATTCTAGCTCAGAACAAGATAATGCAGCAGCAGATTCAACAGCAGTTTGAGCAAATGGCCAAAAGGAATTGATGGCTTGCAAGTTGCATCAGTGAGTGCCACAAGCCAACCACCAACTACTTGGGTGCAAGGTGAAGAAACTCAAGAGGAACAACAGCAAGAGCAAGTCCAGTACATGCACAACCAAAATCCTGGAACAAATGAAGTCTATGGTGATACCTACAATCTATCTTGGAAGAACCATCCCAACCTCAGATGGGGAGACAACCACAATCAAAACCAACAGCCATGGCAAAGGAACTCAACACAAAATAATTGGAAAAACACAAACAACAACCAGCCAAACACTAACCAAAATACCTACAGAAAACCACAAAATAATTACCCCAACTCTAACCATTATCCACCCAATAACCACCCAACAAATCAAACCACTTATCATCATCCATCAACAACCCAAAATCAACCAATTTCACATGAATCCCAGAGGATCACCAATCTAGAGCTGCTCATGGAGAAACTGATGAAGAACCAAGAATTGACAACAAAGAGCCAAGAAGCCTCTATGAAGAACCTAGAGAGGCAGATTGGACAGATCTCTAAGAAAATTTCTGTTGAGAAGCTATCAAGTTCACTACCTAGTGACACCATTCCCAACCCAAAGGAAGAATGCAAGGTCGTGCAACTAAGGAGTGGAAAAGTGTTATTGGATGGTAACCAAGGGGCAACCAAGCATAGTGACAATGAGCCAACAAAGAATGATGAAGCCATCAACAAGGACATGTTAAGCAAGAATGTCCCAGAAAAACTCACAGAGGAAGACAACAAACCACAGAATTTGAAGAAAGGAAAGCAGATCAGGGAAGAACCAAATCCAAGACAACATCAAGTGGAGAAGAGCTCAACACCACCACTACCTTATCCACAGAGATTTCACAAAGAGACAAAGGACCAGCATTTCCACAAATTTCTTGAGACTTTCAAGAAGCTGGAAATCAACATACCTTTAGCTGAGGCATTGGAGCAAATGCCTTTGTATGCCAAGTTCTTGAAGGAGCTCATCAACAAGAAGAGAAGTTGGAATGAAAAGGAAACTGTAATGCTTAGTGAAGAATGCAGTGCACTCATTAAAAAGGGACTCCCTCCCAAGCTTGAAGATCCTGGAGGTTTCTTCCTACCATGCACTATTGGAAATCTATTCATCAACAAGGGGATGTGTGATTTAGGAGCAAGCATAAATCTAATCCCATATTCTTTAGTGAAAAAGCTTGGCATAGAGGAGGTGAAACCAATATAAATGTCCTTGGAGTTGGTGGACCAATCAGTGGTATATCCTAAAGGGCTGATTGAGAACCTTTTAGTTAAGGTTGACAAGTTCATTTATCCTGCAGATTTTGTGATCCTGGATTCTTCAGAAAGTGGAAATGACTCCATAATACTTGGTCGACCATTTTTGGCAACTGCTAGAGCCATTGTGGATATAGAGCAGGGAGAGTTAACCCTCAGGATGCATGAGGAAAGCATCATCTTGAAAGTCTTCTCAGAATCACAAAGGAATGAAGAAACAAGCAGAACAAGTGGTGACTTCCTTCCAAAGCAAGCAACCAACAAAACAATAGAACAGAAGAGTGAGCTTGTACAAGGAGAAAAAGGAATTCAAAAGGAAGCAGGGGTGATAAATAAGAAGGAAGATATCACAACTCAAGTCACTGTCAAGAAAGAAAGATCAACAAGAAAGAAAAAGATGAAGAGCAAGAAAAAGGCTCACAAAGGGTGGAAGAACAAGAAAATCCCAACTGAAGGATTTTCTAAAGATGATAAGGTGCAACTCGTATATCAACAGCTGGGAACAGAAGATTATTACACTGTCAACCAAGTACTGTCTCTTGAGCATATGGAAATTGAGCATCAAGGCACACAGAGAAAGCTGACAGTAAGAGGTGACAAGTTGAGACATCACCAACATCAACCACCCTAAAGGGAGTTCAATGTCAAGCTAGTGACGATAAAAGAGCGCTTGTTGGGAGGCAACCCAACCTGAGGTAGTTTTCTTTCATAGCTTTTTCAATAAAAATGTTGAATAATTGGTATGGATTGCAAGGAGCTAAGTTTGGTGTTGCACACCAAAACAATTTAAGGGAGAATGAAAGATTTTAAGTTTGGTGTTCCTAAAAAAAAAAATCATTTAAAAACACATTCTAACCTCTTGCATGATGCTAGCTCCAAGCAACCAAACACATTATTCAACTGTTTAATTGCTTTCTAGCTTTAATTTCATTAACCTTTAGCAAGGATACATGG
>NC_029775.3:58668592-58680847 GCF_000817695.3 Arachis duranensis | reverse complement strand
GTTTTGGGTGTGAAGAATTGAGGAAATTCTGTCTCAATCTCCATTCAAAATCTCTTTAATTCCTTTCTGCACAATTGAGTTTAATTTCAATTCTCTTTACTTCTTCTTCTTCAATTCCTTGTCAATTGCTTTGTGAACTTGGATCTGGGAAGGCAAATTGAGATCTAGACTTTGCTTTCTAGTCTCTTGAGACCTGAGATCCCATTTTACTTTTGGTTCTTCTGTGAACCCTGCTGCACTTTAATTTCATTTTCTGTTTGAATTTCAGTTTATTCAATTCAGCTTCTACTTTATTAATTGTTGCAATCTACTTTCTCTTGCTGCAATTCTGAATTCCCAACCCTTAATTCCCCTTTTATATTCAAGCAATTTATATTTCTTGCCATTTAAGCTACTGCAATTTACATTTCTTGCACTTCAAGTCTCAGTCATTTACTTTCTTGTTCTTTAAGATTCAGCAAGTTTACTTTCCTGCTCTTTAATTTACTGCAATTTCCCCCTCTCCCTTTACATTCAAAGCAATTTATATTCTGATTCAGTTAAATACAACCCACTCAACCAAAACTTGATTCGCTTGACTAAATCAACCACTAAACTAAAATTGCTCAATCCTTCAATCCCTGTGGGATCGACCTCACTCATGTGAGTTATTATTACTTGATGCGACCCGGTACAGTTGCCGGTGAGTTTTGTATTGAATCGTTTTCCACACATCAATAGCCAGCCTCCCCAAAGTGATCAACAAATCAAAAGATGATCAAAAGGTCCAAAGATGTTCCAAAAGATATAAAGATTTATGAGTACAATAGTAAAAAGTCCTATTTATACTAAACTAGTTACTAGGGTCATAGAAATAAGTAAATGATGCAAAAATTCACTTCCGGGCCCACTTGGCGTGTTCTTGGGCTGAGCGTTGAAGCTTTCATGTGTAGAGACTTTTCTTGGAGTTAAATGCCAGTTTGGGTGTTTATCTGCAGCTTCTATCCTGTTTCTGGCATTTAACGCCAGAATAGGGCAGGAACTTGGCGTTTGAACGCCAGTTTGCATCGTCAAAACTCGAGAAAAGTATGAACTATTATATATTGATGGAAAGCCTAGGATGTATACTTTCCAACGCAATTGAGATCGCGCAATTTGGGTTTTTGTAGCTCCAAAAAATCCATTTCGAGTGCAGGGAGGTCAGAATCCAACAGCATTAGCAGTCCTTTTTCAGCCTCTGAATCAGATTTTTGCTCAGGTCCCTCAATTTCAGCCAGAAAATACCAAAAATCACAGAAAAACACACATACTCACAGTAAAGTCTAGAAATGTGAATTTTTCTTAAAAGCTAATAAAAATATACTAAAAAGTAGCTAGATCCTACTAAAATCTACCTAAAAACAATGCCAAAAAGCGTATAAATTATCCGCTCATCAGCATGCCGAACAGAAGAATCACTATCTTACAAAGGGCTTGGCACGCCAGACCCTGTGCATGCCACGCTAGTTCAACTTTCAAGAGAGCTTGATCAAGCGTGCAACAAGGGAGCTTGATCAAGAGTGCAGCAAGAATCACTATCTTACAAAGGGCTTGGCACGCCAGACCTTGGGCGTGCCACACTAGTTCAACTTTCAAGAGAGCTTGATCAAGCGTACAGCAAGGGCGTGGCACGCTAGACCCTGGGCGTGCCACGCTAGTTCAAGTCTACAGAGGCAAGAAGAAGAGGAAAAAAGCTAGGGCGTGCCACTTAAGCTCAAAGGCGTCGCACGCCAGGCTACATGGGTATTAAAAGACCCTCGGTGTGCCACTTTAGCTTGAAGGCATGGCACAACAAGGATGTTATTGAAGAAGAGCATGCCACTTGAGGGACTGGGCATGGCACGCCAAGCCAGAATTGGAGGAGCACATGGCACGCCACTGAAGCGCCAGCCACACGCCAGCTGGGAAGTCACACTTATTCAGTTTCTTTTCCCTCCAAATTGTAATTTTCCTTTTAACTTTTGAAATTCTTTTATTTTGAGAGCTAGGAGTAGTATAAATACCCCCAAGAAGTACTGAAAAAGGGGGTTAAGCAGTTAGAGAGCTAAGTTTTAGATCCACTTTTATACTTCATCATATTCTTTACTTTTGAGTACTTTTTTTTGAGCTATGAGTAGCTAAATTCTGTCTCATTGAGAGAGGCAGCTCTGTTGTACTTGATGGATTGATGATAGTGAAATTCTTCTTCTCTTTGATTTGCTAGACGGAATTTTGATTTCCATGCTTAGTGTTCAATTATCTTGGAAAAGAGATTGAATGCAAAAATGGGTTTCATGGGAACCTTGGAAAAGGAAACATGAAACCATGCTTGAAATCCATTCTCAATTGATTAATTCATCAATTGATTAAAACTGTTCAAATTTACCAATCTCGGTGGATACGATCCCACTCCATTGTGGGTTATTACTTGACGATAATTTTGGTGCGCTTGCCAAAAGAGTGGATTCATAATAAAAAATTTTATGGGGTTTGAATTCCAAAGTCATCAAGTTTTATGGTGCCGTTGTCGGGGATTGGTTTAAATTTGACAGTGATTAAATTGATTGGAGAGCTAGATTAAGCAATTTAATTTCCTTGTTGTTTTATATTTTTTTAGTGCTCTTTTTTTTCATCTCTATTCTGATTTCTATCCTTTCTTTTTTAGATTATTTTAGTTATCCATTGTCCATATTTCCATCCTTCTAACTGTTTGATTAATTGCATCAACAAAACTAACCATTAATCTCAACAAGATTTTTTTATTTCACTTGTTCTCTACTTGTTATTTGCTAAGTGTATGACATGTAGAAGAGGAGGAACTATATCTCCCTTCGATAGTGAACCTGAGAGGACCTTCCTTAGATTATGGAGGGAAGCAAGAGGCAAAGGCATAGTTGGAGAAGAAGAAGTGGAGGAAGATCTAGAAACCACTATGGAGGAAGAAGCACATAACCATGTTGGAAAGGAAGCTAGTAATCATGTTGGGCAAGAAAGGAGAGTCTTAGGCTCCTATATCAACCCAAATCTAGGAAACTGTGGCCGCAACATCCTAAAGCCAACAATACATGCCAATAACTTTGAGTTGAAACCTCAACTCATCACACTTGTCCAGAATAATTGTTTATATGGAGGAGGTGCCCAAGAGGACCCAAACCAACATCTCAATACATTCTTGAGGATCTATGATCTACTTTTGTTCCCTTTCTCACTCAGAGACAAGGCAACAAAGTGGTTGGAAGCATTTCCCAAGGAGAGCTTAACCACATGGGTTGATGTTGTAAACAGATTCCTTGCAAGATTTTACCCTCCACAAAGAATCAACAGGCTAAGAGCTAAGGTGCAAACTTTCAGACAAGAAGATGGTGAAACACTCTATTAGGCTTGGGAGAGATTCAAAGATTTGACAAGAAGATGCCCACCATAAATGCTCAATGATTGGGTACAACTACACATCTTCTATGAAGGGCTGTCCTATAAATCAAAGAAGGCCGTGGATCATTCTTCAGGAGGCTCACTCAACAAGAAGAAAACCATTGAAGAAGCCATAGATGTCATTGAGACTGTAGCTGAAAATGAGTATTTCTATACTTCAGAAAGAATTCAGAAGAAAGGAGTGCTAGAACTCAATTCTGTGGACGCCTTGTTAGCTCAAAACAAGGCAATTGCAGCACACTAGCAGCCTTAACCAAGAAGATGGAGGCTAATCAAGTCTCAGCCATTCAAGACCAAACTCCTCAACAAGAAGGAAGTGCATAAGAATCTGAAGGTGACTGGAAATAAGCTAATTATGTGAACAACTCATCCAGACCACCATATGACCCCAACTCCAAGACATACAACCCAGGCTGGAAGAACCACCCAAATTTTGGGTGGGGAAACCAACAAAGCCATAACTAGGACCACAACAAACCTTATCTATCAAATCAACACAACACTCACAACCCCAACCATCAAACAAACAACCATAGATCTTACCATAATTCATAAAACACATCATACCATGGTAACAAACCAACACACAACAATCACCATCAAGACACACTACCCTCAACCATGCAACCATGTGAAATCAAGAGCAACTTTGAGAGAATGGAGGCTGTAATAGCACAACTATCATCACAGCTTGAAGGAGCTGTTTCTACCATTTTGGAGAGACAAACATAGACTGATAGAAGGATAGACGCCAATCAAGAAAAATACAGGTCAAATCTGAAAAATCAAGGCGCAGTAATCTCAAAGTTGGAAGCACAAGTAGGGATATTATCCAAGCAAATCCCAATGCCCACACAAACATTTTCCAGTGATACCATGGCCAACTTGAGAGGAAAATGCAAAGCCATTACACTTAGAAGTGGGAAGGTTGTAGAAGAAGGAACCCCAAGCAAAGACAACCATGAAGAAGAACTTGCAAAAAATCATGAAAACAAGAATGACGAAGAGACCTATGCTCCATCCTCATCAAAACCATTCTAGAAGCCTTATGTGCCCAAGGCACCATACCCACAAAGGCTGGGAAAAGATGGGAAGGATGGCCAATTCTCTAAGTTCTTAGAGATCTTCAAGAAGCTCCAAATCAATATACCATTTGCTGAGGCATTGGAGTAGACGCCACTTTATGCCAAATTCTTAAAAGAGACCATAACAAGAAAAAAGAACTGGGGGGCAAAGGAGTCCATAGTACTAATTGAGGAATGTAGCGCCATCATACAAAAGAAGCTACCTCAGAAGATGAAGGACCCAGGGAGTTTCCAAATCCCATGCATCATAGGGGATATCACTATTGACAAAGCCTTGTGTGACCTGGGAGCTAGCATAAATCTCATGTCCCTAACCATGATGAGAAGGATGAAGATTGAGGAAGCCAAGCCAACAAGAATGGCACTCTAATTGGCTGATAGAACATTCAAGTTTCCACACGGGGTAGTGGAAGATTTGTTGGTGAAAATGGGAGAATTCATTTTCCTAACTGACTTTGTTCTGCTGGACATGGAAGAAGAGGCCAGCACATCAATCATCCTAGGAAGGCCATTCTTAGCTACTGCCAGAGCCATTACTGATGTGCAAAAAAGGGAACTAGTCTTGAGATTGCATGAAGAGAAGATGGTCTTCAATGTCTTTAAGGCAATGAGTTACCCCAAAGAGTCCATAAGAGAATGCATGATGGTAGACACCATAGAATAGATAGTTCAAGGAGTTTTAGAAGAAGAACAATGTGAAGGAACTATGGAGCTAGAACAACAAGCATCAAGTGGAGAACTACCACAAGGAATCATGAAGAATTCAATCATACCAACCACCACGGACAACAATGAAGCAGAGGCACCAAAACTAGAGTTGAAGACCTTACTCCCAAGCTTGAAATATGCATACTTGGGTGACAACAACACTTACCCAGTGATCATCAATTCAAGCTTGAGTAAGGAACAAGAAAAGGAACTTATCCAAGTGTTGAGACAACACAAGGATGCTATAGGCTGGACACTTTCAGATTTAAAAGGGATCAGTCCTTTAATGTGCATACACAAGATCCTACTTGAGGAGGATGCCAAACCTTAAAGGCAACAACAAAGGAGGCTGAATCTAACCATGAATGAAGTGGTTCAAAAAGAAGTGTTGAAGTTATGGCAAGCAGGGGTGATTTACCCCATCTCAGACAGCCCTTGGGTAAGCCCGGTGCAAGTAGTCCCAAAGAAGGGAGGGATCACTATTGTGCCAAATGAAAAGAATGAACTAATATCCACAAGGACAGTGACCGGATGGCGCATGTTCATTGACTATCGGAAACTCAATAAAGCTACCTAGAAAGGCCACTTTCCCCTGCCCTTCATGGACCAGATGCTTGAAAGAATCGCAGGGCATGAATACTACTGCTTCCTGGATGGTTACTCTGGCTACAACCAAATAGTTATAAACCCCAAGGACCAGGAGAAAACCTCTTTTACTTGTCCCTATAGAGTTTTCGCTTACCGGAGGATGCCCTTTGGATTGTGCAATGCACCTGCAACATTCCAAAGGTGCATGCTCTCCATATTTTCAAACATGGTTGAAAAGTTCATAGAAGTATTCATGGACGACTTTTTTGTGTTTGGAAATTCATATTCTGATTGCCTGTGTCATCTTGCCCTAGTGCTAAAGAGGAGCCAAGAAACCAACTTGGTTTTAATCTGGGAGAAGTGCCATTTTATAGTAACTGAGGGGGTGGTTCTTGGTCACAATATTTCTAAAAATGGCATAGAAGTGGACAAGGCAAAGGTAGAAGTAATAGAGAAGTTACCTCCACCTTGCAATGTCAAGGCAATCAGAAGCTTTTTGGGACACGCTGAGTTCTATAGGAGGTTTATTAAAGATTTTTCAAAGATTGCAAAACCTCTTAGCAACCTACTTCTCTCAAATACTCCCTTTGTTTTTGATAGAGAGTGCATGGTAGCCTTTGATGAGCTTAAGAAGAGACTCTCCTCTGCACCTATTATAGCACCACCTAGCTAGGATCTTCCCTTTGGATTAATGTGTGATGCATCTGATTTTGTTGTTGGTGCCGTTCTAGGACAGAGGAAAGACAACGCCAAACAGAAGAATCACTTGCTTACAAAGGGCGTGGCACGCCAGACCCTGGGCGTGCCACGCTAGTTCAACTTTCCAGAGAGCTTGATCAAGAATGCAGCAAGGGAGTGGCATGCCAGACCCTGGGTGTGGCACGCTAGTTCAAGTCTCCAGAGGCAAGAAGAAGAGGAAAAAGGCTAGGGCGTGCCACTTAAACTCGAAGGTGTGTCATGCCAACCTATATTGGTATTAAAAGACCCTGGGCGTTCCACTTGAGCTTGAAGACGTCGCACGCCAGGGATGTTATTGAGGAAGAGCATGCCACTTGAGGGACTGGGCGTGGCATGCCAAGCCAGAATTGGAGGAGCACATGGCACGCCACTGAAGCGCCAGCTACACGCCAACTGGGAAGTCATGCTTATTTAGTTTCTTTTCCCTCCAAATTGTAATTTTCCTTTTCACTTATGTAATTATTTTATTTTGAGAGCTAGGAGTATTATATATACCCCCAAGAAGTACTGAAAAAAGGGGTTAAGTAGTTTGAGAGCTAAGTTTTAGATACACTTTTACACTTCATCATCTTCTTTACTTTTGAGTACTTTTCTTTGAACTTTAAGTAGCTAAATTCTCTCTCATTGAGAGAGGGAGCTCTATTGTACTTGATGGATTGATGATAGTGAAATTCTTCTTCTCTTCATCTTCTCTTTGATTTGCTAGAAGGAATTTTATTTTCCATGCTTAGTGTTCAATTATCTTACAAAAGAGATTGAATGCAAAAATGGGTTTCACGGGAACCTTGGAAAAGAAAATATGAAACCATGCTTAAAATCCCTTCTCACACTTGAGTAGGATCTGGGTTATGGTGTTTGGATTTGGTGACATATAATCCTCCCTCTACTTGGACCTATGATGATGTGTGGTATAATCAGGGACCAAGCATATCTCTCTTCATGAACAATTAGACCAAGGAATTGGCTATTGATCAAGATCTAAGAGATTGAGTTACCAAGGGATTGGGGCTTAATCAATCATGATTGCCAAGAGGTCAATGAGTTACATGATTGAAGAGGATATAAGCTGGAATTGATCCAAAGAGACAACATCTCCTGATCTCAATGAATTTTCCTATTCTTATCTACCACTTTCTTTATAACTTGCTTTTACATTCTGCAATTTCCCATTCCCATTTACAATTAAGTCATTTATGATTCTACACTTTACATTCTGCCATTTCCATTTACGCACTTTATTGCTTTTCTTTACAGTTTAGCTGTTTACATTTCTGCCATTTATAATTCTGCAATTACAATCTATCTGTCCTGCTTGACGAATTCATCTATTGGTGCGCCTGCCAAAAGAGTGGATTCATAATAAAAAATTTTATGGGGTGTGAATTCCAAACTCATCATGCGTGCGCACAAGGCTGTGCATCCGCACATATCAGAATGTCCTGAAATTCTGTAACCTTGCAGAATTTCAGTTTTTCAACACCTACTTTGAATGATCATAACTTCCGCTACAAAATTCCAAATTTTGCAAACTTTGTATCAAATCGAAGGGTTTTCAATAATATTTATTTCTAAACAAATTGCAACAAATTTTGAAAACCGAGGAAAAAGTTATAATCAAACAAAGTTCACCAAAAATCCATTTTTTACCCCAAAAACCACATAAGCTTAAATTAACCAACTTTCAAACCAAAACCAAATCAAAATCTACCCAATCATCATAAACCACCACCACACACACAGCACATTACCTCTTCATATCATTCTCCTCAATTTCACTTAAATTATTCAACTATTATACCATATCTCACTACCAACTCCATAATTTCCTTCTTAATCATAATTCCACACTCATAATCATAATCAATCAACAACAACCTCAAATACCAAAATAAATCCTCATAAATTCTAATAATCATTATCAAACCTTATCCATCATTAACCAAATCCATAATAAAGCTCATTAGCACCAATGATATCCAATAATCCTCAACAATCACAATAACCAACAATCAATTATCATCATCAATATATGTCATCAAACATCATAATCATCAATATCCTTTATTCCAACCCACCATAAACATTTTACATTAACTCATCATCTTAATTTCTCAAAATTCTCATTATCCATCAATATAAATAATAATCATCAATACTCATCAACATCAATAATCTCCAACAATCATCATCATCCATAATAAATCTATACACCAACAATTAACATCAATTCACATATAATTACTCATACACCCATAACATTCAATCCTATCTTAGGGTCAACTAGCCTAAGTGTCCATGAACATTGCATATTACATAAAGAAAATTGAAACCATACCTTGGCTGATTCCCAAACGCGCCAAATACCAAAACAAAGCCACCAAGCTTGATCCAAAGCCTCATCCAACTCCAACAAACACCAAGGCTCAAACTAACAACACATATATCACCAACATCAAAACCTAAGATACACAAAACAACTAAACACAAGGGTCTAGTGGAACCTTACCTTATCCAATGAGATTATGGGTAAAATCCATTAATTACTCACAACTAGAGATCACCTAAACAACCAAAACCACAAAATCTACTCAAAACCAGAACCTCAAAAACGTAGAAATCTAGGGCACAAAACTGAGAAGTGAGACGCAAATTCTTACCAGATTTATTGGGATAGAAATATAGAGCTCGACAAGAACATCGTGTGGCCACAAACGGCTCGTCAATCGAAGCTCCGGATCAAAAGTTATGCCTTCCGGAAGGTGGAGTTGAAAAGTAACCAACCCTCACCTCTCCTCTCTTCTCAATCTGCGCGCCTCTCTCTTTGTGGGGAGGAAAATGAGCTGAAAAGCTCATTAAGTGAGCTTATATATGTTGGACCTTGGGCCCAGTTTGGGTCCGGTCCAACTCGTTAGCGTTTTTGGTGCGTTTGGCCCACTTTGGGCCAAAACCTTTAAGATTAGTTCCCGGTTTTTATTCTAAATTATTTTTCTCCTTTCAAAACAATAAATTAATTTTCAAAACATTATTTTCTAAAATACGTGGTACTGGAAAGTTTAGAGCCGGTACTGCCGGCTTAAGCGCCAATACGCATTTTTACATAAATCTTTTCGAAAAGGTACATTTTCCAACTCAAAAAAATTCACTGAAATCAAATTTCTCATTTACATTTTCAAATTAAAATTTATAAATTTTGAATCTATTCCGGGCACTAAAATTATTTTATTAAAACGGTTTTACGTGAAAACGGGGGTTCTTACACTTGAAATCCCCTATCATACTTGAGTATATTTGGGCTTTAGGATTGGATATGGTGACATGAAATCCACACACTATTTGGATCTATGAGGATGTGTGGTATAATCAGGGACCAAGCTTATCTCTCTTCATGAGTAATTAGACCAAGGAATTGGCTGATTATCAAGATTTTAGAGATTGAATCACCAAGGGATTGGTGTTCAATCAATCATGATTTTCAAGAGGTCAATGAGTTGCACGATTGAAGAAGAGATGATCTAAATTAAATCCAAAGAGAGCAACATCTCCTAATCCTAACCGCAATGAATTTCCCCTATTCTTATCTTCCCTATTCTTTATAGCTTTCTTTAATTTCTGCTATTACCTATTCCTCATTCACAATTCAGTCATTTATGTTCCAACACTTTATATTCTTGTTATTTACTTTTCTGCACTTTATTGTTTTTCTTTACCTTTAAGTCATTTATATTTCTGCTAATTTAGAATTATGTACTCAACAATCTCTATTTCTTAGCTTGACTAATTCACTTATTGATTAAAGTTGCTCAATCTACCAATCTCTTTGGTGTGCTTGCTAAGGAACGATTTCATTATATAGTGACTGAATTCCAGTCATCATCTGGCCGGGTGATAGTCAAGTATATGAGACCTCCAACTAACTGTCGATAAAGAGTAGGGTTATCCAAAATATTGCCATCCATAGGGGTAAATCTAACATTAGGCTCAATGGGAGTTGACTTAGTGAGACTATCTGTAATCCCAACGCAAGCAAGAAGATCAGAAGCATACTTAGCTTGAGAGAGATAGATGCCATCATCTATGGATATGACCTCCAGACCAAGAAAATAACTGAGAGAACTGATGATTGGATTTTTGATGGTTTAGAATTTCACTAATGAAATCTCGTTGTAAAGTATAGTTTCTAAACCAAGCAATAATCCTTTCATACAAAAGATTCTTTGTCACAAGTAACAAACCCCTAAATTTATAAACCGAAGTATTGAACCTCGGGTCGTTCTCCCTAGGAATTGTAATGAAGTGTCTTGTTATTGGTTATGAGTTATTTTGGGGTTTTTGAGATTTTAGACAAGAAATATAAATGGCAAGGAAAATAAACTAACCGCTAACAAAGCTCTTGGCAAGATATGAGAATTAGAAGTCCTATCCTAGTTATCCTCTCCAATTGTGACAACAAATTTTCCATTGCTCCCACTTAGTTAACCTCTAACCATGGAGGAAAGTCAAGTGGGTAAATCAATTTGATTCCTTAAGTCCTAATCAACTCCTAAAGGAAAGACTAGCTATAGAGGCATTCAAATCAATTAGCAACTTCTAATTATCAATCAACAAGGGAATTAGATAACTCAAGAGTCACTAATTATACTCAACCAAAGGCCAAGAGGAACAAAATCTATACTAAAATCCAACCAAGCATTTTATCAAACACTTAGAAGGCACAAAAGAAAAGCATAGTAAACTGATAACAAGAATAGAATCTAACAACAATTATTGAAATGAATTAACAACAACAAATCAAATGAACACAAATATTATGAATTACCTTGAATTGAATTGGAAGAAAGTAGAAGAAACAAGAGTACATCTACAACAAAGTATAAGAATAACATAAAGGAAATTACAACAAAAGAATAGAAGAATGATGAATGCAACAACAAAGAATTAAGAAGTAGAAGTAGAAGAAAGCATGAATGAAAACCTAGATCTAAGAACTAAGCCTAATCCTAATCCTAATCCTAGAGAGAAATGAGAGCTTCTCTATCTAAAACTACTTCTAACTAATCCTAATGAGTGTGAATGATCAAAAGTGAGTGAATCCCCATTTCTCTTCAATCCTTAGCAGTGGACGAAATTCTGATTCCTTTGTTATTGTATTTTGTAAAATTCATTACTTTTTCAACTATGTATGGACACAACTCCGTTCAACTTAACCAGCAAGTGTACTGGGTCATCCAAGTAATACCTTACGTGAGTAAGGGTCGATCCCACAGAGATTGTTGGTATGAAGCAAGCTATGGTCACCTTGTAAATCTCAGTTAAGTGGATTCATAGGGTCAAATGTAATTGGATTAGATAATTTAAAAGATAAATAAAATAAAAAGGGATAGAAATACTTATGTAAATCAATAGTGGGAATTTCATATAGGCGTGTGGAGATGCTAGAATCCTTTCGAATCTCTAGTTTCTTATTGCTCTCATCCAATCCTTCTTACTCCTTTCCATAGCAAGCTGTATGTAGGGCATCACCATCATCAATGGCTACTTTTAATCCTCTCGGGAAAATGGTCCTATGCGCTGTCACTGCACGGCTAATCGTCTGGAGGCATCACCCTTAACAATGGCTACATCCCATCCTCTCAGTGAAAACGTTCCTATGCTCTATCACAGCACGGCTAATCATCTGTCGGTTCTCAATCAGGTTGGAATAGAATCC
>NC_029775.3:58667601-58668509 GCF_000817695.3 Arachis duranensis | reverse complement strand
AAGATTGAAGCTCGTCACAGTCATTCAATACCGGAATCCTACTCGGAATACCACAGACAAGGTTAGACTTTCCGGATTCCCGAGATCCTACTCGGAATACCACAGACAAGGTTAGACTTTCCGGATCCCCATGAATGCCGCCATCTATCTAGCTTATACCACGAAGATTCTGTTGGGGAATCTAAGAGATATGCGCCCGGCCTATGGTAGAACGGAAGTGGTTGTCAGTCACGTGCGTTCATAGGTGAGAATGATTATGAGTGTCACGGATCATCACATTCATCAAAGTGTTGCGCAACGTATATCTTGGAATAAGAATAAAATAGAATTGAATAGAAAGCAACAATAATTGTATTGAAACTTGAGGTACAGCAGAGCTCCACACCCGTAATCTATGGTGTGCAGAAACTCCATCGTTGAAAATACATAAGTGAAAGGTTCAGGCATGGCCGAATGGCCAGCCCCCTGAATGATCAAAAGACCGAATGGTCAAAGACTAAAAAGTCAAAAGATTAAACTGTCAAAAGATGTCTAATACAATAGTAAATTATCCTATTTATACTAGACTAGCTACTAGGGTTTATATGAGTAAGTAATTGATGCATAAATCCACTTCCGGGGCCCAGTTGGTGTATGCTTGGGCTGAGCTTGTTCTATCCATGAGCTGAGGCTTCTCTTGGAGTTGAACTCCAAGTTATAACGTGTTTTGGGCGTTCAACTCCGGATCATGACGTGTTTCTGGCGTTTAACTCCAGACAATAGCATGTACTTGGCGTTCAACACAAATTTATGTCGTCAATTTCCGAATAAAGTATGGACTATTATAAATTGCTGGAAAGCTCTGGATGTCTACTTTCCACGCCGTTGAGAGCGCGCCATTTGGAGTTCTGTAGCTCCAGAAAATCCAT
>NC_029775.3:58666339-58667522 GCF_000817695.3 Arachis duranensis | reverse complement strand
GGCATCTCACTTTTTCCTTTGAAGTTCAGAATGATTGGCTTCTCTAGGAACTTGGAATTTCGGATAGTGTTATTGACTTTCCTAGTTAAGTATGTTGATTCTTAAACACAGTTACTTATGAGTCTTGGCCGTGGCCCTAAGCATTTTGTTTTTCCAGTATTACCACAGGATACATAAATGCCACAGACACATGACGGGTGAACCTTGTCAGATTGTGACACAGCTTTGCTAGAGTCCCCAGTTACAGGTGTCCAGAGCTCTTAAGCACACTCTTTTTGCTTTGAATCACGACTTTAACCACTCAGTCTCAAGCTTTTCACTTGGACCTGCATGCCACAAGCACATGGTTAGGGACAACTTGATTTAGCCGCTTAGGCCTGGATTTTAGTTCCTTGGGCCCTCCTATCCATTGATGCTCAATGCCTTGGATCCTTTTTACCCTTGCCTTTTGGTTTTAAGGGCTATTGGCTTTTTCTGCTTGCTTTTTCTTTTTCTTTCTATTTTTTTCGCCATTTTTTTTCGCACAAACTTTTGCTTTTCACTGCTTTTTCTTGCTTCAAGAATCAATTTCATGATTTTTCAGATTATCAATAACATTTCTCTTTGTTCATCATTCTTTCAAGAGCCAACGATTTTAACATTCATAAACAACAAGATAAAAAATATGCACTGTTCAAGCATTCATTCAGAAAACAAAAAGTATTGTCACCACATCAATATAATTAAATTAAATTGAAGGATAAATTCGAAATTCATGTACTTCTTGTTCTTTTGAGTTAAAATATTTTTCATTTAAGAGAGGTGAAGGATTTCATGGAATTTATTCATAGCTTTAAGACATAGTTACTACATACTAATGATCATGAAATAAAGACACAAAACATAGATAAACACAACATAAAAACCGAAAAGCATAAAGAAATAAGAACAAGGAATGAATCCACCTTAGTGGCGTCTTCTTCTTGAAGGTTCAACAATGTCCTTAAGCTCTTCTATGTCCCTTCCTTGCCTTTGTTGCTCCTCCCTCATTGCTCTTTGATCTTCTCTTATTTCATGGAGAATGATGGAGTGCTCGTGATGTTCCACCCTTAATTGTTCCACATTGTGGCTCAAATCTTCTAAGGAGGTGTTGAGTTGTTCCCAATAATTATTGGGAGGAAAGTGCATCCCTTGAGGCATCTCA
>NC_029775.3:58664391-58665940 GCF_000817695.3 Arachis duranensis | reverse complement strand
TGATCCATGCATTGGCATAGAACTCTTGAACCATTAAGATTCTGACTTGTTGCATGGGGTTGGTTAGGACTTCCCAACCTCTTCTTCGGATCTCATGTCGGATCTCCGGATACTCATTTTTCTTGAGCTTGAAAGGGACCTCAGGGATCACCTTCTTCTTTGCCACAACATCATAGAAGTGGTCTTGATGGCTCTTGGAGATGAATCTTTCCATCTCCCATAACTCGGAGGTGGAAGCTTTTGTCTTCCCTTTTCCTTTTCTAGAGGATTCTCCGGCCTTAGGTGCCATTGATGGTAGTGGAAAACAAAAAAGATTGTGCTTTGACCACACCAAACTTAAAATATTGCTCGTCCTCGAGCAAGAAAAGAAAGAAGAGAAGAAGAAGAAGAATAGAATATGGAGGAGAAGGGGAAGTGTATTCAGCCAAGGGGGAAGATTTGGTTGTGTTGTGTGAAAATGAAGTAGAATGGAAGGGTATATATAGGGAGGGGGGAGGGTGTAGGTTCGGCCATTTAGGGTGGGATTGGGTGGGAAAATGTTTTTGAATTTTGAAGGTAGGTGGGGTTTATGGGGAAGAGTGGATGGATGTGAGTGGTGAAGGGGGTGATTGGGAAGAGGGGATGGATGTGAGTGGTGAATAGGTGATTGGGAAGAGAGTTTGAGGTGATTGGTGAAGGGTTTTTGGGAAGTGTGACATGGGGAAGAGTAAAATAGGATTAGGAGGTAAGGTGGGAATATAGTAGGTGGCGATCCTGTGGGGTCCACAGATCCTGAGGTGATCCTGTGGGGTCCACAGATCCTGTGGTGGCAAGGAATTCCATCCCTGCACCAATTAGGCATGTAAAATGCCTTTGCACACTATTCTGGCGTTTAAATGCCGAGTGGTGCACATTCTGGGCGTTCAACGCCCACATGTAACATGTTTCTGGCGTTGAACGCCAGTTTCATGCTTGTTACTGGCGTTCAGCGCCAGAATGTTGCTTGTTTCTGGCGTTTAGCGCCAGATTCATGCTCTGTTCTGGCGTTGAATGCCAGACAGATGCTCTTTACTGGTGTTGAACGCCAGCCCGTGCTTCCTCTAGGGTGCGAATTTTTTTCTGCTGTTTTTGATTCTGTTTTTAATTTTTATGATTTTTTCGTGACTCCACATGATCATGTACCTAATAAAACACAAAATAACAATAAAATAAAATAAAAATTAGATAAATAAAATTGGGTTGCCTCCCAACAAGCGCTTCTTTAATGTCAATAGCTTGACAGGCTCTCATGGAGCCACAAAGGTGATCAGGTCAATGTTGTATAGTCCCAACACCAAACATAGAGTTTGGATATGGGATCTTAACTCCTTGTGGCCTCCCAACACCAAACTCAGAGTTTGACTGTGGGGGCTCTTCTTGACTCTGAACTGAGAGAAGCTCTTCATGCTTACTCTCTTTTGTCACAGAGGGATGGCCATGTGCCTTAAACACAAGGTAGTCCCCATTCAATTGAAGGACTAATTCACCTCTGTTGACATCTATCACAGCTCCTGCTGTGGCTAGGAAAGGT
>NC_029775.3:58661525-58663281 GCF_000817695.3 Arachis duranensis | reverse complement strand
GTTTTCTTTAGGTGAATAGATCCACCTGCAGAATGGTCCAATGACATTTTCGAAAATTCAGATAGACCATAATAGAATATATCTAATATGGTCCATTCTGAAAACATGTCAGATGGGCACCTTTTGCTTCATAGAGGGATTCACCATCTTTTTGTTTGAAGGTTTGAACATCCACTCTCAGCTTGCTCAGCTTTTGAGGAGGAAAGAATTTATCCAAGAAGGCTGTGACCAGCTTATCCCAGGAGTCCAGGCTATCCTTGGGTTGTGAATCCAACCATATTCTAGCTCTGTCTCTTACAGCAAAAGGGAAAAGCATGAGTCTGTAGATTTCAGGATCAACTCCATTTGTCTTTACAGTCTCACAGATCTGCAATAACTCAGTTAAAAACTGATAAGGATCTTCAGATGGAAGTCCATAAAACTTGCAGTTTTGTTGCATTAAGGCAACTAGCTGAGGTTTCAGCTCAAAGTTATTGGCTCCAATGGCAGGGATGGAGATGCTTCTTCCATCAAACTTGGACGTTGGTTTTGTGAAGTCACCAAGCATTCTCCTTGCATTATTGTTATTATGTGAAGTCACCAAGCATTCTCCTTGCATTATTATTATTTTCGGCTGCCATCTCCTTCTCTTGTTCGAAAATTTCTGAAAGGTTGTTTCTGGATTGTTGTAATTTAGTTTCTCTTAGTTTCCTTTTCAGAGTCCTTTCAAGTTCAGGATCAATTTCAACAAGAGTGCCTTTTTCCCTGTTCCTGCTCATATGAAAGAGATGAAAACAAGAAAAGAAGAGGAATTCTCTATGTCACAGTATAGAGATTTCTTTATGTTAGTAGAAGAAGAAAGGGATAGAAGAAAGAAAAGTGAAGAATCCAAACACAAGGGATAGATTGGGTTCGGATTTTTAGATGATGAGAGGTGAAGATAAGTGTTAGTAATTAAATAATTAAATAGAATAAGAGAGAAGAGATAGAAAATTCGAAAATAATTTAAAAAAAAAGGTTAGTAATTTTCGAAAATTAGAGATAAGATAAGATTAAAATTAAAATTAAAACTAATCAATTAATTAAAAAGAATTTTGAAAAAGGGTGAGATATTTTTGAAATTAGAAAGGGATAAGTAGTTAGTTGGTTTTGAAAAAGATAAGAAACAAACAAAAAGTTAGTTAGTTGATTGAAAAAGATATTTAAATCAAATTTGAAAAAGATAAGAAGATAAGAAGTTAGATAAGATATTTTGAAATCAAATTTTGAAAAAGATAAAATTTTTGAAAAAGATAAGATAAAAGATAAAAAGATTTAGTTAAAAAATTTGAAATTACTTACTTTACTAACAAGAAACTACAAGATAAGATTCTAGAATTTAAAGATTGAACCTTTCTTAACAAGAAAGTAACAAACTTCAAATTTTTGAATCAATCACATTAATTGTTAGCTAATTTTCGAAAATATGATATAAAGATAAGAAAAAGATTTTGAAAATATTTTGAAAAAGAATTTTGAAATTTTCGAGAAATAGAAAAAAATGAAAAAGATATAATTTTTGAAAAAGATTTTGAAGAGATAAGATTTTTAAAATTGAAATTTTTGACTTGACTTGTAAGAAACAACTAATTTTGGAAATTTTTGACCAAGTCAACTCAAATTTTCGAAAATTATGAGAAAAATAAGGAAAAGATATTTTTTTATTTTTGAATTTTTAATTATGAGAGAGAAAAACACAAACATGACCCAAAACATGAAAATTTTGGATCAAAACACA
>NC_029775.3:58654999-58661251 GCF_000817695.3 Arachis duranensis | reverse complement strand
TAACAACTTGAAGATCATGAAGAACACTATGAATGCATGGAATTTTCGAAAAATGCAAGAAAAAATTTTAAAAAGCATGCAATTGACACCAAACTTAAAAGTTGACTCAAGACTCAAACAAGAAACACAAAATATTTTTTTGATTTTTATGATTATATGAATTTTTTGGATTTTTATTGATTTTTTTCGAAAATATTTTTGGAAAAACGAAAAAGAAAAGAAAAATTTTGAAAAAGTTTTTTGAAAAGAATCATAGGGTCAAATGTAATTGGATTAGATAATTTAAAAGATAAATAAAATAAAAAGGGATAGAAATACTTATGTAAATCAATGGTGGAAATTTCAAATAGGCGTATGGAGGTGCTGTGCTCCTCTTGAAACTCTACTTCACTACTCACTCTTCCTTCAATCCTTCTTACTCCTTTCCATGGAAAGCTGTATGTAGGGCATCACCATCATCAATGGCTACTTTTAATTCTCTCGGGAAAATGGTCCTATGCGCTGTCACTGCACGGCTAATCGTTTGGAGGCATCACCCTTGTTGATAGCTACATCCCATCCTCTCAGTGAAAATGGTCCAAATGCTCTGTCACAGCATGGCTAATCATCTGTCGGTTCTCAATCAGGTTGAAGTAGAATCCATTGATTCTTTTGTGTTTGTCATCACGCCCAGCCTTCAGGAGTTTGAAGCTCGTCACAGTCATTCAATACCGGAATCCTACTCGGAATACCACAAACAAGGTTAGACTTTCCGGATTCCCGGGATCCTACTCGGAATACCACAGACAAGGTTAGACTTTCGGAATCCCCATGAATGCCGCCATCTATCTAGCTTATACCACGAAGATTCTGTTGGGGAATCTAAGAGATATGCGCCCGGCCTAGAGTAGAACGGAAGTGGTTGTCAGTCACGCGCGTTCATAGGTGAGAATGATGATGAGTGTCATGGATCATCACATTCATCAAAATGTTATGCAACGTATATATTGGAATAAGAATAAAATAGAATTGAATAGAAAGTAATAGTAATTGTATTGAAACCTGAGGTACAGCAGAGCTCCACACCCTTAATCTATGGTGTGCAGAAACTCCACCGTTGAAAATACATAAGTGAAAGGTTCAGGCATGGCCGAATGGCCAGCCCCTGAATGATCAAAAGACCGAATGGTCAAAGACTAAAAAGTCAAAAGATTAAACTGTCAAAAGATGTCTAGTACAATAGTAAATTATCCTATTTATACTAGACTAGCTACTAGGGTTTACATGAGTAAGTAATTGATGCATAAATCCACTTCCGGGGCCCAGTTGGTGTATGCTTGGGCTGAGCTTGTTCTATCCACGAGCTAAGGCTCTCTTGGAGTTGAACTCCAAGTTATAACGTGTTTTGGGCGTTCAACTCCGGATCATGACATGTTTCTGGCGTTTAACTCCAGACAACAGCATGTACTTGGCGTTCAACGCAAATTTATGTCGTCAATTTCCGAATAAAGTATGGACTATTATATATTGCTGGAAAGCTCTGGATGTCTACTTTACACGCCGTTGAGAGCATGCCATTTGGAGTTCTGTAGCTCCAGAAAATCCATTTCGAGTGCAGGGAGGTCAGATTCCAACAGCATCAGTAGTCCTTTTGTCAGCCTTTTTCAGAGTTTTGCTCAAGTCCCTCAATTTCAGCCAGAAATTACCTGAAATCACAGAAAAACACACAAACTCATAGTAAAGTCTAGAAATATGAATTTAACATAAAAACTAATGAAAACATCCCTAAAAGTAGCTTGAACTTACTAAAAACTACCTGAAAACAATGCCAAAAAGCGTATAAATTGTCCGCTCATCACTTAGCTTTAAATAGCAGTTCAGGCGCCAAAGTTAGTTGGGATTGGGCTCCACAACTCCTTGGAATTTGTTCGTTGTAAATTCATTAAAAAATCATATATCAATATCGACGCGTACGCCCACAGCACGCGTACGCGTCCATGGGCCATTTCGCAGGGTGCGCGCGCGCGTCCATGGGCGAGTTCAACTTCTTTGACTTTTCATGATTTCTCCACTTTGCATGCTTTCCACTTCACTCCTTTGATCCATTCCTAGCCCTTTTCAACCTGAAATCACTTAACAAACAAATCAAGGCATCTAGTGGAATCAAAGGTGAATTAAATTTAGCTAATTAAGGACCTAGAAAGCACGTTTTCACACTTAAGCACAAATAAGGAGACAATCACAAAACCATGCTATTTCATTGAATAAATGTGGGTAAAAGGTCATAAAATCCCTTAAATTCAATACAAGATAAACCCTACAAATGGGGTTTATCAACCTCCCCACACTTAAACCAAGCATGTCCTCATGCTTAAACCAAGAATGAAGTAAAGGTATGGCATTTATTCAATAAAACTAACTAAATGCAGTCTACCTATATGCATCTATCTAACTGAATGTAATTGCTTGGTCAAAATAAATCAATTCCCAAGAAGCATATATGCACAAGGGCTAAGGACTAGCAAGTCTAATCCACAATTGATTGAGTTATTAAATATTTTTACAAACTTGCATAAAAAGTGATGATTGTAGGTGGAAACATGTAATTGAGCAATCAAACCCTCACCGAATGTGTTTGCACTCTATTCACTCAAGTGTTTAGGGTTGATTCTCTCAATTCTCTCCTAATCATGCTTTCTAAGATTTGTTCTTCTTCTAACAATCGACATATATTTCATGCATGCATACACATATCATGAGGTCTTTTCATTGGTTGTAATGGGATTAGGGTCAAGGTAGGATGCATATATGGTTAATCTTTTCTTTTCTTTTTCTCATTTTTTTCTGTTTATATACAAGAACATCAATGCATAAGGTTTTACAATTGATCAATACATGAGTATGCACCCAATTCCCAATATTTTCAATAACAATACAAAACTACCCTTTTACTCCGCCAATGTCCCAAGGTTCCCACACTTGAATGACACTCACACAGTAACCTAAGCTAATCAAAGATCCAAATAGAGGACAATTATTGTTTTCCGCTTTAAGGCTTGTAATGTGCTAAAATTAAGAACAAGTGTGTTAAACATAGGCTCAAAGTTGGCTAACAATGGAAGATAAAAGGTAAGGCTATTTGGGTAAGTGAGCTAATGAAATGATGGCCTCAATCATATAAATGCATGAATACAAGGAATAATGGGACATATAGATTCAAACAAATCAAAGATTACAATCATAGAAAGAGAACAATAATGCACACAAGAAGGAAAAAATAAGTGGTTATAGGACGTAACCACATCATTAGGCTCAAATCTCACAAGCTTGTGTTTTTAGCTCAAAAACATGATCCACAAGATATATAATTCAAGCAAGTTCTATGAAAAGTTTTCACTCAAATCAATTGGTGCCCTATAGATAGAATTCTTGAAAAATTTCATTATTTTGACTAAGCTTATTACGTATATATATGCAAAATTAAGAGAATGCAACAAAAATCCTAAAAACCTAAAATGAGATGCAAAAGTGTTGGGATTAGAAACTTGTCACCCAAAAACACCGACCGGTCGGACGACCTCCCCACACTTAAAAGTTCGCACCGTCCTCGGTGCATTCAAGGATGAGCAAGGGGGTGCGGCGACTCTCCGGATTGCTGCGTGTTCTTTCTTCCGCTTCTATGTTTGCTTGTGGTGCATTATTCATGAAAAATAGAAAATAACACCATAAGATAAGAAGAGATAAAAGCAAGGAAGCATACATTATTGGGATGAGGTAAATCACTAGAAATGAGTGAGTGAATTAGTGTGACATTAATAAGAGTGAGTGTGCATTCTAAGTTACGCGCGGTTTAGAGTACATATTAGCATAAAAAGGGTGATGTCACAAAAGAAGCATGCACTTCGCTTATCCTAGTGTGCTTGAGATGCTTTAAGTGAACTTGTAAGATAAAACAAGCATTAAAGAAGCATGAAAGCATTCAAGCTAAAGCATAGGGATGCATATGATCCTGAAATACAATGCATTAAGGTAAATGCATAACATCATCCATCAAAAGGTTGCCTAATCACAGAATGTTTAGAACACACACTAGCATAAAAAGCTATGTCACAAAAGAAGCATGCACTTCACTCAATCTAGTGTGCTTGAAATGCTTTAAGTAAACTTCTAAGGTAAAACAAGCATTGAAGAAGCATGAAAGCATTCAAGTCAAACACATATGGATGCATATAATCATGAAACACAATGCATTAAGGTAAATGCACAATATCCATCAAGAAATTGCCTATTCGAAGAATAAGGTTCAAATCACATGGTGGCCAAATCATGCAATTCAAAAAGAGTTACAAGCTCGAAGGCAATTCTCATCACTTGGTATTTTTCAAAAGGTAAGCATAAAAAACTCAAAACCAAGTAGCAAAATATAACCTCAATCATAGAATCCAAAAAAGATTATAAACATAATGATGTTAAGATAACATTCCTTTTTAATACTCAACAGCAAGTAGTGGTAAACAAAAATTAACAATCCAACACTTACAATGAAAGAGAGAAAAAAATGAAAATTAAACTAACTAACTAATCAACTAACTAACTAACTAATTAACTAACTAAAATAAATGGTTATCAATGGTGTTTGGGAGGGTTGGATAGGATGTAGAAGAAGGGAAGAACAAAGGAGAAGGAAAGAAATGGAAAAGGGAGAAGAAAAGAAATATGGTGAAGGAAGGAAATCCGCGCGTATGCGTGCATGGCGCGCGCACGGATGGTGGTGTAATGGACGCGATGCGTACAAGTACAATGTGCATTCGCATTGATGGATTGTTCCGAGAGTGGCGCGTACGTGCGAGTGTGGTTGTGAAGGGCACAAAGTTGGCGCAGCGCAGGCACAACTCTCGGGTCAATGTAGGGAAGGTGGAACTTCTCAATCCATGCGTACGCGTGCATGGCGTGTTCGCGTGGGTTGGCAAAAATGCTTAATGCACGCGTACGCGTGCAGTGCGTATACACGTGAATGGTGCTCTGTTTTTTCAAAATTTTTTTCAATGTTTTTGAACCAATCCAAGCCTTCTAAACCTCCCAACAGCTACCAAGACACCCTAAAACCTTATTTAACATGATAAAATACTATTTAAACTCAACAAACTAATCAAAACATGAAGTTAAACTACTTTTACCAATATGTAAAAAGAGAGAAAATGAAGAGAAGTTACCATGGTGGGGTGTCTCCCACCTAGCACTTTTGTTTATTGTCCTTAAGTTGGACTTATGGGGAGCTCTTCTCAAGGTGGCTTGTGCTTGTACTCATCTTGGAATTTCCACCAATGCTTGGACTTCTAATAAGCTCCATCATTTAAGATCAATATCTCCAAGCTTTGATGGAGTTCTTCACAAACCATGGGCTCCCAATGTTGATCCTCTTCTTGTAATCCGGGATCCCACACTTTATGTTCACACCCATCTCCAAGTTGATTATCATTAGTCCATGTGGGTGGTGAGCAAAGTGAATTCTCAAAGAAATGACCAAACATCATCCTAGACCCAAGCAATCTAGTTTTACACCAACTCTTGCTATTAAGCTTTGAACATGTAACCATGGTGAACCTAGAATGGCATTTCCAACCACTAACCATCTCCTTTTTACTCTTAAAACCACAAATATATCTAAGTTGACCATCCATTTCAAGCAAACCATATTCAAGGAGAATAATAAAACTCAAGTATAAGGAATTTACCCACTTGAATGAAAGGATGGATGGTGATGGTTTGGGGAGGGGTATCTCCAATGTCCTTGCAAGTGCTACTCCCTGGTTTGCTTCATTGTCAATCTCCACCTCTTCATAAACTTCTTCATTCTCGATCCTTTGTTTATCAACTTCATCTAATTCTTCTCCATCACTCAAGTCATAAATGGGAGGTTGAGAGAAATTGATGAGCGGATAATTTGTACGCTTTTTGGCATTGTTTTTAGTATGTTTTTAGTATGATCTAGTTAGTTTTTAGTATATTTTTATTAGTTTTTAGTTAAAATTCACTTTTCTAGACTTTACTATGAGTTTGTGTGTTTTTCTGTGATTTTAGGTATTTTCTGGCTGAAATTGAGGGACCTGAGCAAAAATCTGATTCAGAGACTAAAAAGGACTGCAGATGCTGTTGGATTCTGACCTCCCTGCACTCGAAGTGGATTTTCTGGAGCTACAGAAGCGCAATTGGCGCGCTCTTAACGGCGTTCGAAAATAGACATCCTGGGCTTTCCAGCAATATATGATAGTC
>NC_029775.3:58653801-58654083 GCF_000817695.3 Arachis duranensis | reverse complement strand
ATCTCATCTTGGTTCTTCTGGTTCCCTCTCTGGGACCGAAGCCAATGATCACTCTTGTTCTTATGTATTTTCAACGGTGGACTTTCTACACACCATAGATTAAGGTGTGGAGCTCTGCTGTACCTCGAGTATTAATGCAATTACTATTGTTCTTCTATTCAATTCCGCTTGCTCTTGTTCTAAGATATCACTTGTTCTTCAACTTGATGAATGTGATGATCCGTGACACTCATCATCATTCTCACCTATGAACGTGTGACTGACAACCACTTCCGTTCTTCC
>NC_029775.3:58651332-58653078 GCF_000817695.3 Arachis duranensis | reverse complement strand
CAATCTTGCTTTTGGAGCAGTGATCTGCTAAGGCTTGGCTGGCCATTGGCCATGTCTAGTGTTTTGGACTGAAGCTTTCTTTGAAAGCTTGGCTGGCTGTGAAGCCATGTTTAATTCCTGGACCAGAGTCTTAGACTAGCATTGCACTGATTCCTGGAATTCTCATTAAGAATTTTGATACCTTTATTTTCTTTTCTAATTTTCGAAAAATCCAAAAAAATTACAAAATCATAAAATCCAAAAATTTGTTGTTTGAGTCTAGTGTCTCATTTTAAGTTTGGTGTCAATTGCATGCCTTCATTCATGTGTCTTAAGGATCTTCAAGTAATTCTTGATGATTTCTTACTTTGATCTTTAAATTCTCTTGACTTGAGTGTTTATGTGTCTCATATGCATTCTCATTAGTGTCAGTAGTACACAAACTGCTAAGTTTGGTGTCTTGCATGCATTGTTATTTGATTTTAGTTGTATTTTGATTATTCCTCCGTATTAAAAATCCAAAAATATTTTTAATTTGTGTCTTTTCAAGTCAATAATACAGAGAATTGAATATTCAGAACATACAGCAGAGGAATTGCACAGAAAAAGCTGGGCGTTCAAAACGCCCAGTGAAGAAGGACAGACTGGCGTTTAAACGCCAGCCAGGGTACCTGGTTGGGTGTTTAACGCCCAAAAGGGTAGTGATTTGGGCGTTAAACGCCAGAATGTGCACCATTCTGGGCGTTTAACGCCAGGATGGCACAAGAGGGAAGATTTTGTTTTCAATGCAAATTTTTTTCAGGTTTTCAATGTTTTTCAAAATCAAATCTTTTTCAAATCATATCTTTTCAATCATATGTTTTCAAAATTGATTTCTTTCCATTTTTAAGGATACTTGCTACCAATTAATGATTTGATTCAACATTTCAAGTATGTTGCCTTTTCTGTTGAGAAAGGTTTAATGTTTGAATCATATCTTTTCTTGTTAGCCAAGTCATTAATTTTCAAAATCAAATCTTTTTCAAATCATATCTTCTCAATCACATTTTTTTTAAAACTAATCATATCTTCTTAACCATATCTTTTTCAAAATAGTTTTCAATCAAATCTTTTTTATTTCTAATTTCAAAACCTTTTTCAAAAATCACTTGATTTCTTTCCCACTCTTATTTTCGAAAATCAATTAGTGTTTTTCAAAATGTTTTCAAAATCTTTTACTTAATTTTCATAAATTACTTCCCTTCTTCTCACATCCTTCTATTATTGGACTAACACTATTCCTTAATACACAATTCGAACTCCATCTTTCTTGATAAGTTCGAATTTTCTACCTCTGTCTTCCATTTTTCTTTTTCTCTGACACCTCAAGGAATCTCTATACTGTGACATAGAGGATTCCACATTTCCTTGTTTTCTTCTCTTTCATATGAGCAGAAGCAAAGACAAAAGCATTCTTGTTGAGGCTGACCCTGAACCTGAAAGGACCTTGAAGCGAAAGCTAAGAGAAGCCAAGGCACAAATCTCTGTAGAGGACCTAACAGAAATCTTCAAAGAAGAAGAACACATGGCAGCCGAAAACAACAACAATGCCAACAATGCAAGGAAGGTGCTGGGTGACTTTACTGCACCTACTCCCGACTTCTATGGGAGAAGCATCTCTATCCCTGCCATTGGAGCAAACAACTTTGAGCTTAAGCCTCAATTAGTTTCTCTAATGCAACAGAATTGCAAGTTCCATGGACTTCCATTAGAAGATCCTCATCAGTT
>NC_029775.3:58650828-58651272 GCF_000817695.3 Arachis duranensis | reverse complement strand
TGAACTCTTGGGAAAAGCTAGTCAATGCCTTTTTGGCAAAGTTCTTTCCACCTCAAAAATTGAGTAAGCTTAGAGTGGAAGTCCAAACCTTCAGACAGAAGGAAGGAGAATCCCTCTATGAAGCTTGGGAAAGATACAAACAATTAATCAGAAAGTGTCCCTCTGATATGCTTTCTGAATGGAGCATCATAGGTATTTTCTATGAAGGTCTCTCTGAAGTGTCCAAGATGTCTTTGGATAGCTCTCCTAAAGGATCTCTTCATTTGAAGAAGACGCCTACAGAAGCTCAAGAACTAATTGAAATGGTTGCAAATAACCAATTCATGTACACTTCTGAAAGGAATCCTGTGAACAATGGGACAAATCAGAAGAAAGGAGTTCTTGAGATTGATACTCTGAATGCCATACTGGCTCAGAACAAAATATTGACTCAACAAGTCAATA
>NC_029775.3:58650066-58650590 GCF_000817695.3 Arachis duranensis | reverse complement strand
AAGAAAATTACTGAACTCCCTCCTAGTACTCTTCCAAGCAATACAGAAGAAAATCCAAAAGGAGAGGGCAAGGCCATCAACATGGCCGAATTTGGAGAGGAGGAAGAGGCAGTGAATGCCACTGAGGAAGACCTCAATGGACGTCCACTGACCTCCAATGAGTTACCCAATAAAGAACCATGGGAATCTGAGGCTCAAAATGAGACCATAGAGATTCCATTGGACTTACTTCTGCCATTCATGAGCTCTGATGAGTATTCTTCCTCTGAAGAGGATGAGTATGTCACTGAAGAGCAAGTTGCCCAATACCTTGGAGCAATCATGAAGCTAAATGACAAGTTATTTGGAAATGAGACTTGGGAGGATGAACCCCCCTTGCTCACCAAAGAACTGGATAACTTGTCTAGGCAGAAACTGCCTCAAAAGAGACAGGATCCTGGGAAGTTTTCAATACCTTGTACCATAGGCACCATGACCTTCAAGAAGGCCTTGTGTGACTTAGGGTCAAGTGTAAACCTCATGCC
>NC_029775.3:58648341-58648829 GCF_000817695.3 Arachis duranensis | reverse complement strand
GAGTCATGGGAGATGGAGAGATTCATCTCAAGGGTGCATCAAGACCACTTCTATGAAGTTGTGGCCTTGAAGAAGGTGATCCCCGAGGTCCCTTTTTCACTCAAAAATAGTGAATATCCGGAGATCCGACATGAGATCCGAAGAAGAGGTTAGGAAATTCTTACCAACCCCATTCAACAAGTCGGAATCTTAATGGTTCAAGAGTTCTATGCCAATGCATGGATCACCAAGAACCATGATCAAAGTGTGAACCCGGATCCAAAGAATTATCTTACTATGGTTAGGGGGAAATACTTGGATTTTAGTCCGAAAAATGTAAGGTTGGCATTCAACATGCCCATGATGCAAGGAGATGAACATCCTCACACTAGAAGGGTCAACTTTGATCAAAGGTTGGACCAAGTCCTCACAATCATATGTGAAGAGGGCGCCCAATGGAAGAGAGATTCAAGAGGAAAGCCGGTTCAATTGAGAAGGCATGACCTCAA
>NC_029775.3:58645644-58647240 GCF_000817695.3 Arachis duranensis | reverse complement strand
AAGCCAATCATTCTGAATTTCAAAGGATAGAGTGAGATGCCAAACCTATTCAGAGGCAAAAAGCTTAAAGCCCCGCTCATCTAATTAATACTGATCTTCACAGATGTTTTTGGGATTCATTGCATATTCTCTTCTTTTTATCTTATTTGATTTTCAGTTGCTTGAGGACAAGCAACAATTTAAGTTTGGTGTTGTGATGAGCGGATAATTTGTACGCTTTTTGGCATTGTTTTTAGTATGTTTTTAGTATGATCTAGTTAGTTTTTAGTATATTTTTAGTATTTTTTGGTTAAAATTCACTTTTCTGGATTTTACTATGAGTTTGTGTGTTTTTTTGTGATTTTAGGTATTTTCTGGCTGAAATTGAGGGACCTGAGCAAAAATCTGATTCAGAGACTAAAAAGGACTGCAGATGCTGTTGGATTCTGACCTCCCTGCACTCGAAGTGGATTTTCTGGAGCTACAGAAGCCCAATTGCCGCGTTCTCAACGGAGTTGGAAATTAGACATCCTGGGCTTTCTAGCAATATATGATAGTCCATACTTTGTCTAAGATTTGATGGCCCAAACCGGCGTTCAAAGTCACCCTCAGAATTCCCAACGTTAAACGCCAGAACTGGCACCAAAGTGGGAGTTAAACGCCCAAACTGGCATAAAAGCTGGCGTTTAACTCCAAGAAGAGTCTCTACACGAAAATGCTTCATTGCTCAGCCCAAGCACACACCATGTGGGCCCGGATGTGGATTTTTATGTCATTTACTCATCTCTGTACACCCTAGGCTACTAGTTCTCTATAAGTAGGACCTTTTACTATTGTATTTTCATCTTCTGATCTTTGGAATCTTTTGTTCTTTAGATCTTTTGATCATTGGGAGGCTGGTCATTCGGCCATGCCTAGACCTTGTTCTTATATATTTTCAACGGTGGAGTTTCTACACACCATAGATTAAGGTGTGGAGCTCTGCTGTACCTCGAGTATTAATGCAATTACTATTGTTCTTCCATTCAATTCCGCTTGTTCTTGTTCTAAGATATCACTTGTTCTTCAACTTGATGAATGTGATGATCCGTGACACTCATCATCATTCTCACCTATGAACGTGTGACTGACAACCACCTCCGTTCTACCTTCGATTGGGTGAATATCTCTTGGATTCCTGATACACGATGCATGGTTGATCGCCTGATGGTGGACAAAATTGTGATTCCTATTTTCTTGTAATTGGATTTTAGAAATTGGCACTAGTGGACACAACTCCGTTCAACTAACCAGCAAGTGTACTGGGTCGTCCAAGTAATAAACCTTACGCGAGTAAGGATCGATCCCACAGAGATTGTTGGTATGAAGCAAGCTATGGTCACCTTGTAAATCTCAGTCAGGCGGTGATGAGCGGATAATTTGTACGCTTTTTGGCATTGTTTTTAGTATGTTTTTGGTATGATATAGTTAGTTTTTAGTATATTTTTATTAGTTTTTAGTTAAAATTCACTTTTCTGGACTTTACTATGAGTTTGTGTGTTTTTCTGTGATTTCAGGTATTTTCTGGCTGAAATTGAGGGACCTGAGCAAAAATCTGATTCAGAGACTAAAAAGGAC
>NC_029775.3:58634854-58640917 GCF_000817695.3 Arachis duranensis | reverse complement strand
TCACTAACAAACAAATCAAGGCATCTAGTGGAATCAAAGGGAGATTAAAATCATAAAATCAAGGGTCTAAAAGTATGTTTTCACATTTAAGCACAAATTAACGGAGAGTCACAAAACCATACCATTTCATTGAATAAATGTGGGTAGAAGCTGATAAAATCCCCTAAAATCAATACAAGATAAACCCTACAGATGGGATTTATCAACCTCCCCACACTTAAATCAAGCATGTCCTCATGCTTAAACCGAGAAGGAAGCAAAGGGTATGACATTTATTCAATGTAAACTAACCAAATGCAACCTACCTATATGCATCTATCTAAATGAATGCAATTGCTTGGTCAAAATAAGTCAATTCCCAAGAGAACATATAAGCTTAAGGCTAAACTGATAGCAATCACATCAAATCCACAATTGAATTGAGTTATTAAATATTTTTACAAACTAGCAAGAAAAGTGATGATTGTTGGTGAAAACATGTAATTGAGCAATCGAACCCTCACCGGAAGTGTTTGCACTCTATTCGCTCAAGTATTTAGGGTTGATTCACTCAATTCTTCCCTAATCATGCTTTCCAAGATTTGTTTTTAATCTAACAATCAACAATTATTCGATGCATGCATACAATTATCATGAGGTCTTTTCATTGGTTGTAATGGGGTTAGGGTCAAGGTATGATCATATATGGTCAAGTGAGCTTGAATTTGAATCTTTGATTAACCTAAACTTCCCACCTAACCTATATAATGACCTATACAATTTAAGTACTAACCTAACTACCCATTCCTCACTTTTTCACATACTTATGCATTTTCGTTTCATTTCACAACACTTATGCATTGACTCTTATTGGACTCCACTTTGGGGCATTTTGTCCTCTTTTTATTCTTTCTCTTTTTTTTCTTTTTCTTCTCTTTTTTATTTTTTTCTTTCTTTTTATTTTTTCTTTTGTTTTTTTTCTTTTCCTTTACCCTTTTTTTCCTTTCAAACTATATACGAGAACATCAATGCATGAGGTTTATACATTTGATCAATACATGAGTATGTACCCAATTCCTAATGTTTTCAACAAAAATACAAAAACACACCCCTTTTACTCAACCAATATCCCAAGTTTCCCACACTTGAATGATACTCACACATTAGCCTAGCTAATCAAAGATCCAAATTGAGGACATTTATTGTTTTTCGCTTTTAGGCTTGTAATGTGCTAAATTAAGAACAAGTGGGTTAAGCGTAGGCTCAAAGTTGGCTAACAATGGAAGATAAGAGGTAAGGCTATTTGGGTAAGTGAGCTAATGAAATGATGGCCTCAATCATATAAGTGCATAAATACAAGGAATAATGGACATATAGAATTAAACAAATCAAATATCACAATCATAGAAAGAGAACAATGCACACAAGAAGGAAAATAAGTGATTATAAGATGTAACCACATCATTAAGCTCAAAACTCACTAGGTTGTGTATTCTTAGCTCAAAAACATGATCCATAAAATATATATAGTTCAAGCAAGTTCTATGAAAGGTTTTCACTCAGTTCAATTGAGGTGCCCTATAGATAGAAATCTTGAAAAATATCATTATTTTGACTAGCTTATTATGTATATTTATGCAAGAATTAAGGAAATAAAACTAAAAATCCTAAAAGACCTAAACTGATATGCAAAAGTGTTGGAATTAGGAATTTGTCACCTAAGAACGCTGAATGGTCAGACGACCTCCCCACACTTAAAAGTTTGCACCATCTTTGGTGCATGCTAAGATGAGCAAGGGGATACGGTAACTCTCCGAGTTGCTACCTTCAGCTGGTAGATCAACTGGTGCTGCGTGTTCTTTCTTTCACTTCCTTTGTTGCTTATGGTGCATCATATCATGAAAAGTAGAAAATAACACCATAAGATAAGAAAATACAAAAGCAAGGGAGCATATATTGTTGGAATGAGGTGAATCACTTAGAATGAGGTGAGTGAATAAGTTGTGACATTCATAAAAATAAGTGTGCATTCTAAGTTGTGTGCGGTTTAGAGCACACACACTAACATAAAAAGCTCGGTCACAATTGCACAAACAGGAACATGCACCTCACTCATCCTGATGTGCTTGAAGTACTTTAAACTTGTAGTTTAAGATAACCAATCATGCGATAAAGAAGCATGAAAGCATTCAAGCAATATATGTGGATGCATATGATCAAGAAGCCCAATGCATTAAGGTAAATGCACAACATCAATTATCAATAAATTGCCTAAAAAGAAAAGGGTTCAAATCACATGGTGGCCAAATCATGCAATTCAAAAAGAGTTACAAGCTCGAAGGAAATTCTCATCACTTGCTATTCTTAAAAGGTAAGCCTGAAAAACTCAAAACCAAGTAGCAAAATATAACCTCAATCATAGAATCCAAAAAAGATTATAAACATAATGATGTTAAGATAACATTCCTTTTTAATACTCAACAGCAAGTAGTGGTAAACAAAAATTAACAATCCAACACTTACAATGAAAGAGAGAAAAAAATGAAAATTAAACTAACTAACTAATCAACTAACTAACTAACTAATTAACTAACTAAAATAAATGGTTATCAATGGTGTTTGGGAGGGTTGGATAGGATGTAGAAGAAGGGAAGAACAAAGGAGGAGGAAAGAAATGGAAAGGGGAGAAGAAAAGAAATATGGTGAAGGAAGTAAATCCGCGCGTATGCGTGCATGGCGCGCGCACGGATGGTGGTGTAATGGACGCGATGCGTACAAGTACAATGTGCGTTCGCATCGATGGATTGTTCTGAGAGTGGCGCGTACGTGCGAGTGTGGTTGTGCCAAAGGCACAAAGTTGGCGCAGCGCAGGCACAACTCTCGGGTCAATGTAGGGAAGGTGGAACTTCTCAATCCATGCGTACGCGTGCATGGCGTGTTCGCGTGGGTTGGCGAAAATGCTTAATGCACGCGTACGCGTGTAGTGCGCATACACGTGAATGGTGCTCTATTTTTTCAAAATTTTTTCTCAATGTTTTTGAACCAATCCAAGCCTTCTAAACCTCCCAATAGCTACCAAGACACCCTAAAACCTTATTTAACATGACAAAATACTATTTAAACTCAACAAACTAATTAAAACATGAAGTTAAACTACTTTCACCAATATGTAAAAAGAGAGAAAATGAAGAAAAGTTACCATGGTGGGGTGTCTCCCACCTAGCACTTTTGTTTATTGTCCTTAAGTTGGACTTATGGGGAGCTCTTCTCAAGGTGGCTTGTGCTTGTACTCATCTTGGAATTTCCACCAATGCTTGGACTTCTAATAAGCTCCATCATTTAAGATCAATATCTCCAAGCTTTGATGGAGTTCTTCACAAACCATGGGCTCCCAATGTTGATCCTCTTCTTGTAATCCGGGATCCCACACTTTATTTTCACACCCATCTCCAAGTTGATTATCATTAGTCCATGTGGGTGGTGAGCAAAGTGAATTCTCAAAGAAATGACCAAACATCATCCTAGACCCAAGCAATCTAGTTTTACACCAACTCTTGCTATTAAGCTTTGAACATGTAACCATGGTGAACCTAGAATGGCATTTCCAACCACTAACCATCTCCTTTTTACTCTTAAAACCACAAATATATCTAAGTTGACCATCCATTTCAAGCAAACCATATTCAAGGAGAATAATAAAACTCAAGTATAAGGAATTTACCCACTTGAATGAAAGGATGGATGGTGATGGTTTGGGGAGAGGTATCTCCAATGTCCTTGCAAGTGCTACTCCCTGGTTTGCTTCATTGTCAATCTCCACCTCTTCATAAACTTCTTCATTCTCAATCCTTTGTTCATCAACTTCATCTAATTCTTCTCCATCACTCAAGTCATAAATGGGAGGTTGAGAGAAATCTACCTTCACATCACTTTCAAATTCATTGGGAGAAGGTTCTTCAAATTCAAAAGATTCTCCACCACTAGGACTTGATGCTTGATCTTCAATTCCAAGGGAATTTGCTCTATCCCATCCAATTCTTCATATGGAATATTCTTTGGAGGTTGTGCATACTCCTCCTTAACATCAAATTCAATCTTCTTAGAGGGATTTTCTTCAACTCTATGTTCCCATGGTGGTTCTGCATCTCCTAAGTATTCAACCATTTCTGTCTTTTCTTCGATAATCCTAGCTTCTTCCAATTGTTCTAACACAAAGCAACTTCCTTTAGTTCCCACCGGAGTTTCCAATCTCTCCTTCATGCTATGCTTTTCAATTGACTCTCTACATATGACCATGGGAGTGCTTTGAGTGCTCAAATATTGGGAGACTAATTGATTTGTTACCGCATCCAAGGCGGCCATAAAATTTTGCACATCCCTTTTCATCTCTTCTTGCCCTTGAACAAGAACACCAAGGGTTTCATCCATTAGAGATTGGGGTGGGTGGACGGATTCATCATTTTGGGAGAAGGGTTCATAGTAGGAAGGTAGTTCTTCTTGGTAGAGTTGTGGTGGTTCAATGTTTTCCACTCTTTCTACTTGTTGCAAAACACACTCCATGGTTGCTTGAAATTGATCCAATGCTTCTTTGACATGCTCCCTTGACTCTTGTTCCGCTTGGATATCATGATAGGGATCATATGGCTCTTGGATTGAAGGACATGAGTATTCTTCCATGGGAGGTTGTAGTGGAAAGTAGTATTCATCTTGTGGTTGAAAATTTGTGTGCATTGGAGGTGGTTCATCTTGGTCATGGTACGGAGTTGGCTCTTGAAAGTGGTGATATTGGGATGGTTCCATGTGTGGTTCATATGGCTCAAACGGTGGTTGGTATGATGGATATGGATCAAGGTCATATTGAGGTGTTTGGTGGAAAGAGGCTTGTAAGTATGGTTGAGGTTCATGTTGAGGGTATGGCTCATAGGCATATAGTGGTGGTTCTTGAAAGTCACAAGGAGATTCACCAAATCCATTAGATTGGTATGCATCAAAAAATGGCTCTTCTTCATAGTGCATTAGTGGAGGTTGTTGCAATGAAAATCGATCATATGCATGTAGCTCCTCCCACCTTTGAGTATCCCATCCTTGATACATCTCATCATTGTAATCTCCACTTCCTACAACATAGTTGTAATCACACTCATAGCCAAAGTGAGAATTCATGATGAAAAGAGAAAACAAAAATCAAAAGCTAATAGGAAACAAGAAAAAACAAAATTCTACAACTAGCAAATAAAGCAAAAAATACGATATTCACACTATTCACATATATACAATAACCAATAACATAACACCTGCAATTCCCTGGCAACGGCGCCATTTTGATGATTGGATTTTTGATGGTTTAGAATTTCACTAATAAAGCAATAATCCTTTCATACAAAAGATTGTTTGTCACAAGTAACAAACCCCTAAATTTATAAACCGAAGTATTGAACCTCGGGTCGTTCTCCCTAGGAATTGTAATGAAGTGTCTTGTTATTGGTTATGAGTTATTTTGGGGTTTTTGAGATTTTAGACAAGAAATATAAATGGCAAGGAAAATAAACTAACAACTAACAAAGCTCTTAGCCAGATATGAGAATTAGAAGTCCTATCCTAGTTATCCTCCTCAATTATGACAACAAATTGTCCATTGCTCCCACTTAGTTAACCTCTAACCATAGAGGAAAGTCAAGTGGATAAATCAATTTGATTCCTTAAGTCCTAATCAACTCCTAAAGAAAAGACTAGCTTTAGAGGCATTCAAATCAATTAGCAACTTCTAATTATCAATCAACAAGGGAATGAGATAACTCAAGAGTCACTAATTACTCAACGAAAGGCCAAGAGGAACAAAATCTATACTAAAATCCAACCAAGCATTTTATCAAACACTTAGAAGGCACAAAAGAAAAGCATAGTAAATTGATAACAAGAATAGAATCTAACAACAATTATTGAAATGAATTAACAACAACAAATCAAATGAACACAATTATTATGAATTACCTTGAATTGAATTGGAAGAAAGTAGAAGAGACAAGAGTACATCTACAGCAAAGTATAAGAACAACATAAAGGAAATTACAACAAAAGAATAGA
>NC_029775.3:58621533-58634825 GCF_000817695.3 Arachis duranensis | reverse complement strand
GATCTAAGAACTAAGCCTAATCCTAATCCTAATCCTAGAGAGAAGTGAGAGCTTCTCTCTCTAAAACTACTTCTAACTAATCCTAATGAGTGTAAATGATCAAAAGTGAGTGAATCCCTCTTTCTCTTCAATCCTTGGCTTTAAATAGCAATTCAGGCGCCAAAGTTGGTTGGGATTGGGCCCTACAACTCCTCAAAATTCGTTGGTTGTGATTTCATTAAAAAATCATATATCAGTATCGACACCTACGCGCACAGCACGCGTACGCGTCCATGGGCCATTTCGCAGGGTGCGCGTAAGCGCCAAGTGCGCGCGCGTGTCCATGGGTGAGTTCAACTTATTTGACTTTTCATTATTTCTCCACTTTGCATGCTTTCCTCTTCACTCCTTTGATCCATTCCTAGCCATTTTCAACCTAAAATCACTTAACAAACAAATCAAGGCATGTAGTGGAATCTAAGGTGAATTAAATTTAGCTAATTAAGGACCTAGAAAGCATGTTTTTACACTTAAGCACAAATAAGGAGACAATCACAATACCATGCTATTTCATTGAATAAATATGGGTAAAAGGTCATAAAATCCCTTAAATTCAATACAAGATAAATCCTACAAATGGGGTTTATCAAGAACCAAGATCTTTCATCTCAAAAATACGGTGAAAGGAGGCTTTGTGATCAGGGAAACCATCAACATCATCTCCAGTGATGATTATGTCATCAACATGCAAAAGCAGAAGAACAACTCCACGTTCAATTTTACGAATAGAGAAAGCATTCTCATGAGGGCTGTAAGTGAAACCGAGATTGCATATAGTGGTACTGAACTTGTCAAGCCATTCATGAGAAGCTTGCTTAAGACCATACACTGCCTTGCGAAGGAGACAGACTTGGCTAGAAGGAGAAGGATAACCCGGAGGGAGTTTTATATAGACCTTCTTTTTTAAATCTCCATTATGAAATGCATTCTTCACGTCCATCTAACTGAGAGAACATTTTTTGACCATAGCAATGGCAAGAAGAGCTCGAACAGATGTGAGACGAGCAACAGGAGTAGAAGTCTCTTCATAGTCAATACCATACTCTTGTGTACAACCTTGAACAACCAATCGTGCCTTATGATGGTCAATCTACTTTCCACTTCTTATTTGAAAGTGGATCAACCAAATTCCAAGTGTATGCTTTTTCAAGTGCCTGTATTTCTTCCTGCAATGCTTGTTACCAATTTGAATTTTTGGAGGCTTCTTTGATTGAATTAGGTTCATGTTGATGAATAATAGTAGAAAAACAATGATAATAAAAAAGATGAGGAGATGAATTTCTTACCATAGAAGAACGAGTGGAAGGAGGAGGCATGACGGTAGGAGCAAGATCGTCGCCTGGTCTGGAATCATCGGGAGATAGAAAAGGCAGAAGAGCAGAAGGTTGTAGAGGGTGACTCGAGATAGAACCTGTAGAATCATCACTAGTAAAAAGATCAAGATTGGGGTTAGTGAAAAAAGGTGACTGAGTAGGAGGAATGGACTCAAAGGAGGAGAATAAAAAAATCCCGTGACACTCCCAGAAGACAAAATGACAAGATATACGAATACTTCTAGAGAGAGGATCACAACAACGATAACCCTTGTGTCTAGTGCCACAACCCAGGAAACAACACACACGAGCCCGAGGTTCAAGTTTACTATGTTTATAAGGCTGAAGAAGAACAAAACAGATACAACCGAAAACTCGAAGAGAATTGTAATCTGGAGTGGTATGATAAAGATACTCAAAGGGAGTAACATTACTAAGAACAAAGGACGGAATTCTATTGATAACATGAACAGCAGTAAGAACACCTTCACCCCATGTACGTTTAGGGCACGAAGAAGAAAGAAGCATTGCACGAATAGAGTCAAGAATGTGATGGTGTTTGTGTTTAGCTCGTCCATTGTGTTGAGATGTACCAGGGCAAGAAAACTCAGACAAAGTACCCTGTTCTACAAGAAAGGTTATACATTTAGAATCACAGTATTCCATAACATTATCGCATCGAAGAACCTTAATGACCTTGAAAAATTGAGTTTTAATCATAGTGGCAAAGTTAATATAAATCTAAGTTAACTCATGGTGATTAGACATCAAATAAACCTAAGTAAAGCGTGAATAATTATTAATAAAAATGACAAAGTATTGAGCTCCTCCTATAGAAGTGGTGGGAGTCGGGCCCAAAACTTCATAGTGGATAAGATTAAAAGGAGAGCAAGCAAGAGAGGAATTATTTTGAAATGATAAAACAGGTTGTTTAGCAGTTTGACAAGAAATGCAATCAAAATAATCATTATGAACCTGACCCAAAACACCCTGAGACATAAGGACGTAATTTTCCTAAGGAGCTGTGGGCAAGACGTTAATGACATAAGTGAAGGGTAGATGGAGAAGAAGCATCACAGAGATTTGGCATAGGAAGAATATGAAGATTTTCTAGTTCAAATAACCTTTCGAACTTACATGCAGTCCCGATGATTTGACCCAAATGACGATCATGTACACGACAACCAGAAATGAAAAAATTGACATCAAAATCGAGATCAACAAGTTAACCAACAGAAATAAGATTAAAATTTAATTTGGGAATATAATAAGTATCAGGGAGATTAAGAGTCAATTGGGAATTAGAACCCTTTTGTGTTGCATGTAAGAGGAAACCGTTAGTAGTATTGATAGAAGGTACATTTGTAGTGGTAGACAAAGACGAGAAAAGATGACGCAAATGAGACATATGATTAAATCAATCAGAGTCAAAATACCATTTAGAATGACCAGGACGAGTTGAAAAAGCAACAGGAGAGAAGATGCTTAAGAAGACACGCAATATCAGATAGAGACAAGAAATGGGTTGAGAGGAACAGAGATGGTAGATTCAGTAGTAGCAGCAACAGGGGAAGCAAACACATTCTTGAAAATTTTGGGATGAGAATGATACTTGAGTTTATCAGGTTGTGGTGGCCGAGTAGGATATGTAGGAATTAAATGTCCTGAGAGCTTGCAATAACAGAAGAACATCTGTGAACAATTGTAGCTAATGTGACCTTTCTGGTGGCATGTGTAACATTTAAGAGAAGGACAATCTGAGAAGAGGTACTTGGAACGATGACAGTTTTGACAGAATTTACCCTTTCTTTCTGTGGCAGCAAAAATATCAGACTTTTCTATAATAGTCGATATAGGGATCAAAGAAAGGAGAGAAAACTGTAAATTCGGAGCAAAAAATGAAAAAATGGCCAGGAGAATCAGAAAGAGCTTACCAGCAAACCTTAGAGAGGGTCCCACTATCTACCACATCAGCTGCCACGTCAGCAGGGATCCCAAAACCTTATATCTTATCTATTAGGCATTGTTACCAAATTGAAAACTTCCGGTTCTCATACCATATGTTGTTGTTGCTATTCAGATGCGGGTCGTAACCCACCTCGGTGAGTAAGAACTGAAAATAATTAACCGATTAATGAACATAAAATAATAATAAATTAATTGACCGAAATAGGTCAAAAATTTAGAATGTGAATTAAAAAACTTAGATGTGACATTTGAATTTAGTAAATTTTTCCGAGTGAGAAAATGTAATTTTTTTGCGGAAAATTGCGTAAAAATGTGTACCGGTAAATTAGATGGTAATACCGGGTTAAGTCTATCCGATACTGCGTGAGAGTAATAAAAACTCTAAAAAAACTTGGGAAAATAATTAAAGTTGAAAATCAGGCGCTAATTCTAAAGGTGTGACCCAAAATTGGGCCAAACGAGCCAAAAAATGCTAACGGGTTGGACTAGGTCCAAAAATTGGGTTTAAACCTCTTCAGATGCTACTTTGAGTTGTTTTGGTATTTTAATTATTTTAGGTGAAATTTGGATCAGTTTGGCAAAGTTTGGTGCAAAACAAGAGAAGAATTAAATCTCCCACTAGGGCACTGGCGTTTAGCGCCAGCAACTCAGCGTTGGAAGGGAGCATTTGATAAACCACTATTTTATGGTATATTTTGGATTGAATTGAATGGATTTTGTCAACTATTCTCACACTTAACCATATAAATTGCATGTTTTTAAGTTTCCTTCCTAATTTTGTGTTATGATTGAAAACATGCTTCTTTGGCCTTAAAATTGCTAATTTTTAATCTTGTCATATTACCATTCGATGCTTTTAATATACGAGTTAAGTGTTTTCAAGTTTTATAGGGCAGGAATGGCTTAGATGATGTAAAGGAAGCATGCAAAAGTGGAATGAACATAAATAATTGAGGATTTGAGAAGCTGGTCCCGACGCGCACACATGGCTGACGCATCCGCATGACCAGGAGCGTCGTCCACTGATGTGTACGTGTGGCTGATGCATACGCATGACGAGCGTCATGTGCTGCAATAAATTGAAAATGCTAGGGCAATTTTAGAGCTTATTTCTAGCCCAGTTTCGAGCTTAGTATGCAGATTAGAGGCTAAGAGTGGAGCTGGATGGGGTCCAGTCATTTATTCATACACTTTAGGTTTTAGATGTAGAATTCTAGAGCTCTCTCTTCTCTATTGGATTTAGGGTTTCTTCTTTCAATTTCTTCTTAGGTTTAGGTTTAGGTTTCAGTCTTATTTTAATTTAGTTTTCTCTTACCTTTATTTTTTCTAGCACTTTGGTTCACCAACAACTGTTGTTAATTTCTTTATTTTGCAATTTTAGTTTAGGAGTCCTTTTGTTACTCTCAATTTCCTTTCAATGCAATTTTATGTTTTCATATCTCTTGATATTTGCCTTTGTTACTATTATTGATTTCTTGTTTATGTTAGTTATAGCCTTTATTACTTCTGGCATTTTGTGATGTTTACTTTTATTGCATGCTATGTGTTTGATGAAATGTTTCTTTTAGCTATAGAGTATATTTTTCTATTCTTGGCTTGGGTTGGTAACTTGGGTGACCTTGAGTTACTAATGTCCAAGTGATTGATGATTGATGTCCATTGACACTAGCTTTCACTAATTCAATTAGTGAATGGCTAGGACGATTAGTGAATGGCTAGGACTTATGGATTGAGAATGATAAAGCTCATTTGACTTTCCTTCAATTGTTAAAGGATGACTAAATGAGATTGATCCCCACAACTATCATATTGTGGTTAGTGACAAGGATCAAGATCCTTAATCATTAACCCTTACCAAGATCTTTTTACCATCTGAGTTTTCTTTACCTTCTTGCTATTTACATTTCTTGTTCCTTAATTCAAAACCCCAAAAAGAAGTACATTATAACCAATAATAAACACACTTCGCTACAATTTCTTGAGAGTCGACCGAGGTTTGAATACTTCGGTTTATTTTTATTGGGGTTTGTACTTGTGACAACCTAATTAAACATTGACTGAAGGATAACTTGTTGGTTTGGAACTATACTTGCAACATAGTTATTTTTGTGAATTTTCTAACCGACATTTATCTTCCGTCAAGTTTTTGGCGCTGTTGCCGGAGAATTGCAAATGTGTGCCTTATTATTGGTTATTGTGTATATTGTGAATATGTTTGCCTTTTGCTTATTTGTTATTTGTTGCTAATTTTAGGAGTTTATTTTCATTATTTCTTGTTAATGTTTGTTTTTATTTTCTCTTTCTACTATGAATTCTCACCCTTTTGACTATGAATTTGGTTATAACTATGTTACATGAAATCGAGATTACAATGAGAATGTGCAATAAGGATGGAACAATCAAAGGTGGGAGTAGCCATATTTATGATCAACCATCTTGGCAACAACCTCCTCCAATGCACTATGAGCAAGAGCCATTCCAAGATTCATGCCAATCCGATGGCTATGGTGGACCTCCTTGTGATTACTGATGAGCGGATAATATATACGCTTTTTGGCATTGTTTTTAGGTAGTTTTTAGTATGTTTTAGTTACTTTTTTAGTATATTTTTATTAGTTCTTATGCAAAAATCACATTTCTGGACTTTCTTATGAGTTTGTGTGTAAAAGGATCAAGGGATCCTATTCTGACACAAGTGAGAACCGAAAGATGATTAGCCCTGCGGTAGCTGTGCCTGGTATTTTTCATCCAATAAGAGAAATCTGACAGTTGATTGGCCGTACAGAAGCCGTAACCAGACCATTTTCACTGAGAGGATCATACAGCTTGCCATGGAAGGGAGGACGCATGATTGGATGAAGACAATAGGAAAGAAGAGGTTCAGAAGCAACAAAGCATCTCCAAACACTTATCTGAAATTCCCACCAATTAATTATATAAGTATCTCTATGTTATTTCACCTTTTATTTATCTTTTAATTATCAAATCCTCATAACCATTTGAATCCGCCTGACTGAGATTTACAAGATGACCATAACTTGCTTCATGCCGTCAATCTCCGTGGGATCAACCCTTACTCACGTAAGGTATTACTTGGACGACCCAGTGCACTTGCTGGTTAGTTGTGCGGAGTTGTGAAAAGTGTTATCACAATTTCGTGCACCAAGTTTTTGGCGCCGTTGCCAGGGATTGTTCAAGTTTGGACAACTGACGGTTCATCTTGTTGCTTAGATTGGGTACTTTTATTTTATGTTTAAGATTTTTATTTTTATTTTTGAAAAATACAAAAAAATGCATTGTGTTCTTCAGTGATTTTCAAGTTGTTCTTGATGATTTCCTTTGTTCAATCTCATGATTTTATTGTTTTGTGTTTTATGTAGTTTTTCATATGCATTTTCAAATTTATAGTGTTTGAACATTCAAAATTTCTAAGTTTGGTGTCTTGCATGTCTTTCTTTTCTTAAAAATTTTAAAAAATATGTCCTTGATGTTCATCATGATCTTCAGAGAAATGAAGGTTCAGAACATAAGGCATAAGAGCTCACTGGCGTTAAAATGTCAGTAAAGAGGCAATTTGGGCGTTAAACACCAGAATGGCTACCATTTTGGGCGTTTAACTCCAGTAAAGGTGTCATTTTGGGCGTTTAACGCCAGAATTGGCAGCATTCTGGCATTTAGAAAAACGCCTAGTAAAGAAGGATTTATGGCTTATAACGCCTGCCAGGGTATCTGGCTGGGCATTAAACGCCCAAAGAGGCAGCCAAGTGGGCGTTAAACGCCATAATGGATAGCATTCTGGGCGTTTAACGCCAGGATAACACAAGGGAGGTAATTTCTTTTCAATTTCAAATTTTTTTTTAAATTTTCATGTTTTAATTCATAATTTTAAAATCTTATCTTTCCTCATTTTCAAAAGTCCTTGCTAACAATTAATGTTTTAATTCAAAAAAATTGCAAGTTTGTTACTTTCTTGATAGAAAAGGTTTAATCTTTGAATTTTAGAATCATATCTTTATGTTTCTTGTTAGTCAAGTGATGAGCGGATAATTTATACGCTTTTTGGCATTGTTTTTAGTATGTTTTTAGTATATTTTAGTTAGTTTTTAGTATATTTTTATTAGTTTTTAGTTAAAATTCACTTTTCTGGACTTTACTATGAGTTTGTGTGTTTTTCTGTGATTTCAGGTATTTTCTGGCTGAAATTGAGGGTCCTGAGCAAAAATCTGATTCAGAGGCTGAAAAGGACTACAGATGCTGTTGGATTCTGACCTCCTTGCACTCGAAGTGAATTTTCTAGAGCTACAGAAGCCCAATTGGCGCTCTCTCAACGGCGTTGGAAAGTAGACATCCTGGGTTTTCCAGCAATGTATAATAGTCCATACTTTGCCTGAGATTTGATGGCCCAAACCGGCGTTGCAAATCAGCTTCAGAATTCCCGGCGTTTAACACTGGAACTGGCATAAAAATTGGAGTTAAACGCCCAAACTGGCATAAAAGCTGGCGTTTAACTCCAGAAAAAGTCTCTACACATGAAAGCTTCAATGCTCAGCCCAAGCACACACTAAGTGGACCCTGGAAGTGGATTTTTACGTCATTTACTCATTTCTGTATACCCTAGGTTACCAGTTCACTATTAATAGGATCTTTTGACATTGTATCTGGACCTCATGACACTTTACACGTTTCTCATTGTATTTTCTACGGCACGAGTCTCTAAACCCCATGGTTGGGGGTGAGGAGCTCTGCTGTGTCTTGATGGATTAATGCAATTACTACTGTTTTTCATTCAATCATGCTTGCTTCCATTCTAAGATATCACTTGTTCTTAAACCTAATGAATGTGATGATCCGTGACACTCATCATCATTCTCAACTATGAATGTGTGCCTGACAACCACCTCCGTTCTACCTTAGATTGAGTAGATATCTCTTGGATTCCTTAATCAGAATCTTCATGGTATAAGCTAGAATTGATGGCGGCATTCAAGAGAATCCGGAAGGTCTAAACCTTGTCTGTGGTATTCTTAGTAGGATTCAAGGATTGAATGACTGTGACGAGCTTCAAACTCCTGAAGGCTGGGCGTTAGTGACAGACGCAAAAGAATCACTGGATTCTATTCCAACCTGATTGAGAACCGACAGATGATCAGCCGTACTGTGACAGAGCGCGTTGAACATTTTCACTGAGAGGATGGGAGGTAGCCATTGACAACGGTGAAACCCTACATACAGCTTGCCATGGAAGGAGCGTTGCGTGCTTGAAGGAGAAGACAGTAAGAAAGCAGAGATTCAGAAGATAGAGCGTCTCCAAAACCTCAACCTGTTCTCCATTACTGCAAAACAAGTACTTATTTCATGTTCTTTTACTTTTCATAATCAACCCTGATAATTATTAATATCCTGACTAAGAGTTACAAGATAACCATAGCTTGCTTCAAGCCGACAATCTCCGTGGGATCGACCCTTACTCACGTAAGGTATTACTTGGACAACCCAGTGCACTTACTGGTTAGTTGTGCGCGATTGCGAAAGTGTGATTGCAATTTCGTGCACCAAGTTTTTGGCGCCGTTGCCGGGGATTGTTTGAGTTTGGACAACTGACGGCTTATCGTGTTGCTTAGATTAGGACTGTTTTATTTTAGTTGGTTTAGAGTCTTTTATTTGAGTTTAGTTTCATATTTTAAGTTTGGTGTCAATTGCATGCTTTTGTTTTCTTTTGATTTTTCGAATTTGCATGTCCCTAGTCCCTTTTTGATCTTTAAAAATTCTAGTTTGGTGTCTTCTTTTTGTTTTCCTTTAAGTTTTTGAAAAATTGTGCCTGATTTTCTAAAAATTTTAAGTTTGGTGTCATTTTGTTGTTTTTTCTCTTTCCTCATTTCAAAAAAAAATCAAATCTTTTTCAAAGCAATTTTCAATCATATCTTTTCAATTGCTAATTCCAAAATCTTCTTAATTGACTAATTGATTTAGTTTTCAATTTGCTTTGATCCTATTTTCTTTTAGTTTTCGAAAATTTATTTTGTTTTCCTTTTGTTTTATTTTATTTTTTCGGTCAAAAAAAAATATTTTACTTTACTTGTGAATTCATGTCATATTCCCTTTCTCCATCATGGACTTAAGTGGAATTGAACAGTCCAGAAGGACTCTGGGGTCATATGCTAACCCCATTACAACTGCATATGGGAGTAGCATCTGTATACCTCCCATTAAAGCAAGCAGCTTTGAGCTAAATCCTCAACTCATTATCATGGTGCAGCAAAATTGCCAGTATTCCGGTCTTCCACAGTAAGAACCTACTGAGTTTATGGCACAATTCTTACAAATTGCTGACACAGTACGTGATAAAGAAGTAGATCAAGATGTCTACAGACTATTACTGTTTCTATTTGCTGTAAAGGATCAAGCTAAGAGGTGGTTGAATAACCAACCTACAGCAAGCATAAAGACATGGAAACAGTTATCAGACAAATTCCTGAATCAATTTTACCCTCCAAAAAGGATGACACAGCTAAGACTGGACATCCAAGGCTTTAAAGATGACACAGCTAAGGCTGGACATCCAAGGCTTTAAACAAGAGGATGAATCACTTTACAATGCCTGGGAGAGGTACAGAGAGATGCTGAGGAAATGCCCCTCTGAAATGTTTTTAGAATGGGTGCAGTTGGACATCTACTATGGGCTTACAGAAAAAGCTCAGATGTCTTTAGACCACTCAGCTGGTGGATCTATACATATGAAGAAGACGATTGAAGAGGCTCAAGAGCTTATAGATACTGTTGCTAGAAATCAATATTTGTACTCTAGCAATGAGTTCTCTACAAAAGAAGAAGTTATGGCAGTAGCCACTGATCCTAATCCTCAAGAACAGATGATTGAGCTTAATCAACAATTGCTCCTGATGACAGAACAGTTAGCAGAATTTAAAGAGATGCTCCAAGAAACTAAAATTGCTAACAAGAACATAGAATCACAGTTGAATCAAGCAAAACAGCAGCTATCTAAACAGATAACAGAAGAATGCCAAGCAGTTCAACTGAGGAGTGGGAAGACATTGAATAACACTGCTCAAAGTAGCAAAAAGCCAAATAAGGAACAATTGACAGAGGATAACCAAACCACTGTAATTGACAGAGGACAGTAAGAGCCCAGAGAAGAATACTTTTGGCGTTCAAATGCCAGAAAAGGGGGGAAAGCTGGCGTTAAACGCCCATTCCCTGCCCAGTTCTGGTGTTCAAACGCCAGAAAAGGGGGAAAAGTTGGCGTTAAACGCCCAATCTTCACCCAATCCTAGCGTTCAAACGCCAATGGGGAATCAGACACCTGAGAGTGCTGATAGTAACCCCTCTAAAAAGGCTTCTCCAACCACTTCTGTAAGTAATAAACATGCAGCAACTAAGGTTGAAGAATATAAAGCCAAGATGCCTTATCCTCAGAAACTCCGCCAAGCGGAATAGGATAAGCAATTTGCCCGCTTTGCAGACTATCTAAGGACTCTTGAAATAAAGATTCCGTTTGCAGAGGCACTTGAGCAAATACCTTCATATGCTAAGTTCATGAAAGAGATCTTAAGTCATAAGAAGGATTGGAGAGAAACTGAAAAAGTGTTTCTCACTGAAGAATGCAGTGCAGTCATTCTGAAAAATACCCGTCAGGCATAATTGAGGACATGATTGTCAAGGTTGGGCCATTTGCCTTTCCCACTGACTTTGTAGTGCTGGAAATGGAGGAGCACAAGAGTGCAACTCTCATTATAGGAAGACCTTTCCTAGCAACTGGACGAACCCTCATTGACGTCCAAAAAGGGGAATTAACCCTGAGAGTCAATGAGGATGAGTTCAAGTTGAATGTTGTCAAAGCTATGCAGCATCCAGACACATCACATGACTACATGAGCGCCGATATTATTGACTCTTTGGTGGAGGAGGTCAACATGACTGAAAGTCTTGAATCAGAGCTAGAGGACATCTTTAAAGATGTTCAGCCTGATCTGGAGGAACTAAAGGAAATAAAAGAAATTCTGAAAATTCCTCAAGAAAAAGATAAGCCTCCTAAACCCGAGCTCAAGCCACTACCACCATCCCTGAAATAAGCATTTCTGGGAGAAGGTGACACTTTTCCAGTGATCATAAGCTCTGTTTAAATCCACAGGAAGAGGAAGCACTAATTCAAGTGCTAAGGACACACAAGACAGCTCTTGGGTGGTCCATAAGTGATCTTAAAAGCATTAGTCCAGCAAGATGCATGCACAAGATCCTATTGGAGGATGATGCTAAGCCAGTGGTTCAACCACAAAGGCGGCTAAATCCAGCCATGAAGGAGGTGGTGCAGAAAGAGGTCACTAAGTTACTAGAGGCTGGAATTATTTATCCTATTTCTGATAGCCCCTGGGTGAGCCCTGTCCATGTTGTCCCTAAGAAGGGAGGCATGACAGTGATTCATAATGAAAAGAATGAACTAGTTCCTACAAGAACAGTTACAAGGTGGCGCATGTGTATTGACTACAGAAGGCTCAATACAGTCACCAGAAAGGATCATTTTCCTTTACCATTCATAGACCATATGCTAGAGAGACTAGCTGGTCATGAATACTACTGCTTTTTGGACGGCTACTCAGGTTACAACCAAATTGCAGTAGGTCCTCAGGACCAAGAGAAAATAGCATTTACATGTCCTTCTGGAGTATTTTCCTACAGAAGGATGCCTTTTGGTCTGTGCAATGCACCTGCAACCTTTCAGAGGTGCATGCTCTCTATCTTTTCAGATATGGTAGAGAAATTTCTGGAAGTCTTCATGGATGACTTTTCAGTATTTGGAGACTCATTCAGCTCCTGTCTTGACCATCTAGCACTTGTTCTAAAGAGGTGCCAAGAGACTAACCTGGTTTTAAACTGGGAAAAATGTCACTTTATGGTGACTGAAGGAATTGTCCTTGGGCACAAAATTTCAAGCAAGGGAATAGAGGTGGATAAGGCAAAGGTGGAGGTAATTGAAAAATTACCCCCACCTGCCAATGTTAAGGCAATCAGAAGCTTTCTGGGGCATGCAGGATTCTACAGAAGGTTTATAAAGGATTTTTCAAAAATTGCCAAACCTCTGAGTAATCTGCTAGCTGCTGACACTCCATTTATTTTTGATAATGAGTTTCTGCAGGCGTTTGAGACTCTGAAAGCTAAGCTGGACACAACACCAGTCATCTCTGCACCAGACTGGACATTACCATTTGAACTAATGTGTGATGCCAGTGACCATGCCATTGGTGCAGTATTGGGACAAAGGCATGGTAAGCTTCTGCACGTCATTTATTATGGCTGTCGTATTCTAAATGATGCACAGAAGAACTACACAACCACAGAAAAGGAGTTACTTGTAGTGGTTTATGCCATTGACAAGTTCAGATCTTATTTAGTAGGATCAAAAGTGATTGTGTACACTGACCATGCTGCTCTTAAATATCTACTCACAAAGCAGGATTCAAAACCCAGGCTCATAAGATGAGTGTTGCTTCTGCAAGAGTTTGATATAGAAATAAGAGACAGAAAAGGGACAGAGAATCAAGTAGCTGATCACTTGTCCCGGATAGAACCAGTAGTAGGAGCATTCCTCCCTTCTACTGAGATCTCTGAAACCTTTCCGGATGAGCAATTACTTGCTATTCAGGAAGCTCCGTGGCTTGCAGACAGTGCAAACTATAAGACTCAAGGTTCTCCTTCTGTAACCATGGAAAGGAAGCATGAAGAGCTTCTCTCAAAACAGAGTCAAACAGAGCTCCCACAGTCAAACTCTAAGTTTGGTGTTGGGAGGCCACAACAAACTTCTAAGTTTGGTGTTGAACCCCCACAATCAAACTCTAAGTTTGGTGTTGGGAGGTTCCAACATTGCTCTGAGTATCTTTGAGGCTCCATGAGAGCCCACTGTCAAGCTAATGACATTAAAGAAGCGCTTGTTGGGAGGCAACCCAATGATATATTTAT
>NC_029775.3:58619805-58621358 GCF_000817695.3 Arachis duranensis | reverse complement strand
CTTGCTGACGTTTAAACGCCAGTAAGGGCAGCAAATGGGCGTTTAACGCCCAGTCTGGCACCATCCTGGGCGTTTAATGCCAGAAAGTGGCACCAGACTGGCGTTAAACGCCAGGAATGAGCACCAAGCTGGCGTTAAACGCCAGAAATGGGCACCAGCCCGGCGTTTAACGCCAGGATTGGTAGAAGGAGCATTTTTGCTCGCCACTTGGTGCAGGGATGAATTATCCTTGACACCTCAGGATCTGTGGACCCCACAGGATCCCCACCTTCCCCACCACTCTCTCTCTTCTTCACCACTCTCTCTCTCTTCTTTCTTCTTTTGCTCGAGGACGAGCAAACCTTCTAAGTTTGGTGTGGTAAAAGTGTTGCTTTTTGTTTCTACATAACCATTTATGGCACCTAAGGCCGGAGAAACCTCTAGAAAGAGGAAAGGGAAGGCAAAAGCTTCTACCTCCGAGCCATGGGAGATGGAGAGATTCATCTCAAGGGATGCACTTTCCTCCACAAAACTATTGGGAGCAAATCAACACCTCCCAAGAAGAATTGAGTTCCAAAATGGGACAACTAAGGGTGGAGCACCAAGAACATTCCATCCTCCTCCATGAAATTAAAGAAGATCATAGAATCATGAGAGAGGAGCAACAAAGGCAAGGAAGAGACATTGAGGAGCTCAAGCACTCCATAAGATCTTCAAGAGGAAGAACAAGCCGCCATCACTAAGGTGGACCCGTTCTTTAATTTCCTTGTTCTTTATTTTCTATTTTTCAAATTTTTATGCTTATGTTTATCTATGTTTGTGTCTTATTACATGATCATTAGTATCTTAGTGTCTATGCCTTAAAGTTATGAATGTCCTATGAATCTATCACCTTTCTTAAAATGAAAATTGTTTTTATTACAAAAGAACAAGAAGTACAGGATTTCGAATTTATCTCTGAAACTAGTTGAATTAGTTTGATGTGGTGACAATACTATTTGTTTTCTGAATGAATGCTTGAACAGTGCATATGTCTTTTGAATTTGTTGTTTAAAGAATGTTAAATTTGTTGGCTCTTGAAAGAATGATGAAAAAGGAGAAATGTTATTGAGGATCTAAAAAAATCATCAAATTGATTCTTGAAGCAAGAAAAAGCAAAAAAAAAAAGAAATAAAAAAAAGAAGAGAAGAGGAAAAAGCAAGCAGAAAAAGCCAATAGCCCTTTAAACCAAAAGGCAAGGGTAGAAATAAAAAGTGATCCAAGGCAAAAAGAGTGTGCTTAAGAACCCTGGACACCTCTAATTGGGGACTCTAGCAAAGCTGAGTCACAATCTAAAAAGGTTCACCCAGTTATGTGTCTGTGGCATGTATGTATCTGGTGGTAATACTGGAAGACAAAGTGCTTTGGGCCACAGCCAAGACTCATAAAGTAGCTATGTTCAAGAATCATCATACTTAACTAGGAGAATCAATAACACTATCTGAATTCTGAGTTCCTATAGATGCCAATCATTCTAAACTTCAAAGGATAAAGTGAGATGCCAAAACTGTTCAGAAGCAAAAAGCTACTAGTCC
>NC_029775.3:58618971-58619591 GCF_000817695.3 Arachis duranensis | reverse complement strand
TTGTGATATCAGGTATTTTCTGGCTGAAATTGAGGGTCCTGAGCAAAAATCTGATTCAGAGGCTGAAAAGGACTACAGATGCTGTTGGATTCTGACCTCCCTGCACTCGAAGTGGATTTTCTGGAGCTACAGAAACCCAATTGGCGCGCTCTTAATGGCGTTGGAAAGTAGACATTCTGGGCTTTCCAGCAATGTATAATCGTCCATACTTTGCCCGAGATTCGATGGCCCAAACCGGCGTTGCAAATCAGCTTTAGAATTCCCGGCGTTTAACGCTGGAACTGGCATAAAAATTGGAGTTAAACGCCCAAACTGGCATAAAAGCTAGCGTTTAACTCCAGAAAAAGTCTCTACACATGAAAGCTTCAATGCTAAGCCCAAGCACACACTAAGTGGACCCCAGAAGTGGATTTTTACGTCATTTACTCATTTCTGTATACCCTAGGTTACTAGTTCACTATTAATATGATCTTTTGACATTGTATCTGGACCTCATGACACTTTACACGTTTCTCATTGTATTTTATACGGCATGAGTCTCTAAACCCCATGGTTGGGGGTGAGGAGCTCTGCTGTGTCTTGATGGATTAATGCAATTACTACTGTTTTTCATTCAATCA
>NC_029775.3:58617910-58618706 GCF_000817695.3 Arachis duranensis | reverse complement strand
GTGGTATTCTGAGTAGGATTCAAGGATTGAATGACTGTGATGAGCTTCAAACTCCTGAAGGCTGGGCGTTAGTGACAGACGCAAAAGAATCACTGGATTCTATTCCAACTGGATTGAGAACCGACAGATGATTAGCTGTGCTGTGACAGAGCGGGTTGAACATTTTCACTGAGAGGATGGGAGGTAGCCATTGACAACGGTGAAACCCTACATACAGCTTGCCATGGAAGGAGCCTTGCGTGCTTGAAGGAGAAGACAATAAGAAAGCAGAGATTCAGAAGATAGAGCATCTCCAAAACCTCAACCTGTTCTCCATTACTGCAAAACAAGTACTTATTTCATGTTCTTTTACTTTTCACAATCAACCTTGATAATTATTGATATCCTGACTAAGAGTTACAAGATAACTGTTCATACCCTGACCGGGCTCCTCCAACTCGGCAAATTCATAAGAGGTCCGACCTCGTCCTAAGGCTCACGCCTAAAGGTCGGACCTCGGACAATAAAGCAAGGAAGGCCCATCAAAAGGAACGCAGCCCAAAACCTAAAGGCCGAAAAGGCCTAGAAAAGGCGGTTCCACAAAGATAGAGATAAAACTCCCAAAAGATAAGATAAGATAAGAATATCTTATCCAGGGAAGATCACGGCCAAACTACTATAAATACACTAGAGCACCCAGGTATGACATTCATTCCACGTTCTACACATATCTGCTTGGACCCATGCTAACTTAAGCATCGGAGTGTCATTGCAGGTACAACCACCAACCACTCTGCATATCAAGCTCGGGTCCCTG
>NC_029775.3:58605731-58606726 GCF_000817695.3 Arachis duranensis | reverse complement strand
AAGAACCCGGACCTGAGCCTTCAAATTTTCGAACATAGCATCCATACCCTTAGCCACATGACCTTCTAGCTCGTAAAAATCATCCTGAGCGGATTGCAACTTCTCCTTTGTCTCCACAAGCTCGGCATATATCCGAGTATAATTCTCCGTCGCCGCCTTCGCCATCTCCTCAGATGCATTCGCTGCCGCCACAGCCGCGGTAGCCTTAGCTTTCTCTTTCTCCAAAGATGCCTCCAGCTCAGTAATCCTAGCAGCCTTCAGTTCACTAATCCTCTCGAATTTAGACTGAGCCTTCTCAAGTCGGGAGCTGGTCGCACCAATGGGGGATTTCTTGAACTCCCGGGCAATAGCGGCATGAAGACTAGCCATCCGGACACAACTCCGCGCCATATACTGAAAATGGTGCTCCATAGACACATCATCAGTAGAGATAAAGGTCTGAGGGAGAATATGCTGTTCAATCCAACCAAGAGCATCAAAATCCTTGTCATTAAAACCCGCAAGCTCTTGAGAAGTCTTCTGCTTCTTGGGAGGAGGACCCGAGGACGAAGGCGGAGAAGAGTTTCCGGGTCCAGAGGTTGGAGGATCTTGATTTATAGGTCGGAACTGGGGAGTCGGAATAGTCTTCGACCGAGTAGTGACACCCACAGTAGTCTTCTTCGGAGAAGATCGGGCAGAAGCCTCCCCAGCCTCGATATTTCGAGCAGCCACAGACTTCTTCGTCCGATGAAGGTACTTCATGGAATCCGCCTGAGAAGACATCTCTGCAGAAATAAAAGAAAAGGATTACCACAACAGAAATTCCACCAAAACAAGCAAAACCAAAATACTAAAAAAAAAAAAAGATGAATCTCGGAGAGGTCGGGAACTACCTAACTCGGAACGGAGAAGGCTTGGATCTCCCAACATTTTCTTCGTGTCCAAGTGAGGTGCCCGACCCCATAAACTGCTTACCACACCCACAAAAGCCTGCTCCACCTCATCTAGACTCTCAA
>NC_029775.3:58599712-58605576 GCF_000817695.3 Arachis duranensis | reverse complement strand
TAAAGTAGCTATGTTCAAGAATCATAATTCTTAACTAGGAGAATCAATAACACTATTTGAGTTCTGAGTTCCTATTGATGCCAATCATTCTAAACTTCAAAGGATAAAGTGAGATGCCAAAACTGTTCAGAAGCAAAAAGCTACTAGTCCCGCTCATCTAATTGGAGCTAAGTTTCATTGATATTTTGGAGTCTATAGTATGTTCTCTTCTTTTTATCCTATTTGATTTTCAGTTGCTTGGGGACAAGCAACAATTTAAGTTTGGTGTTGTGATGGGCGGATAATTTATACGCTTTTTGGCATTGTTTTTAGTATGTTTTTAGTATATTTTAGTTAGTTTTTAGTATACTTTTATTAGTTTTTAGTTAAAATTCACTTTTCTGGACTTTACAATGAGTTTGTGTGTTTTTCTGTGATTTCAGGTATTTTCTGGCTGAAATTGAGGGTCCTGAGCAAAAATCTGATTCAGAGGCTGAAAAGGACTACAGATGCTCTTGGATTCTGACCTCCCTGCACTCGAAGTGGATTTTCTGGAGCTACAGAAGCCCAATTGGCGCACTCTCAATGGCGTTGGAAAGTAGACATCCTGGGCTTTCCAGAAATGTATAATAGTCCATACTTTGCCCCAGATTCGATGGCCCAAACCGGCGTTGCAAATCAGCTTCAGAATTCCCGGCGTTTAACGCTGGAACTGGCATAAAAATTAGAGTTAAATGCCCAAACTGGCATAAAAGCTGGCGTTTAACTCCAGAAAAAGTCTCGACACATGAAAGCTTCAATGCTAAGCCCAAGCACACACTAAGTGGACCCCAGAAGTGGATTTTTACGTCATTTACTCATTTCTGTATACCCTAGGTTACTAGTTCACTATTAATAGGATCTTTTGATATTGTATACCTACCTCATGACACATTGCACATTTCTCATTGTATCTTCTACGGCATGAGTCTCTAAACTCCATGGTTGGGGGTGAGGAGCTCTGTTGTGTCTTGATGGATTAATGCAATTACTACTATTTTTCATTCAATCACGCTTGCCTCTATTCTAAGATATCACTTGTTCTTCAACTTGATGAATGTGATGATCCGTGACACTCAAGGAACGCAGCCCAAAACCTAAAGGCCGAAAAGGCCTAGAAAAGGCGGTTCCACAAAGATAGAGATAAAGCTCCCAAAAGATAAGATAAGATAAGAATATCTTATCCAGGGAAGATCACGGCCAAACTACTATAAATACACTGGAGCACCCAGGTATGACATTCATTCCACGTTCTACACATATCTGCTTGGACCCATGCTAACTTAAGCATCGGAGTGTCATTGCAGGTACAACCACCAACCACTCTGCATATCAAGCTCGGGTCCCTGAACCCCCACCTCGGGCCTCTCCAGACGACCGAGCTACACGTTTCAGGTAACCCTCGGAACAATAACCATAGCTTGCTTCAAGCCGACAATCTCCGTGGGATCGACCCTTACTCACGTAAGGTATTACTTGGATGACCCAGTGCACTTGCTGGTTAGTTGTGCGGGATTGCGAAAGTGTGATTGCAATTTCGTGCACCATCAAGTCATCAATTTTAAAAATTAAATCTTTTTCAATTATATCTTTTGAATCATATCTTTTTAAAATCATATCTTTTTCAATCAAATCTTTTTCAATCATATCTTTTTAAATTTTGATTTCAACATCTTTTTTTCTAACTTTTTATATTTTCAAAATTATTTTCAAATCTTTTTCAACTAATTACTATTTCTTATCTTTTTCAAAACCACATAACCACCAATTTTTGAAAATCACTAACCACTTTTTCAAAAATCTTTTTAATTAACTAATTGTTTTAGTTTTAATTTTTGAATACTCTCTCTCTCTCTCATCTCTTTCTATTTATTTGCTAACACTTCTCTTCTTCTTATAATTCAAACCCCCTCTCTCCCTCTGTGTTCGAATTCTTCTCATTCTCTCTCTACCTCATTCCTCTATTCTTCTTTTCTTCTGACACATCAAGGAATCTGTATACTGTGACATAGAGGATTTCACTACTCCCTTTTGTTCTTTTCTTTTTCATATGAGCAGAAATAATGATAAAGACATTATTGTTGAAGCCGATCCTGAACCTGAAAGGACTCTAAAGAAGAAGCCAAGAGAAGCTAAAGCACAACACTCTGGAGGGGACCTTACAAAGAATTTCGAAAAAGAAGCAGACATGGCAGCCAAACCCAACAACAATGCCAGAGATGCAAGGAAGATGCTTGGTGACTATACTGCACCAACTTCCAACTTCTATGAAAGAAGAATCTCATTTCATGCCATTGGAGCAAACAACCTTGAGCTTAAGCCTTAATTAGTTTCTCTAATGTAGTAGAATTGCAAGTTTCATGGACTTCCATTAGAAGATCCTCATCAGTTCTTAGCTGAATTCTTGTAGATCTATAATATTGTTAAGACCAATGGGGTTGATCCCGAGGTATACAGACTTATGCTTTTCCCCTTTGCTGTAAGAGACAGAGCTAGAACATGGTTGGACTCACAACCTAGAGAAAGCCTGAACTCTTGGGACAAGTTGGTCCATGCTTTCTTGACCAAATTCTTTCCACCTCAAAAGATGAGCAACCTTAGAGTGGAAGTCCAAACCCTCAAATAGAAGGAAGGTGAATCCCTCTATGAAGCTTGGGAAAGATACAAGCAATTAACCAAAAGGTGTCCTTCTGACATGCTTCCAGAATGGAGCATCATATGTATATTCTATGATGGTCTGTCTGAATTTTCCAAGTTGTCATTGGACCATTCTGATGGTGGATCTCTTCATCTGAAGCCCAAGAAATCATTGACATGGTTGCAAATAACCAGTTCATGTACATGATGAGCGGATAATTTATACGCTTTTTGGCATTGTTTTAAGGTAGTTTTTAGTATATAATTATTAGTTTTTATGCAAAAATCACATTTCTGGAATTTATTATGAGTTTGTGTATTTTTCTGTGATTTCAGGTATTTTCTAGCTGAAATTGAGGGACCTGAGCAAAAATCTGATTCAGAGGCTTAAAAAGGACTGAAGATGCTGTTGGATTCTGACCTCCCTGCACTCGAAATGGATTTTCTGGAGCTACAGAAGCCTAATTGGCTTGCTCTCAATTGTGTTGGAAAGTAGACATCTTGGACTTTCCAGAAATATATAATACCTCATACTTTGCCCAAGTTTTGATAACGTAAACTGGCGTTTTAATGCCAACTTTCTACCATTTTCTCGCATTAAACGCCAGAATAGGCATAAAAACTGGAGTTAAATGCCCAAACTGGCACCAAAGCTGGTGTTGAACTCCAAGAAAAGCCTATGCACGTGAATGCTTCAATGCTCAGCCCAAACACACACCAAGTGGACCCCAGAAGTGGATTTCTGCATCATTTACTTATTTCTGTAAAGCCTAGGTTACTAGTACATTATAAATAGGACCTTTTACTATTGTATTTTCATAGGAAGATCTTTAGATCATTTTTGAGACTATCTTTGTATCATTGTTGATCTCTTGATCACATTTAAGGGGCTGGCCATTTGGCCATTCCTGGACATTCATCACTTATGTATTTTCAACGGTGGAGTTTCTATACCTCAGATTAAGGTATGGAGCTCTGTTGTTCCTCATGAATTAATGCAGTTACTACTGTTTTCTATTCAATTCAAACTTATTCTTGTTTTAAGATATTCATTCGCACTTCAACATGATGAATGTGATGATCAAGTGACACTCATTACCATTCTCACTTATGAATACGTGCCTGACAACCACTTCCATTCTACCTGAAAACAAGCGTGAATGTATATCTCTTGGCCTCCTGGTTCACGACGCATGGTTGCCTCTCCTGACAACAGAGCCTTCCATTCCATGAAATCAGAGTCTTCGTGGTATAAGCTAGAATCAATTGGAAGCATTCTTGAGATCCGAAATGTCTAAACCTTGTCTGTGGTATTCTCACTAGTCTAAGCTAAACAAGGATTCAAATTAGGGACATTATTGTTTTCCGCTTAGAGTTAGTGATGAGCTAAAGTAAAGAACAAGGGGTAAGATAGGCTCAACATGGGTTTGCAAAGGATAATAAAAATTAAGGCCATAAGGGTATGTAAGCTCAGTGAAACAAGGCCTCAATCATATAAGTGCATGCATACATCAAATAATGGAAATATAGAATTAAGCAAGACAAATATCACAATTTTTAGAGAGAGAAACACACATCAAAAATAAAATATTGGTTGATAGAATGCAACCAATCAAATAGGCTCAAAATCTCACTGGTTTTGTGTGTTCGAGCTCTAAGCTATGTTCCAAAATAATATTTGTTCAGACAAGTTTTTCAAAAAGTTTTATTCAAATTAGTGAAATACTGTAAAAATTTATTGAAAAAGAAAATATTACTTTAACCAAGTGGTAAAATATGCACAAAAAAATAAACATGCAAATGCAACAATGAAAAACAAAAATTGGTGTTGAGAAGGGACTAACTAACCCGTGGAGATCGGTATCGACTTCCCCACACTTAAAGATTGCACCATCCTTGGTGCATGCTGAGATGTGCAGGTGGATGGGGGTTGTAGTTCCTCAGCTAGTGCTCTCTTATATTCCTATCCTTGCCGGTGGTTTGGGAGTAGCTTTCTCTCTTTACCCTTCTTGGTGGCCATCTTGAAAGGGAAAAAAGGAAAGTAACAAGTAAAGCTAGGGGATCCAGCAAGGAAGAGAGCGGGAAAGGTGGTAATCAATGCACAGTAAAGAAGAATGATGTTAACACATGGTCATGACTACATGTGAAAAGTTCATCAATGGAAATATAGCAAGTGCATGTAATAACAATTAAATGCAAGATGTTTATTGGCATGCTGGTAAAGGCATGAGTAGCATAGATCAAGCATTCAATGTCCAATTTAGATTACCAAGTCTCTCAAACTAACAACATGTTTGTAATGACAATTATATGTAATGAATATGATATGAAAAAGGGTTTCGTGAAAAGCAAGCATTTAGAGTAGTAGGATAAAAGATATTGAAAAACAGTGCATAATGCCATACGGGCGCTTTCACAAACACTTAGCATGCATGGTAAATAATCTAATAAAAATAATAAATTGAACATGCAAGCAACCCTTAAAAGAATTAATATATAATTGCCAAATAATTTTGCAACAATCCATAATGACCCAAATAAATTTCCAATACCAATGAAGATAATGCAATGAATGAGGGTATGCAAATAAATTGAATGAAATGAAAGAAAAGAAGAATGAGAAGGGAAAGAAGTGAGTAAGAAAGAAGTGAGTAAGAAAGAAGTGAGTAAGAAAGGAGGGAGGGAAAAATTAGGATTGGGGAAGAAAAGATAAGATATTTGGCAAATTAGGATAAGCTGTGCGGCGCAAGCGACACGGACGCGTGGGGCACGCGGTCGCGTGACTTGCGTTTGAAGTTAATCGACGCGATCGCGTTGGGCACTGGTGGACGAAATTGTGATCATATTCATTGTAATTGGATTTTAGAAATTGGCACGGGTGGACACAACTCCGTTCAACTAACCAGCAAGTGTACTGGGTCGTCCAAGTAATAAACCTTACGTGAGTAAGGGTCGATCCCACAGAGATTGTTGGTATGAAGCAAGCTATGGTCACCTTGTAAATCTCAGTTAGGCAGATTAAAGAGGAATTGTGATTATTGGAATAAATAATAAAAAGGAATAATAAAAGGGATAGAATACTTATGCAGATTCATTCGTGGGAATTTCAGATAAGCGGATGGAGATGCTGTAGAGCCCAAGGACGCCTGCTCTCCTACTGCTTCTACTCAATCCTTCTTACTCCTTTCCATGGCAAGCTTTGTATAGGG
>NC_029775.3:58596771-58597423 GCF_000817695.3 Arachis duranensis | reverse complement strand
GTCTTCTTCTTCAAGGACCAATGATGTTCTTCAACTCTTCTATGTCCCTTCCTTGCCTTTGTTGCTCCTCCCTCATTGCTCTTTGATCTTCTCTTATTTCTTGGAGAATGATGGAGTGCTCATGATGTTCCACCCTTAGTTGTTCAACATTATGGCTCAAATCCTCTAAAGAGGTACTGAGTTGCTCCCAATAGTTGTTGGGAGGGAAATGCATTCCTTGAGGCATTTGTTGATGATGAACTTCCTCATGTTCTTCTTGGGGGCCGTGAGGAACTTCCCTTGTTTGCTCCATCCTCTTCTTTGTGATCGGCTTGTCTTCTTCAATGGAGACATCTCCATCTATGATAACTCCAGCTGAGTAGCATAAATGGCATATAAGATGGGGGAAGGCTAGCCGTGCCATGTATGAAGGCTTGTCAGCTATTTTGTAGAGTTCATTGGAGATGACTTCATGAACTTCCACTTCCTCTCCAATCATGATGCTATGAATCATGATAGCTCGATCCACAGTAACTTCAGATCGGTTGCTTGTAGGGATGATGGATCTTTGGATGAACTCCAACCATCCTCTAGCTACAGGCTTGAGGTCCAGTCTTCTTAGTTGGACCGGTTTGCCTTTGGAGTCTATTCTCCATTGGGCGCCTTCCACACA
>NC_029775.3:58594810-58596605 GCF_000817695.3 Arachis duranensis | reverse complement strand
CACCCTTTTTGAGTGAAAAAGGGACCTCGGGGATCACCTTTTTCAAGGCCACAACTTCATAGAAGTGGTCTTGATGCACCCTTGAGATGAATCTTTCCTTCTCCCATGACTCGGAGGTGGAAGCTTTTGCCTTCCCTTTTCCTTTTCTTGAGGAAACTCCGGTCTTGGGTGCCATTGATGGTGAATGAAAAATAAAAAGCTTAGGCTTTTTACCACACCAAACTTAAAATTTGCTCGTCCTCGAGCAAGAAAGAAAAGAAGAGTAGAAGAAGAAGAAGAAGAGAATAGGGAAGAGAGGGAGAAGAGTGGTTTCGGCTATATGGGAGAAGAAGGGGTTTGTGTTTGTGTGAAAATGAAGAAGAAAGGAAAGGTATTTATAGGGAGAGGGGGTTGGAGTTCGGCCATGTTGGGTGGGAAAGGGTGGGAAATTGAATTTGAATTTGATGAGGGTAGGTGGGATTTATGGGGAAGAGGAGGTTGATGTGAATGGTGCATGGGGTAATTGGGAAGAGGAATTGAGGTGATTGGTGAAGGTTTTTGGGAAGTGTGACATTGAAAATGAGATTTGGATTAGGAGAGTGTGATTAGGATTAAAAGAAAAGGTAGGTGGGGATCCTGTGGGGTCCACAGATCCTGAGGTGAAAAGAAATACCATTCCTTCACCCTATAGGCGTGTAAATTGCCTTCATGCATCATTCTGGCGTTCAAACGCCCATTGGTGCATGTTCTGGGCGTTAAACGCCTATGTAATGCATGTTTCTGGCGTTGAACGCCAGTTTCATGCTTGTTTCTGGCGTTCAGCGCCAGATTGTCCTCTGTGTGCACGTCCTGGCATTAAACGCCAGGTTATTGCTTGTTTTGGGCGTTCAGTGCCAGAAAGATGCTCTGTTCTGCCGTTAAACGCCGGCCAGATGCACCTTCTGGGCGTTGAACGCCAGCCCGTGCGTCCTCCAGGGTGAAAAATTTTTTTCTTCTGTTTTTGACTCTATTTTTAATTTTTTTGATTTTTTTCGTGACTCCTCATGATCATGTACCTAATTAAACACAAAAATAACACTAAAACAAAATAAAATAAAATTAGATAAATAAAATTGGGTTGCCTCCCAACAAGCGCTTCTTTAATGTCAATAGCTTGACAGTGGCTCTCATGGAGCCACAAGATGATCAGGTCAATTTAGTGTGTTGTCTCCACACCAAACTTAGAGTTTGGATATGGAATTTGAACACCAAACTCAGAGTTTGGTTTGGATATGGGGTCTTAACACCAAGCTTAGAGTTTGGTTGTGGCCTCACAACACCAAACTTAGAGTTTGACTGTGTGGGCTCTTCTTGACTCTGAACTGAGAGAAGCTCTTCATGCTTACTCTCCTTTGTAACAGAAGGATGGCCATGTGCCTTAAACACAAGGTAGTCCCCATTTAGTTGAAGGACTAACTCACCTCTGTTAACATCTATCACAGCTCCTGCTGTGGCTAGGAAAGGTCTTCCTAGGATGATGCATTCATCATCTTCCTTTCTAGTGTCTAGGATTATGAAATCAGCAGGGATGTAAAGGCCTTCAACCTTTACTAGCACGTCCTCTACTATTCCATAAGCTTGTCTCATTGACTTGCCTGCCAATTGCAATGAGAACAAGGCAGGTTGTACCTCAATGATCCCTAGCTTCTCCATTACAGAGAGTGGCATCAGATTTATCCCTGACCCCAGATCACATAGAGCCTTTTCAAAGATCATGGTGCCTATGGTACAAGGTATTAAGAACTTGCCAGGATCTTGTTTCTTTTGAGGTAGAGTT
>NC_029775.3:58590721-58591399 GCF_000817695.3 Arachis duranensis | reverse complement strand
CAAGTTTGAAGCACGTCACAGTCATTCATTACCGGAATCCTACTCGGAATACCACAGACAAGGTTAGACTTTCCGGATTCCCAGGATCCTACTCGGAATACCACAGACAAGGTGAGACTTTTCGGATCCTCATAAATGTCGCCATCTATCTAGCTTATACCACGAAGATTCTGTTGGGGAATCTAAGAGATACGCATTCAAGCTCTGTTGCATGTAGAACGGAAGTGGTTGTCAATCACGCACGTTCATGAGTGAAAATGATAATGAGGGTTACTTATCATCACATTCATCATGTTCTTGGGTACGAATGAATATCTTGGAATAAGAATAAGAGAGATTTGAATAAAAGAAAATAGAATTGCATTAATACTTGAGGTACAGCAGGGCTCCACACCCTTAATCTATGGTGTGCAGAAACTCCACCGTTGAAAATACATAAGCAAAGGGTTCAGGCATGGCCGAATAGCCAGCCTCCCTAACGTGATCAATGATCTCCTAAGATGAAGAATAAAACAAAACTGAGACCAAAGATGAAACGTGGTCAAAAGACATCTAATACATTAGATAAATGTTCTATTTATACTAGACTAGCTCCTAGGGTTTACATGAGTAAGTAATTGATGCATAAATCCACTTCCGGGGCCCACTTGGTGTATGATTGGGCTGAGCTTGATCAAT
>NC_029775.3:58583958-58590551 GCF_000817695.3 Arachis duranensis | reverse complement strand
TTCTTTCTTCGAATAAAGTATGGACTATTATATATTGCGGGAAAGCCCTGGATGTCTACTTTCCAACGCCGTTGAGAGCGCGCCAATTGGAGTTCTGTAGCTCCAGAAAATCCATTTCGAGTGCAGGGAGGTCAGATTCCAACAGCATCAGTAGTCCTTTTGTCAGCCTTCTTCAAAGTTTTGCTCAAATACCTCAATTTCAGTCAGAATTTACCTGAAATCACAGAAAAACACACAAACTCATAGTAAAGTCCAGAAATGTGAATTTAACATAAAAACTAATGAAAACATCCCTAAAAGTAGCTCAAACTTACTAAAAACTATCTAAAAATAATGCCAAAAAGCGTATAAATTATCCGCTCATCAGGCACGCGGTCGCATGACACGTTTTATGCTACTGGCACGAGGGCAGCCTCACGCTCGCACAGCTCTCTGTTCAAAATCTTATTTTGCCAAATTTTGGGTGACCCGATCGCGTGGTCGATGCGATCGCATAAGTGGCCAATATGGGGATATGACGCGGACGCGTGAGCCATGCATCCGCGTGGGTAGAATTGTGTGTTTAACACCAATCCAGCACCACTCTCGCACAATAATTCCTTGTGCACCCTTTTTACGTCGAAAATTAGGGCACGCGGCCGGGTGGGTCACGCGGTCGCGTGGAAGGCCATTATTCCCATGTGACGCGGACGCGTCGGCGACGCAGTCGCGTGGGTCAATTTGTGCCACTGGCACGCCTCCAGCCACGCTCCAGCGTGACTCTCTGTTCGTTTTTATTTTCTCCCCTCTCCTTGCGACGCGGACGCGTCGTTGATGCGGTCGCATCGCGTGGCATTTTTTTTAATATGCAGTATGTAGAATGCAAAATGATATGAATGTTATGAGTAATTCCAGGTTCAATGAAAAACTTGAAAACAAATAAAACTAAATAAAAATGAAAAAGGAACGATCATACCATGGTAGGTTGTCTCCCACCTAGCACTTTTAGTTAAAGTTCTTAAGTTGGATAATTGTGGAGCTTCCTGTTATGGCGGCTTGTGCTTGAACTCATCCAGAAATCTCCACCAATGTTTGGAGTTCTAGTAGCCTCTGGGTTCCCAAACAAGGCGTAAAAAGCCTTTAAGCAAGTTAAAGCAAGTGACAAGGCCCCAAGAGTGTTGATTTCTAGCTTGAATTCTGGGGTCCCAGATCTTGCTTTTGCACCCGTCTTCTTGTTGAGCAATATTGTTCCATCCGGGTGGCAAACAGTCTGAATTCTCACTGAAGTAGCCAGACAACTTCCTAGACCCATTCATTTGAGCTCTAAACCAACCTTTGCGTTTAAATGTTGAGCACACAACCATGTTGAACCTTGCAGGATAAATCTTATCACTGACCATCTTCCTCTTACTCTTAATGCCACAAAGAGCTCTAAGTTGACCATCCGTCTCCAGTAGCCCATATTCAAGTGGGGTTAGAACGCTAAGGGATATGAATTTTACCCACTTGAATGTTGTAAAGGATGATGGAAACTTAGGGGGAGGGGTCTCCAATAACTTTGGCAAGGTGATTTCAAGCTCCACTCCCTTGTACTCTTTGACAACTTCCACATTTTTGCAATCTTCTTCAATATCAACCTCTTCCTCTTGGTGAATTTTTTCCAATTCAATCTCTTCTTCAGTGTTCACCAAGGGCATGGGATGATGTGCTTCTTCTTCTTTAGTCTCCATCTCTTAATCAACCTCTTCCAAGTCTTCAATCATGACATGCCTTGGAGGTTGTACACCATCCTCAACATTAATTTCAATCGCCTTGGAAGGAGGCTCTTTAACTTGACTTTCCCATGGAGGTTCCGCATCTCCTAAGTCTGCAACTGCTTTTTTCTCTTCAACAATTATGGCTTCCTCCACTTGTTCCAGTACAAAGTCATGCTCCTTACTGTCCACTGGAGTTTCTAGTGTCTCCTTCATGCTACGTTCTTCATTAGATTCTCCACATGAAGCCATGGGGGTTCCTTGAGTGTCTGAACATCTAGAAGGTAATTGATTTATTGCTTGCTCTAATTGATGAAGGGTTGCATGAAATTTCTAATTGATGCAGGGTTGCATGAAATTGATCTACTGTTTCCTTGAGATGATCCTTTGACTCTTGTTCCATCTCAATAGCATAACTGGGATCATCTTGCTCTTGGATTGATGGATGTGGGTGCTCTTCCATGGATGGTGGTGATTGGATGGGTGGTGATGGAATGGGTGGATCATTATATGGTTGAAAAAGAAGTGCACTAGAGCTTGAGGGTTGATTGTTGAAGGTATTCGGTGGTCCGATTTGGGTGACCAGAGCTTGTATAGTAGAGTTTAAATCGGCAAATACTTTCTCCATGGCAGTTTGGGGTGGATAGGAGGGTTCATTTTGATAAGGATAAGGAGATGGTGTATATTGTAGTGGTGGTTCTATATATGGTTCATTTGGCTTATAAGGTGGTTGGTATAGTGGATATGGATTAGGGTCATATGGAGGTGTTTGATGGAAAGGAGCTTGTAGGTATGGTAGTTCAAAATTATATTGAGGAGGAGGGGGTTCATAGGCATATTGTAGGTCTTGTTGGTAGTCAAAAGAGTGCTCACCATAGCCATTTCCTTGATATGCATCACGGAATGGTTGTTGATAGTTCGTTGGAGGTGGTTGTTGCCATGAGGGTTGATCAAATCCTTGTGGCTCCTCCCACCTTTGATTGTTCCAACCTTGATGCCTGTTCTCATTGTAATTTCTTCTTCCTGCAACATAATTGTAACCAGACTCATAGCCAAAGGGGTGAGAGTTCATAGTAGTGAGAGAAAATAAAAATAAAAATTAATAAAAAAAGAAAATATTTTGAAAAAGATATAATTTTTTTTAAAAAGGATAAGATAAGATAAAAAAAATTTTAAATCTTAAATTTTTTTTTTAAAAATATTTACAATAACCAATAATAAGGCACACGTTTGCAATTCCCTGGCAACGGCGCCATTTTGACGTTAAGATTTTTGCTAGTAAAGAATTTATAAAAATATTCGTGTTGTAGATATAGCTTCTAAACTAACAGAAATCCCTTCGTACAAAAGTTTTGGTTGTCACAAGTAACAAACCCCTAAATAAATTGATAACCGAAGTATTTAAACCTCGGGTCGTCTTCTCAAGGAATTGCAGGGAGGTATGTTCTTATTATTTGTTATGAAAAAGTGTGTTTTGGGGTTTTGGATTAAGGTAAAAAGTTAGTTGAATGACGAGTAAAATAAAATAATAATAACTATAAAATAAACCTTTGGCAAGGTACAAGAAATTGGAAGTCCAGACTTAGTTATTCTTATCAATAATAATGAAAGTTGAATCTTAATTCCACTTAGTTAACCTTTGCTAAAGCAAAGGAAAGTCAAGGGACTAATTAGTTTGACCTTCGAATCCTATTTATTTCCTAAGAAAAGGTTGGGATTATTGAAGTTCAGTTCAATTAGCAAAGATAACAGTTATCAATTATGTTGAGCTAAGATAACTCCTGAGTTACTGATTTCTTAACCAAGACCAAAAATGTGGAAAGCTGAATTGAAATCATAAATCTAAAAACATCTCAATAATGTATAATCCTAACATGAAAAGTTCATAAGCCAATTGGGCAACATAAATCAAATACCAATAAAAGCATTGAAGTATCTAAAATAAGAGATAAATATAAAGTAAAGGAAATATTGAACCTGATGAAGAGTCGAATTAAATCCTAATTTCTAGAAATCCTACCTAAATCCCAAGAGAGAGTGCAAGGCCATAACCATGACCAACATGACCGAACCTGGAGAGAGTGAGGAGGATGTGATTCCCAGTGAGAAAAGCCTCATGGAATGTCCTCTGAACGAAAAGAAGTTCCCCTTTGAGGAACCAAGGGAATCTGAGGCTCATACAGTGACCATAGAGATTCTATTGAACCTACTTCTCGCATTCATAAGCTCTGATGAGTATTCTTCCTCTGAAGAGGATGGAGATATTACTGAAGAGTAAGTTGCTAAGTACCTTGGAGCAATCATGAAGCTGAATGCCAAGTTATTTGGTAATGAGACTTGGGAGGATGAACTCCCCTTGCTCACCAATGAACTGAATGATTTAATTAGGCAGACAATACCTCAGGAGAAACCGGATCCCGAAAAATTCTTAATACCCTGTACCATAGGCACCATGACCTTTGAGAAGGCTCTGTGTGACCTGGGGTCAGGCATAAACCTAATGCCACTCTCTATAATGGAGAAACTGGGAATTTTTGAGGTACAAGTTGCAAGATATTAGTTGGACGACCCAGTGCACTTGCTGGTTACTTGTGTGGAGTTGTGAAAAGTGTGATCACAATTTTGTGCATCAATTACCAACAACCTCCACCATATGCCTATGAACCCCCTCTTCAATATAGCCCTCGACCATACCCATAAGACCCATACCACCAAACACCTTCATATGATCCTAATCCTTATCCACGATACCAATCACCATATGAGCCATACATAGAACCACAATAATTCCAATACCCATACTCCCAAGAACCACCTCAATATACACCACCTCCATACCCTTATCAAGTTGAACCACCTCTCTATCATGAATCCTTCCTCCCAAGAAATGAATCCTCATATCTACTACAATCTTCAATGGATGAGACCCTTGGTCTTATTCTTCAAGGTCAAAGCGAGATGCAAAGGACGACACTAGAATTCGTAGCTGCCTTGACCGAGTTGATAAGTCGATTAGCGTCCCAATGTTTGGACACTCAAGGAACTCCCATGGCCTCATGCGGAGAATCTAATGAAGAATGGAGCATGAGAGAGAGACTAGAGACACTGGTGGAAAACAAAGAGTGTGACTTTGTATTGGAATAATTGGACGAAGCCGTAATTATTGAAGAGGAAGAAGTGGTTGAAGACTTAGGAGATGCTGAACCTCCATGGGAATCTAAAGTTGTAGAGTATTCCTTCAAGAAGCTTAAAATTGATGTTGAGGAGGATAGTGCACAACCTTCAAGGCATGTTTCTTAACAACTTTCAAGGCATGTTCCCTATGAAGAATTGGATGGAATAGATCAAGAGGCAAGTTCCCTTGGTGATGATGATCATGAATCAAGCCCTCCTAGTAATGAATTTGCATACACAAGTGAACTATTTAAGTTTGAAGAGCCTTCTCCTGATGAAATTGAAAGCAACGTTGAGGTAAATTTCTCTCAACCTCCTATTTATGAATTGAGTGATGGAGAAGAGTTAGATGAACTCGATGAGGAAGAGCTAGAATATGAAGAATCTTTTCAAAAGATGAAAGTCCTTTGGAAAGGTTGGACGGGAGTTGAATATGATTTATCAAGATCGTTGGAGACTTCTCTACCTAGGTTTCCATCTACTCCTTCATTTAAGTGGGTAAAACTTATCTCTCGTAGCTTTATTGTCCCACTTGAGTATGGTATGCTTGAAAAGGATGGTCAACTTAGGAGGCTTTGTGGAATTAAGCATAAGAGAAGGACATTTAGTGGCTGGCATTGCAAATCAAGGCTCATCAAGGTTGAGATTTCAAGAACTAGATGTAAGGATTGGTTTAGTGCTTATTTGAATGGGTCTAGAGGAAGAGTTTGGTGCCTATTTGAGAATTCATCTCGCTTACCACCTGAATGGAATTACAAGGATCAATTTGAAAACAAGTGTGAAGATAAGATATGGGATCCTAGATCACAACATGAATGTCTATTTTGGGAGCTCATATCTTGTGGAGAACCTCACCAAGGCTTGGTGAAATCGGTTGGAAATTCTAACAACCACTTGAAGATCAAGCACTCTTGGGAGTTCAAGGATGAATTTAAGCACAATCCACCATGACAAGGAGATCACCAAGTGTCTAATTTAAAGACTTTAAATAAAAGTGCTAGGTGGGAGACATAATCAATGAATGAACTGTGTTGCCATTGTTTGATAGTTTTCTTCTTTCCATACTCTTATATATCTTGCTTTAATTGCTTGTTAGATTTATGTTTGAGTTGGGATAGTTATTTTGAATTGCATTTTTTGTTGAATTGCAAGTGTTGTTTGAATAATCTTTAGAAGAATATATTTTCAAAATCTTCAAAAAAATTTTTGGTTAAGTTTTGGTTGGTATAGAGTGCTTATAGGTTAGGAGAGTATTTAATTCTGTATTTATGCTTCTTTGTTAAAAAAAGTGCATCTCACATGTGTGCATGGCCGATGCGCACGTGTCATATCTTAATGCTGCAGTGTTGCTGCAATACTAAACACGTCATATGTTCTTTTCCCCTCTCACGCCTACGCATGATCGATGCGTATGCGTCGAGGCACCGTTTGCTCCTGCAATGCTCAGGCGGCAGCCACGCCTATGCGTGGGTTTGAGATTGATAACCCCTGATGCGAAGAGCCCTAGCTCGTTCTCGTGAACCCTCCTTCTCCCTCTAACGTCTCACTTTCTTCACTATTCTCCTTCTACCTCCATAACCACCACCATCAACCATACACCACCATCGCTCCGGCGACCCCGAACCACTGACCCTCCCCTCCTTCTTATAATTTCTCTTCTTTCTTTTCTTCCTTCTCTCTCTTTCC
>NC_029775.3:58581225-58583447 GCF_000817695.3 Arachis duranensis | reverse complement strand
TGCTCTTTTAATTCCCATATGTTATATTACATCATTAGCACAATCAAGGTACTATTTGACTGAATTCTGTGTCGTATAGAACCTTGATTGACCAAGTGATTCTGGACCTCTTTTATACTCTTAATTTTTCAAGTCAGGTCAATATTTTTTCTTTCTTCACAGTTATATTTCAAGTTTATTTTTCCTTAACCATTGAAGTTGTTTTTCCAAATTTTCAAATTGGCCTAATGTTGTTCCTTTTTGTTTGAGGACCTTTTAAGTTGTTATTGTTGGTGAATCTTACTTTTTTAACCATTTTCAATACATTCTTTGCTTTCAAATTAACTTTCGGTTATATAAGTATATGTTTAATTCTTTCACACCAATTTTTTCAATTAAGTGATCAATACATTGATGATGACTTCTATTAACCTTTTGTGCTTATGTTCATTACATATTTCATCATCAATGACTTGAATTACATTTCATGAATGTGAGTATGCTTGTCTCTTAAAATTTCTGAAATTATCTTGGTTAATTAACTTTTGGTTTAATTAACTTTCTAACTTTACATTTTAATTTTTCCTTTTTTCCAATTAACTCTTTTTAAATTCTTTTGAGGCATAGCCAAATTTTTTTCTTAATGGACAAGCATTCTAGATCTTAATGTATTGAATTCCTTGGAATGTGATTCCCAATTGATTTTGAATTCTATTTTCCTTCCATTCCAAGAAATTATATTTTATATACTCAATTCATGGTTCAATTTTAACTCATCTGTTTTCTATTTTCTGTTTGTTTGATTGTATACTATTTGACTTTTCATTCTTCTGCCTTTAATAAATATTCAGTATCCTATGAATTTTATTTATCAAGATGTCTGACAAAGGAAAAGACAAAGCTAAGGCCACCACCCGCAAGAGGAAGAGATCACAACCATCCACTGAGTCAGCGAATGTGGCTCTATTTGAGCGGCGACTTAATGACAAAGAGAAGGCTGACTAAGCTATGCCTTCCTCCAACTCAGTCATGTTCGTTAATTTTTACTGTGAGCTCAGATTTTTGCAATTTCTATAGCGGAAACTCATTTTGGAGAAGAATTAGTTTTACCCTCCGATGTGAAGAAGTTTACTGAGCATGGAATTGAGGAACGTGGTTGGGTATTTCTGGATGGAGACTTCATGAGAGTGAACAAATCTTGGGTCCGTGAGTTTTACAATAATTTTTATCGGGTAACCCTTGATGCAATTCACCTCAGAGACAGACAGGTTCTAGTGACAGAAGAGGCTATTGAGCTGATCCTCCATTCTCGGCCGAAGATCAGTGATAAAGATGACTTCGATAAGGCCAAGAAAGTGATGCATTGTATGACTTTTGATTGGGACACAGTGCTTCAGGTTGTTGCTATTAGTCCTGATGTTCCTTTGGAGTATGGTCATTCTAAACTAGGTCCCAAAGGCAACAAGTTTGAGTATCTAGCGCAGGAGGCTAAGGTGTGGCAGTAGATCCTGACTACTTATGTCATGCTTAGCACTCATGTGAGTAAGGTTTCGGCCAACATGATTGCATTAATATGGTATGTGTTGGAGGGGAAGGAACTCTACCTTCCAAGACTCATCAGGAGATATATGGCCCGAGCCCACATCCGAGGCAATCGAATATTCCCATATTTGATCGGGAGCAAGGGGTTGAGACACCGGCAGTCCATAGCAAGAAGGAGAAAGTTTTTCCTTGGGGGAACTGGTTCAGTGATCGTTGATACGTAAAAATTAGTATTTCACGTACAACCGGCAAGTATACCGGATCGTATCAAGTAGTAAGACTCACTAAGAGTGAGGTCGATCCCACGAGGATTGGAAGATTAAGCAACTTTAGTTAAATGGTAAGTTTAGTCAAGCGAACATGATTTTGATTTTATGAGCAATATGACTGTTGAACATAATTACAGGAATTTAAATGGCAATTAAGAACTAGAATATAGAAATAAAATGGAAGTAAATAACTGAAACTTAAATTGCAAGAAACTTAAATAACATCAAAGGTAAATGGCAAGGGATTAAAGGGTGCAGAAATTTAAAGAACACAAGAATAAATGGCAAGAATTGAAAGAACAAAATGTAGATGACAAGAATAATAAATTGCAAGAATGTATAAGGGAATTGGGCAATGGGTTTTCAAACACTAAGAACAAAAGAAATGAGAATTGATGATGGAGAAGATCATTAGGGATCAGAGATGCTAGT
>NC_029775.3:58563864-58577698 GCF_000817695.3 Arachis duranensis | reverse complement strand
TTGTGACAGAGCATTTGGACCATTTTCACTGAGAGGATGAGATGTAGCCATTGACAACGGTGATGCCCTACATACAGCTTGCCATGGAAAGCAGTAGGAAAGCAGAGATTCAGAAGGAACACAGCATCTCCATGCACCTATCTGAAATTCCCACCATTGGAGTACACAAGTAACTTTATCTTTACTTTCTGTTTATTTTTATTAATCATATTTAAACCAATAATCCATAATCAATTATTATCCGCCTGAGTGAGATTTACAAGATGACCATAGATTGCTTCATACCAACAATCTCCGTGGGATCGACCCTTACTCACGTAAGGTATTACTTGGACGACCCAATACACTTGCTGGTTAGTTGTGCAGAGTTGTGATAAAGTGTGATTCACGTTTGAGGGCACCAAGTCTTTGGAGCCATTATTGATGATCACAATTTCGTCCACCAAGCAGCTCCATCACCACCTTCTAGACCAGACCATCATCCACATCTCAGCCGATGTACCGTCTAGAAAAGTTTCTCTTTGAGCACATGGATCAGATGGAACGTCACAACAAGTGACGTTATCAGCACCTGAGGCGGGTTGTGACTTTTGTCGGCGCTGATATCCCTTCTGAGCCCAACACCCCATCCGACCAGTCAGAGGATGCTCAGTCAAAGGATACCCATCTCAAGGCCCCTGTACAGACAAAGGTTCCTACCGAGCAGCAAACCTCTGTAGTGCCAGAGCCACAGCCACAACTTCAGCAGACAGAGCCGGAGGCACATCCAACCATAGGCGACGGCAGAGATGCAGGCGTTGACCCCTTTCACCTGACTTGATATGAGGAGCATCGAGGACAATGCTGTCATTTAAGTGTGGGGAGGTCGCCGTCATCAGCAGAGTCTATATTTTGGTGAACTATTACAGACACTTTTGCTTTTATTTTTTGTTTTATTTTTCAATATTTGCATTCTTACCTTATTGCACTTTTGGATTCTTGTATATATTAGTTGTTTCGAGTACTTTTTAGTTTTTTTGCATTTTGCACTTTTGATGTATTTTGCACTTTTTAGTTTGATAATATACATAATTTATACCTTAGATTTCTAGTTTCATTTGCATTTTTTAGTTTGATAGTATATGGTGCACGAAACTGGCTCCACAGAATTCGCACAGATAGACCGGCATGTATACCGGGTCGTCCAAGTAATACCTCAAGTGAGTGAGGGTCGATCCTATGGAGATTGTTGGTTTGAGAAAGCAGTGGATAGCTTGTAGATCTTAGTTAGGTAGATAAAAATTATAGTTTGTCACGGAAAAAGCATAAAACAAAATAAATAAGTAGAAGTTACTAGATAGATGGAAATTCAATGGTATGAAAATGGTTGAGGCTTTGGAAATGCTTTGTCTTTCCGGATTAACTTTTCTTACTGTCTTCTTCAATAACTTTTTGTTTCCTTCAATGGTAGCCCTACATGATTAACTCATGTCCTCTCATCAAGTTAACCTCCTCTACTGTAGCAATCCACCACGTTGAGATGACTCACGTCCTCTCATCAAGCTACCTCTAGGTTTCTCACTGTAGCAGAAGATGAAGCTCTAAGCAATCCACTCCCCTTCATGATCCTACTCAAGATGCCACAGACAAGGCAGACCTTCTGGATCAGAGAGTGCTACTTTTCTAACTCTAGCCTTAGCGCCATAGAGACCTCACGCACCCATAGTCAATGGCATTTCATGTCACATATCCAAAGTTGCTCAGATGCTCTATTGGAATACGCAATGCAATCTCTAGCTTTAGTTCAATGCTATCTGGGTCAAGAATCACACGGGACCCGTTTAGAACAAGGGTGATTGTCATGGGTCACCCTCAATTCATAAGATGAAGAATGAGGTTGCATAAGAGAATAGAATCAGACATATTAAATTAGAACAGTAATATTATTAATCCATGAAACTCAACAGAGCTCCTAACCTTAACCTTAGGAGGTTAATAACTCATAATATTCGAAAATACAAAATGGGGGAGGAAGAAGATCCTAAACAAGGGTGATTTCCTCCTATATATACTAATCTGCTAACTACAAATTACAAAAATAACATAAACTAGTCTTGTAGTGCAAAAATCCACTTTCCGGGCCCACTTAGTGAGTGTTTGGGATAAGCCAAGGGTGTCTCCACGTGCTAGGACTCCTTAGGAGTGTTGAACGCTGGCTTGGAACTCCCTTTTGGGTGTTGGATGATAGCTGCTCCCTTTTGAGCGTCCAACACTAGGAATAAGGTAGGTGGCTGGCGTTGAACTCCAGTTTTGGGCTTTCATTTCCGAACTAAAGTATGGACTATTATATATTTCTAGAAAAGCCCTGGATGTTAGCTTTCCATATTCGTTGAGAGCATGATATTTGGACCTCTATAACTCCAAAAAGCTCCTTTGAGTGCTCGGAGGTCAAATCTTGACAGCATCTACAGTCCTTTGGTAGGCTATTTTGCTCAAGCTCCTTAATTTTAGCCAGAAAATACCTGAATTTCCCATAAAACACACAAACTCAAAGTAGAATCCAAAAATGTGAATTTTCACTAAAACCTATGAAAATATAATAAAACTTAAACAAAACATAATAAAAACTATATGAAAATGATGCCAAAAAGCATATAAAATATCCGCTCATTAGTACGCATATATATATATATATATATCCATGATTTTGATTCTTGTGTATTTTCTTCTCTATGATTGCAATCTTTGGTTTGTTCCATTCTATTTGACCAGTATATTCATGTATTTATGTGATTGAGGCCATCATTTGATTATAGCTCACTTGACCTAAATAGCCTACCATTTCATTTACCTTGTTTGCCACTTCAAGCCTTTTTAACCCCTTTTTGTTCTTTATATTACCACATCACAAGCCTTAAGCAGAAAAATAATTAATTGTCCTATTTGAATCTTTGGTTAGTTTAAGATAGTGAGTGTATGTCAACTAAGTGTGGGGAAATGTGGAAAGTTTGGTTGATTAGAATGTGTTTTGTTTTTATTGATAAATATTGAGAATTTGGGTGTATACTCATGTGAAGGTATATATTATGCTTTCATATATATAAAAAAAGACAAATAAATAAATAGAGGACAAAATTACCCCAATGTGAAATAAATAAATAGGGGACAAAATTACCCCAATGTGAAGTTCAATAAGAACATCAATGCATATGTGATGGAATTAGAATTGATACATGAGTGTGTGCATATATGTAAAAGTGAGATTTTGGGTGGCTAAGCTTGATTTTCGAATTGTATATAGTGTGTGTATGTGTTAGGTAGGAATTTTGGTTAGTCAAAGATTCAAATGATAGCTCACTTGGCCATACATATATCCTCACCCTTATCTTAGCCCCATTCAACCTTGAAAATCCCTCATGATATTTGCATATGTATACTAAATATTTGTTGATTGGTTAGATGAAGAACAAACTTTAGAAAGTATGATTAGAGGAGAATTGAGTGGATTAAATGATATGTGGAAAACGATCCAACACAAAACTCACCGGCAAGTGTACCGGGTCGCATCAAGTAGTAATTATTCACATGAGTGAGGTCGATCCCACAGGGATTGAAGGATTGAGCAATTTTAGTTAGGTGGTTGATTCAGTCAAGGAAACAAGTATTGATTTGAGTGATTTGTATTCAACAGAAGCTAAATTGCATGAAATTTAAAGGGAGAGGGGAATTGATAGTAAATTAAAGAGCAGAATAAGTAAAAGAGATGAATCTTAAAGAACAAGCAATGTAAATGACTGAAACTTAGATTGCAAGAAATGTAAATGGTAGAATCTTATAGTGCAAGAAATGTAAAATTGCTGAAAGAGTAAAAGGATCTGGGAGCTGGGAATTTAAAATTAAACAAAAGAATGTAAATAGCAATCAATCAGAGAAGTAAGAGATGAATTGAAATGCAGTAGATCTCAAACATAAAAGGAAAATTGCTTGAAAAAGTAATACAGGAACTGAATTCAACTCAATTATAAAATCTAAAAGAGAAGTTGAAGATCTCAGGGGTTGAATGAGACTAGAAAACAAGTCTAGATCTCAATTCCTTCCTTGATCCAAAAGAAAATAATTGCAGAAGAAATAGAGATGAAAGAAGTAAAGAAAACTTAGATCCAAATCACAATTCCTTGAAATTATGCAAAAAGTAAACAAAGAGAGATCTCAGATCAAGAATGAAACAGAATTCCTTCAATTCTCAACATAAGATTCAAAACAAAGAGTGAAGAGTGTAGAAGTCAGAACAAAGAGAAAGAGAATTCAATTCTCAATCCCAATTCTGAAACCCAAAGCTAAAATCTCAACTGAGCTCCGCCAAAATAAAAAATGAAAAGTAAAAGTGTCTAAAAAGGTCCAGAAAAAAGTCCTCTCTAAATCAAACTAACTTCTATTTATACGCTTCCTATCTTTTAATTTTAGAATTTGGAGTGGGCCTTTAAAGTTTGTGAAGAATTAAATTTAAATGGAATTTTAATTGAATTTGGACCATGGGCACACTCCCAGGGTAGCACTCGGTTGACAAGTAGAGCGCAGCACTCTCCCTTTGTTTTCCTTTGCAAATTGTTGCGCATGCCAAGCCTTCCGTCTCAGCCTCAATAGCGCTCGGTGAAGAAGGAGAGCGCAGCATCCCTGGGCCTTGGCGTGCCAATTCTTGCGTGACAAGCTCCTTGGCCGTGTCAACCTTGTTAGCGCTCAGTGAATGGAGAGAGCGCAGTGCTCTTTGTTTGGGATAAGAGCCTCTCTTCGAACCTTGGTGGAAGCATTTGGGACGCAATTTTCCTTTGAAGAGTGTAGCGCTCCTTCCTTGCCAGCATGAGGCTCTTGGTTCGAATCCTTATGAGTGCAATTCGGCCACTTTTGGCTTATTTTCCTTGCAGGTAGCGCTTCTCCTTGCTCCCTCAAGTGCAAGGTTTGATCCTTGGGGCCTCCACTAGCAAACATTTACCCTTGCATTTTCTTATGCTAAGCCCCGATAAAGTTAACAAAGTTAACCGAGTGCTATTGATTTTGCCTTGTTTCCTTGGTTCCTTGTAGCGCTTGGTTAAGTGAGAGAGCGCAGCATCCTTGCCTTTGCTTCTTGGATTTGAGTAGTGCTCAAATAGAGAGCGCTGTGCTCACTAAGAGAGTGCTATGGCTTTTCTCCTTTGATGTGCCACGCTTTTGTTTCCTTTGGTTACGCTTCATAGGCCACGCTTTCTTGTTTTTTTCTTTTCTTCACCTACAAGTAATCAAAACAACCAATCAAAGTATCACCAAATTCACAAGGTTTATAAATCATTCAAAAACCAATTCATTTTAGCCAAAACCTCATGATTTAGTATCAAATAAAGGATGGTTGATTGATTCAACAAAACCATGAAATTTCACTCCAAATCACTTACTTATAATGCAAGAAAGTGCATAAAACCTAATGAAACAAGTGAAAAATGCTTGAAAAGGTAGCATAAGATGACTTGTCATCACAACACCAAACTTAAACCTTGCTTGTCCCCAAGCAAGCACTAAACATAAAAGACAATGAAATGAAACAGAGAAGTATGCATGTCCTTATTTAGTAGATAATTGAACTTGGTTCATGGGGTTTTATGCAGATCAATGGTAGCTCATTTATTCGTTGCTGATAGATAAAAAAAAATGTTTCTTTGTTTCTTCAAAGGTTCATTAGACTTGCTGCTATACTGCCTTACTTTTGCTTGATCCCTTGCTAGCTTTTCCTTCTTTATTTTGCTTAGAAAGCTTATTACTTAACAAAGGCTTGGTGGCAAATGTTGCAGCAGCCTTTTGGCTCAATTTTGCTCAACATTTCTTCACCACAAACACATGGCTTACATTTTCTTCCTAGGAACATTGATGCCCAGCATCTCTTTGGATCACTAAATGTTTTGTAGCTAGGTTTCTTTTGATAGTGGACTTTTGGTTGGCAATCCCAAATCAGTTGATCTAAGTAGCCAAGTTTCAAAATACTCCTCAGAACCTACTTGTCCAAGCATATCCTAGTACAAAAACACCACAGCATATGTCCTAGGGTCCAAGCTATTGGTGTCTAGCCCTATTGTTTGTTTCTTTGCCAATTCTTGGCTTTTTTCTTTCTTTTCTTTTTGTTTTGATTCATTCTCAAGGGATTTTCATTGATTAAAGAGTTTGTAGCAGCAAGCTAGTTCATACTTCAAGGAACATGTTATTATGCAGCATTTATTTTATGAGCTACTCATCAAATCAAGCAAATACAACCACTAACTTTCATTTAAGCTTCTGCAACATTAGAGATTCACTTTCTATTTCAAACATTTTCCTTTTATTCACGCAGCAGGGATACAAAACCAAATTCAAGCTAATGATGGATGACAGAAATTATGCAGATCCAAGTATCTCTTAGCAAACATTTTCACCTAATTAAACACTTTAGCAAGACATATAAGAATATCTAAATTAAAACACTTTACAGCAACAAGGATTATGATGCAGATCCCTTTCACAGATTAGGTGTTTTCCTGCATAATCTTTAGAAGTTGCTTGCTTTTCAAGCCCTTAAGCAATTGGTTAATATGCATGAATTGAGTATGGCTTTTGAATTTACTTTTGGTGTGTGAATACCAAACTTAGTTCCTTACCATTGTTTCTTATGCATTAAGTTAACCATATGTGAAACCCTTTTATCTTTGCTAAAGGTAATAAAACTAAAGACTAGAAAATATCAAATTGGTTGAATGGTTTATCTGATTGCTTGGAGCTAGCATTCTGCAGAAGGTGGGAATGTATTTTTAGATGAGATTTCTAGTGGAACACCAAACTTAGAATTCTTCATTCTCCCTTGAATTATTTTGGTGTGCAACACCAAACTTAGCTCTTTGCAATACAGATAAAACTAATTAACCTTTTTATTGAAATAAGTAGAAAAGAAAACTACCCCAGGTTGGGTTGCCTCCCAACAAGCGCTTCTCTATTGTCACTAGCTTGACATCTTTCATTCTTGCTCAATTCAGGTTCTGAACCTCCTTTTCTTTGTCCCATTGGCCTCCCAAGTAATGCTTTTCCCTATGACCATTTGCTGTGAAATGACTCATTGCTACTTCATCTAGCAATTCAAGGCTTCCATAGGGAAAAACCTTTGTCACCAAATATGGACCAGTCCATTTGGATTTGAGCTTGCCAGGGAAAACCTTAAGCCTGGAGTTATATAAGAGTACTTGATGTCCGGGTTTGAACTATTTCATTGAAATCTTCTTGTCATGCCACATCTTAGCTTTTTCCTTGTATATCTTAGAATTTTCGTAAGCTTCTAGCCTAAACTCATCCAACTCATTTAGTTGTAGCAGCCTCTTCTCCCCTGCCACTTGAGAATCAAGGTTCAGGAGTTTAGTGGCCCAAAAAGCTTTATGTTCAAGCTCTACAGGGAGGTGACAAGATTTGTCATATAACAGCTGAAAAGGGGACTTTCCAATAGGAATTTTTGAATGCTGTCCTGTATGTCCAAAGTGCACCTTATAGTTTTCTGGCCCAATCTTTCCTGGTTGCTCCCACAGTCTTCTCCAAAATCCTCTTCAACTTCGTATTTGCAAGCTCTGCTTGGCCATTTGTCTGTGAGTGATATGGTGTGGCTACTTTATACATCACCCCATATTTGTGGAGTAGTTTCTCCATCTGTTTGTTACAAAAATGGCTGCCACCATCACTAACCAGACCCTTAGGTACTCCATACCTAGTGAATATGTGCTTCTTTAGGAATCAAAGGACAACTTGAGAATTACACGTGGTCGTGGCTATAGCTTCCACCCACTTTGAGACATACTCCATTGCTACAAGTATGTATTTGAAAGAATATGAGGGAGGAAAAGGGCCCATGAAGTCAATGCCCCATAAATCAAAGAGTTCTACATCCAAGATGTAGTTCTGAGGCATCTCACTTCTTTTTGTTAATCCCCTACCCCTTTGGCACTCATCGCACTGATGAACAAACTCTCTAGCATCTGTAAATATGGTAGGCCAATAAAATCCGCTTTGAAGTACCTTGGCTGCTGTTCTTTCTGGCCCAAAATGTCCACCAGAAGCTGAACCATGGCAATGCCACAATATGCTTCTGATCTCACCTTCAGGAACACATTTCTTTATCATTCCATCTGAACATCTTCTGAATAATAATGGTTCATCCCATAGGAATTTCTTTGCTTCATTAAGTAGCTTTTTCACTTGTTGCTTAGTGAATTCCTTGGGAATCTTTCTTCCAACCTTATAGTTTGCAATGTCTGCAAACCAAGGGGCTTGTTGAATCTGTAAGAGGTGTTCATCTGGAAAGCTTTCATTCACTGGATGTGAAGCTTCTTGAATTGTTTCTTGTGGCAATCTTGATAGATGATCAGCAACTTGGTTTTCACTACCCTTCATGTCCTTTATTTCAATGTCAAACTCTTGTAGAAGCAATATCCATCTAATAAATCTTGGTTTAGCATTCTGTTTTGACATCAAATACTTAAAGGTAGCATGGTCAGTATAAACTACAATTTTGGATTCAATCAAGTATGATCTAAACTTATCAACTGCATAAACCACAGCCAATAATTCCTTCTCTGTTGTGGTGTAATTTTTTTGAGCTTCATTCAATACTTTGCTTGCATAATAAATGACATGATGCAAATTTCCCTTCCTTTGTCCCAACACAGCACCAATTGCAATGTCACTTGCATCACACATGAGTTCAAAGGGTAATCCCCAATTTTGGGGTGTGATGATTGGTGCAATAGTGAGTCTGGTTTTTAAAGTGTCAAAGGCATGCTGACAGCTTTTATCAAAAAATGAAAGGATTATCAACCATTAACAAATTGCTTAATGGTTTGGCTATTTTTGAAAAATCCTTGATAAATCTCCTATAAAATCCAGCATGTCCTATGAAACTTCTAATAGCTTTCACATTAGTTGGTGGAGGGAGTTTCTCTATAATTTCTACCTTTGCCTTGTCAACTTTTATCCCTTTTCTTGAAACTTTGTGGTCAAGAACAATCCCTTCAGGTACCATAAAATGGCATTTTTCCCAATTTAAAACCAAATTGATTTCTTGGCACCATTTCAAGACAAGGGTAACATGATGCAAGCATGTACTAAAAGTGTCACGAAAAATAGAGAAATCATCCATGAAAACTTCAATAAATTTTTCTACCATATATGAGAAGATTGATAGCATGCATCTTTGAAATGTTGCTGGAGCATTACACAATTCAAAAGGCATCCTTCTGTATGCAAAAACTCCAAAGGGACAGGTGAAAGATGTCTTAACTTGATCCATGGGGTCAACCACTATTTGATTATAACCAAAATACCCATCAAGGAAGTAGTAATATGCATGGCCAGCTAGCCTTTCAAGCATTTGGTCAATGAAAGGGATAGAGAAGTGATCTTTGCGTGTGGCATCATTCAGCCTCCTATAGTCAAATACACATCCTCCATCCTGTCACAGTTCTTGTGGGAATGAGTCATTCTTCTCATTAACAATAATTGTCATCCCACCTTTCTTTGGCACCACTTGAACTGGGCTTATCCATGAGCTGTCAGAGATAGGATAGATAATCCCAGCATTCCATAACTTCATTACTTCCTTCTGAATAACCTCCTTTATTGTGGGATTTAGTCTCCTTTGAGGTTGAACCACTGGTTTGGAATTATCTTCCGAAAGGATCTTATGCATGCAAACTGTAGGGCTAATACCCTTCAAGTCATCAATGGTCCATCCTAATGCATCTTTGTGAGCCTTTAGTACATTGAGGAGTTTTCCTTCTTCTTCTTCAGTCAGGGAAGAGTTGATGATCATTGGAAAGCCATTTGCTGTGCCAAGGAATGCATATTTAAGATGAATAGGAAGAGGCTTCAATTCTCGTTTTGGCACCTCTTCCTTCTTGTCTTGTTTCACCTCTTTCTCAATGGAAATTTCAACCACTTCTGCTTCTATTGTCTCCTGATCTTCTTCCCCCTCTTCTTCTTGTTGCTCATGATGATTGGCTTCCAATATTTCCTCCACCAAACTTTCTATCATATCTACTCTCATGTAATCTTCTTGCTCAGGGGGGTATTGCATTGCTTTGAAAATATTGATGACTATTTACTCATTGTGCACCCTGAAGATAATTTCTCCCTTCTCCACATTAATAATAGCTCTTATTGTGGCTAGAAATGGCCTTCCCATGATGATTGAATTATTTCCTTCCTCTCCTGTATCCAAAATCACAAAGTCTGCAGGGAAGATAAACTCTCCAACCTTCACCAATAAGTTTTCCACAATGCTATTGGGTGTCTTGATTGATCTATCGGCCATTACCAATGACATCTTGGCGGGTTTGAGTTCTTCTATGGCAAGCTTTTTCATCATTCATAGGGGCATCAAATTGATACTAGCACCAAGGTCACAGAGAGCTTTGTCTAATGTCATCTTACCTATGGTACATGAAACTACAAAACTCCCTGGATCTTTAAGCTTTGGTGGAATGCCCCTTTGAATCACAGCACTACATTCTTTAATGAGAAGCACCGTCTCCTTCTCATGCCAACTTCTCTTTTTATTGATAAGCTCTTTCAAGAACTTTGCATAGAGAGGAATCTGCTCTAATGCCTCAGCCAATGGAATATTAATCTCTAATTTCTTGAAGACTTCAAGGAATTTGGGGAAGTGTTGATCCTTGGTTTCCTTGTTGAACCTTTGTGAGTATGGCAAGAAAGGTGTGAAAGTCTTCTCCTCTTGCTTCTGTCTTTGAGATGGTCCTTCTATTGCTTCCTTCCCTTTCCTTAAGTCTTATGGCTGGTCATCTTTCTCTTTGAGCTTTTCTGAAGTTTGCTTGCTTACTGTCATTTCTTTGTTGCTGGCTTCCTCTTTCTCTGTTGGCTTTTTGTTACTTTCCATAGGCTTCTTGGTTGCCTCCTTGTCATTCACCAAGGTTCTTCCACTCCTTAGCTGTATGGCTTTGCACTCTTCTTTAGGATTTGAAATGGTATTACTTGAGAGTGATCTTGATGGCCTTTCAATCACAGCTTGCTTAGAAAGCTATCCAATCTGCCTTTCTATGTTTCTTATGGAAGCTTCATTGTTCTTGTTTGTAAGTTCTTGCTATTTCATCATTTTTTCCATCAATATCTCCAAGTTGGAGATTCTCTTAGTGTCTTGTGATGGTTGTGAAGTGTTGAAAATGGCTAATGGTTGTTTTGGTTAGTGGTTGTGTTATTGGCTGGATAGTAGCTGGAATTTGGTAGTTATTTGGGGTTTTCTATATGGAATGTGGTTTGTGTTTTGCTAGTTGTAGTTACTGGTGTTTCTTGAGTTGTTTTAGTTTGAATGTCTTTACCATGGTTGCTGATTTTGATTGTGGTTATCCCCCCATCTAAGGTTGGGGTGGTTATTCCATGATGGATTGTAAGTGTCACCATAAACTTCACCTGATCTAGAACCTTGGTTGTGCACATATTGAATTTGTTTCTACTGCTGATCTTCTTGGCTTTCTTCATTCTGCCCCCATGTGGTTGATGGTTGGCTTGTATTCACTGCTGTAACTTGGAGGCTATCAATCCTATTGGCCATTTGCTCAAATTGTTGCTGAATTTGCTGCTACATTATTTGGTTTTGAGCTAGGATTGAGTCCACTCCTTCCAATTCTAGCACTCCTTTCCTTTGTGATGGTTGGCATTGTCTTTGATGGGCAAAGAAGTATTGATTATTTGCCACCATATCAATGAGATTCTGGGCCTCCTCTGCAGTCTTCATCAAATGTAAGGAGCCTCCTGCTGAGTGATCTAGTGCTTCTTGAGCCTTCAGAGTTAAGCCTTCATAAAAGTTCTTAAGTATATCCCACTCATTGAATATTTTAGGGGGACACTTTCTAATCATGGTCTTGTATCTCTCCCAAGCCTCATAGAATAACTCTCCATCCATCTGAGTGAATGTTTGGACCTCCATTTTGAGTCTAATGATCCTTTGGGGGGGATAGAACTTGGCTAAGAACTTGTTCACTAGATCTTCCCATTTGTTGATGCTATCTCTTGTAAATGACTCCAACCATTGAGTAGCTTTGTCTCTGGGGGAAAATGGAAATAACAGCAGCTTGTAGATGTCATGATGCACTCCATTGGTTTTGAAAGTATCAAAAATCCTCATAAAAGTGGATAAGTGTTGGTTTGGATCTTCAAGTGGCCCTCCTCCATAGGAACAATTGTTTTGTACCAAGGTGATGAGTTGTGGCTTCAATTCAAAGTTATTTGCGTTGACATTTGGGGTAAGGATGCTACTCCCACAATGCCTTGGATTAGCAAAGGTGTAGGAAGCCAAAACTCTCCTCTGTGGTTAACCATTGTTGTTGGCCACTCCTACTGGTGGATTTGTTGTATTCTCCTCCATTTCTTGATATTCTTCTTCAGAAGTTTCTCCTCCAATGACTCTCTTTCCTCTGGCTTCCCTTATCAGTCTTCTAAGGGTTCTTTCGTCACAATCGCCAGAGGTGGAGACCTCTCTCCTTGCTTCTATCATAACCCACAATAACAAGAAACATAAAAGCACTCTGTAGCTTGGGTGTAGTGAGAGTTAGTTGATGCACGGAAACTTGTCTCTCAACAAATTTTCCTTCGGCAAGTATACCGAATTGTCGTCAAGTAAAAACTCACAATAGAGTGAGGTCGAATCCCACAGGGATTGATTGGTCAAGCAACTTCAATTGGAAAAATGTGCTAGTTGAGCTAAACAAAAGTTGAGTTGAGAATTCCAGAAAATTGAATGACGGAAAAGTAAATTGCAGAAAGTAAATTTAAAAATCTTAAATGGGGATTTGGGGAGATGAGCATAAAGATAAATGGCAAAAAGTAAAGAGAATAGGTAAGATCAAAAATGGGGGGTTCATTGGGCTTAGGAGATGTTGCATTCTCCGGATCAAGTTCATTCTCACCTCTTCCTCAATCAATGCATTCATTGATCTCCTTGGCAATCTTAGGTGATTGGATCCCAAATCCTTGGCCTGCCCTGCCCTCCACAAGGGCAGGGCAGCCTCCTGGGAGCAACATGGGCCAAAATCAACCAAAATTCACATTAATTCAATTCTTCAACAAATTGAATCAAGGCCAACCAAACCTATTTCTCCTCAAATCCAAAGCAAGCAAAGCCCACTCAACATGACTCAAAGGCACATGGATCAATTAAATTAGGATTTTCATTTTTGTAATTTGTTTTAATTTCATTTTCATTTTTCACTTTGAAAAGCCTATATAAAGGCATCACTCTCATTTCAGGGAGGGAGGAGCTCCACTAAGGAATATTAGGATTTGATAGCTCTCTCTTTTAATTTTCCTTTCTGCTTGAATATTGGATTGAGATTTGAAGGAATTCTGTTTCATTCTTGATCTAAGATTGCTCTTTGTTGATTTTCTGCATAATTCAGTGGATTGAGTTTTGGATCCAAGTTTTTCTCTACGGCTTTCATCTTTCTTTCTTCTTCAATTTGCTTTCTACTTTGATCAAGGAAGGGATTGAGATCTAGACTTGTTTTCTAGTCTCCTCCACCCCTGAGATCTTCAACCTTCCTTTAGCTATTGAAATTGAGCTGCATTTTACTTTCTGTTTCATTCCTCTTCTGCTACATTTACTTTTCTGCAATTTCCTTTCCTGCATTCTCCACTTTCACATCTTTATTCACATTGAGCTTGATTTAATTTCCTGCACATTTACATTTTCTGCAATTTAAATTTCTAGTTGCTTAATCTATTGCTCTCTTTAATTTCCAGCACCCAACCCCTTTACTTTTGATGCAATTTACGTTTCTTGCAATTTAAGTTTCAGCAATTTAATTATTCT
>NC_029775.3:58562527-58563133 GCF_000817695.3 Arachis duranensis | reverse complement strand
CCTCAACACTTGAATCCATGATTGAAAGGTATGAAGAGGAGATGAAGAAAGTTTGGGAAGATCAACAAACCTCCTCTATGAAAGAGCTATTAAAGCAAATGTTGAGTGTAAAAGAGGAAGTGGAAGAACAAGCTAGTGAGGAGGATAATCAAGAACGTCCGAACTCAAGGGAAACAGAGAGGCACATGAAGGACAAGCTCATGGAGCCACCAATTCAAAAGGCTCTGGATGAAGATCAAACTCCAAAAATCACACAGCAACCATGTCTTAACAACAAAGAAGTGAAGGCAACTAACAAGAGCACCAATTCTGTCCCTAAGTCAGCAAGCAAGCTCAACCAAGCCATTTTCAAAAGAAAGCTTGCTGAGAGGAAACCAAGAAAGGGGACAAGAGCTGAAAGTTCTCCCCCCTTGAAGTCATTCCTCTTAACCAATTGGAAGAAGAGGAAGAAAGTGAAGAACAACATGTCAAGCTAATGACACTAAAAGAGCACTTGTTGGGAGGTAACCCAACCGTAGGTATAACTTCTTCTCTGCTTTGTTTTCGTTTTTTACTTTGTTTAAATTCAATAAATGGGCATATGGTTACATTCTAAGTTTGGTGTTG
>NC_029775.3:58560251-58562169 GCF_000817695.3 Arachis duranensis | reverse complement strand
TAGTTTCTTTTGTTTAGTTTTAATTCAAATAAATTGACATATGGTTGTATTCTAAGTTTGGTGTTGCTATGCAACAAAATTTGGTTCCAATCCTTACAAGATACTTGCATCAATTCCAAGTGAAAGTGTCACACAAAGTTTGGTGTGCCACTTATATTTTTTTATGCATTGTATCATGCACACCATCTTATGTTTGTGATCATAGTATTTTTATTTCTCTGTGCCTTGATTGTTATCTTAATCTTGCTTGCCTAAACACATATGCTACTGACATCCTTTTGTGTGAGACACTCATGATCCATTTTAGACCCCACCACCATTGTTCTAATTGTTGCTTGAAGATAAGCAAGCATTCTGAGTTGGTATGGAAAGGGAAGAATTGGAGAAAAAGGACAACAATAATGAAGATGAACTACAAGGTTGTAAAGTTCCTTTTCCTCTCATTTATTTCCAGCACTTTAAATTGCATGATTGTCTTCATTTTCTCTGTATGCATGTGTGGTATAAATAAGCATAGGCTAAATTTTGATTTGTAACATGTTGCTGTGGCATTATAACTACCAACTTGAGCTTTGTGAATTCAAAAGCAAAAAAAAGCATCATGATCATAAACAAACAAGGAATTAAAGAAGAATTTAGCATGTGCGTACAAGTATTGGAAAGCTAGTATGATTGATTGTTGCTCAATTGCATTGGATTTTATTTAATTGAAGTTTTTCATCTAGTATATTTTGTGAAATCTTTTGAAATCATGAAAATCTTGAAGAAGCAAATACAATTAAAGCAAGAAAAGAAAAAGGGAAAGAATGAGGAAGCTGAAGGCTCTGAGTACCAATGGCAATTTATTTGCTAAGTGCTTGTGGTGTTTATGTATCAAGCCAAATGCTTGAAAACAAAACACTTAGAAGTCAAGGCTAGGCTCAAGTGCAAAAGCACTCCCTCAAAGCTCAAGGCTCTGAGCATCAATGATTAGAGAGTCAAGAAAAGAAAAAAAATGATGAGCTTAATGAAGTCCTCTAATTAAATGCTTGTGGTGCTTATGTATCAAGTGGTAATACTTGAAAACAAAGCATTTAGAAGTCGTAGCTTTGTTATTAACTCATGGGGCAAAGCACCCAAAAGGAGAAGCTAAAAAAAAAAAAATTCAAAAGCTTGTTTCAAGGAAGAATTATAAGAAAAAGATTTCATAAAATAAGCTAGATATAAGCATCAATCATTTACATCTCTTGTGTAATTGTAGCATGCATAGAAAACTAGCTTGCCATGAACATTAACTTGCTACTCTTCTTACCTTGGATTGTCAATTTCTAATGCATGATTCTTTTCTTGCTTGGGGACAAGCAAGGTTTAAGTTTGGGTACACTTTGGAGCCTTAGGCCACGCTTTTAAAAGCGTGGCCCATGACAAAATCAAAGAGGAAAACACCCAGCACGCACACTTCCCTGCCCTTGCCAAGGGCAGGGCAGAATCATAATGAAGCAAAGTGAGGATGAAGCAAATTTTGGCTAAGTTAAAATTTGGGCGCTCACAGCATGACCATGCCTACTTCAAAGGGCTATAACCTGAGCTACAGACGTCCGATTGATGTGCTTCTAGTTGCGTTGGAAAGCTGACATTCAGATCTTTCCAACGATATATAGAAATCCATATTTGGCGTCCAATTGAGGCAGGAACGAAAGGAATCTTTAAGGGCCAAAAATAAGCAAAAATAAACCAAGGAAAAGGAGTAGCGTGTGCATCCACCAAGTTTCGAACATGGAACTTCATCTTTTGGAAACACTGCCCTGCCCTCCGCGAGGACAGGGCAGCATTTTGTGGTGCACACACACGCACCAGATTGGCGCACCAAAGAAGGCTTCGGCAGCACCAGCAGCACGCACAAGCACCAAATTGGTGCACCAGATTTTTCTGCCCTGCC
>NC_029775.3:58555548-58560134 GCF_000817695.3 Arachis duranensis | reverse complement strand
AAGGCCAACCAAACCCATTTCTCCTCAAATCCAAAGCAAGCAAAGCCCACATCATCACTCAAAGGCACATGGATCAATTAAATTAGGATTTTCATTTTTGTAATTTGTTTTAATTTCATTTTCATTTTTCATTTTGTAAAGCCTATATAAGGCATCATTTCCATCTTTGAAAGGAGGCGAGACCCACTAGGGAATATTAGGATTTGAGAGCTATCTCTTAGTTTTTATTGCTGTTTTGGAATTTTGGATTGGGAAGGAAGGAATTCTGTTTCATTCCTGATTTGAGATTCATCTTGTTCTCTTACTGCATAACTCAATTTTCATTTGCTGTTTTAAATCTTCTTCTTCTGCAATCTGTTCTTTTAATTTTCTGCAACTTCTCTCTTGTTGGATCAAGGAAGGACTTGAGATCTAGACTTGTTTTCTAGTCTCCTCCACCCCTGAGATCTTCAACCTTCCTTTAGCTATTGAAATTGAGCTGCATTTTACTTTCTGTTTCATTCCTCTTCTGCTACATTTACTTTTCTGCAATTTCCTTTCCTGCATTCTCCACTTTCACATCTTTATTCACATTGAGCTTGATTTAATTTCCTGCACATTTACATTTTCTGCAATTTAAATTTCTAGTTGCTTAATCTATTGCTCTCTTTAATTTCCAGCACCCACTCTCCTTCATATTTGATGCAATTTATATTTCTTGTCATTTAAGATTCTTGCAATTTACATTTCTTGCTATTTAAGTTACTTGCCAATTTACATTCTGCAACTTTAAATTCATTGTCATTTACTTTCTGTTGGCTACAATTTCACACAATTCACTCAATGTTAGCTTGACTAAACTAATCACCCACTAAAGTTGCTTGATCCATCAATCCCTGTGGGATCGACCTCACTCTTGTGAGTTATTATTACTTGATGCGACCCGGTATACTTGCCGGTTGGATATGTGTGTTGGAAAATTGTTTTTCCACAAAAACACCATCTGGGGGATAGAACTTGGCTAAGAACTTATTCACTAGATCTTCCCATTTGTTGATGCTATCTCTTGTAAATGACTTCAACCATTGAGTAGCTTTGTCTCTGAGGGAAAATGGAAATAACAGCAGCTTGTAGATGTCAGGATGCACTCCATTGGTTTTGACAGTATCAAAAATCCTCATAAAAGTGGATAAGTGTTGGTTTGGATCTTCAAGTGGCCCTCCTCCATAGGAACAATTGTTTTGTACCAAGGTGATGAGTTATGGCTTCAATTCAAAGTTATTTGCATTGACATTTGGGGTAAGGATGCTACTCCCACAATGCCTTGGATTAGCAAAGGTGTAGGAAGCCGAAACTCTCCTCTGTGGTTGACCATTGTTGTTGGCCACTCCTACTGGTGGATTTGTTGTATTCTCCTCCATTTCTTGATATTCTTCTTCAGAAGTTTCTCCTCCAATGACTCTCTTTCCTCTGGCTTCCCTTCTCAGTCTTCTAAGGGTTCTTTCATCACGATATCCAGAGGTGGAAACCTCTCTCCTTGCTTCTATCATAACCCACAATAACAAGAAACATAAGAGCACTCTGTAGCTTGGGTGTAGTGAGAGTTAGTTGATGCACGGAAACTTGTCTCTCAACAAATTTTCCTTCGGCAAGTATACCGAATTGTCGTCAAGTAAAAACTCACAATAGAGTGAGGTCGAATCCCACAGGGATTGATTGGTCAAGCAACTTCAATTGGAAAATTGTGCTAGTTGAGCTAAACAAAAATTGAGTTGAGAATTGCAGAAAATTAAATGATGGAAAAGTAAATTGCATAAAGTAAATTTAAAAATCTTAAATGGGGATTTGGGGAGATGAGCATAAAGATAAATGGCAGAAAGTAAAGAGAATGGGTAAGATCAGAAATGGGGGGTTCATTGGGCTTAGGAGATGTTGCATTCTCCGGATCAAGTTCATTCTCACCTCTTCCTCAATCAATGCATTCATTGATCTCCTTGGTAATCTTAGGTGATTGGATCCCAAATCCTTGGCAACCTAATCTCTCTAAGCTTGAACAATTGCCCAATTCCTTGATTTAATTGCTCATGGGAAGAGATAAAGTATGGTCACTGATTATACCACATGTATTTCCAAATCAAAGTGTTGGGAGGATTACATGTCACTATATCCGTCCAAACCCTAATTTGGTCCAACATGAGAAAGAATTTCTAGCATGATCTCCTCATCCCTATTCCAAGGCTCAGAGGAGATCCAATTATGGAGAGTTTCTTTTCTATGATAACTAACCAATTGAATTAATATCGAAAGCTTTCTAGTAAATCAAGAGAAAAGAAAGAGGAAGAAGAATGAAAACTATAATTGATCCATAAAATTATAACAGAGCTCCCTAACCCAATGAAAGGGGGTTTCGTTGTTCATAGCTCTGAAAATGGAAGATGATAGAGAAGAATACATTCTAAAGTATCTAGAAAATGTAGAAAAGTAAATATACAAGGTGTAGTTCCCCAAATTTCAAAAGTTCCTCTCTAGTTCAAAACTACTCCTATATATACTACTCTCTTGATCTTCTAGTCAGTTCTTCAAGTCTTGGAGATGGGCCTTTGATCTTGAGTTGAAGCAGTTACAATCTTCAGTGGGCTCAGCTTTGCATGCATAAAAAGTGTGAGTTAGGTATGGGTGGACATTAGTTAGGACGTTAACGTCAACTGAAAATATGGGTTCGAGAACGTTAGTGACGATCACCTTTTTCACTAACGTTTCAAACCAAAAGATGATCCACGTTAACTTCAACGTTAGTGGCACTAATGTGACCACTAACGTTGCCTCTTGGTCCTTCACAAACGTTATTGGCATTCACCTTTTCCAATAATGTTGCTCTTTGCCTCTTTTCCCCATGTTAGTGATCCACATTAGTGTAACTAACGTGGCCCTTAACGTGGGCATGCCTAAGCTTTGAGGGCGTTAGTGACACTTACCTTTATTACTAACGCTCCAAACGTCCCTCCTTCCCACGTTAGTGCCTCACGTTAATTACATTAACGTGACCACTAACGTGGTGGTGATTGCCATCTCCAACGTTAGTGACAAAGGTGAGTGTCATTAATGTTGGCCTATCATGCTTAGCTCCACGTTACTCTTCACGTTAGTGGTCTTAACGTGACCATTAACATAGGCACTATTGGCTTAGTCCAACGTTAGTGACAAAGGTGAGTGTCACTAACGTTGGCGATTGCTTTCTCCTCCCACGTTAGAGTTCACGTTAATTAGATTAACGTGACTCTTAACGTGGCTAAACGTGCCTTTGTGGAACGTTAGTGGCATTCACTTTTACCACTAACGTTGGAGCTCTCCTTCTCCTCTACGTTAGCTACCATGTTAATGTACTTAACGTGGCAACTAACGTGGGCTATGATGGCTTCGAAGGCGTTATTGGTGATCACTTTTTCCATTAACACTACAAGCTTGTCCCCATTCCACGTTAGTGGTCATGTTAATTAGATTAACGTGGCTACTAACGTGGCTCCTTCTTGCTTCCTTTGTCCTAAAATCAAGCAATCAAAGTGCATCAAAGCTCTGTTCCAAGTCATGAGATTATGCATCATGCATTTTATCATTCAATTCCTGCCTAATTCTCATGAAATCATATAAAGTTCACAATGTTTACTTAAATCAAGGTGTAAGTGTATTTTTATCCAAAACTTGCTTATTTACTAAGAAAATGCATGAAACTACCCTAAAACAGTAAATAAAAGGTCAGTAAAACTGGCCAAGATGCCCTGGCATCACAATACCAAACTTAAAGCTTGCTTGTCCCTAAGCAAGTACTGAAACATAGGAAAGATGAGTGAAAGAACAAGATAAACAATTCATTATTATAGAAGTCAAGTTCTTGGTCTATGGGGTTTCATGCATAGCAACTTAGGTTCATTCCTTCACTGGTTTTCAGGTCCTTATCATGCTCTTGAATACTTGCTTGATTGCATCCTTTGAGACTTGTTATTTATTGATCCTCCCATATTTTCCAGGGTTTATTGCATTCTTTTTGGGCTAAGTGCTCTGTGAGAGGTGGTGCAGGAAATTGCAATCACACTTTCGCAATCCCGCACAACTAACCAGCAAGTGCACTGGGTCGTCCAAGTAATACCTTACGTGAGTCAGGGTCGATCCCACGGAGATTGTCGGCTTGAAGCAAGCTATGGTTATCTTGTAACTCTTAGTCAGGATATCAATAATTATCAGGGTTGATCGTGAAAAGTAAAAGAACATGAAATAAGTACTTGTTTTGTAGTAACGGAGAACAGGTTGAGGTTTTGGAGATGCTCTATCTTCTGAATCTCTGCTTTCTTACTGTCTTCTCCTTCAAGCACACAAGGCTCCTTCCATGGCAAGCTGTATGTAGGGTTTCACCGTTGTCAATGGCTACCTCTCATCCTCTCAGTGAAAATGTTCAACGCGCTCTGTCACAGTACGGCTGATCATCTATCGGTTCTCAATCAGGTTGGAATAGAATCCAGTGATTCTTTTGCGTCTGTCACTAACGCCCAGCCTTCAGGAGTTTGACGCTCGTCACAGTCATTCAATCCTTGAATCCTACTCAGAATACCACA
>NC_029775.3:58554787-58555465 GCF_000817695.3 Arachis duranensis | reverse complement strand
GTTGTCAGGCAAACGTTCATAGTTGAGAATGATGATGAGTGTCACGGATCATCACATTCATCAGGTTTAAGAACAAGTGATATCTTAGAATGGAAGCAAGCATAATTGAATGAAAAACAGTAGTAATTGCATTAATCCATCAAGACACAGCAGAGCTCCTCACCCCCAACCATGGGGTTTAGAGACTCATGCCATAGAAAATAAAATGAGAAACGTGTAAAGTGTCATGAGGTCCAGATACAATGTCAAAAGATCCTATTAATAGTGAACTAGTAACCTAGGGTATACAGAAATGAGTAAATGACGTAAAAATCAACTTCCGGGGTCCACTTAGTGTGTGCTTGGGCTGAGCATTGAAGCTTTCATGTGTAGAGACTTTTTCTGGAGTTAAACGCCAGCTTTTAGGCCAGTTTGGGCGTTTAACTCCAATTTTTATGCCAGTTCCAGCGTTAAACGCCGGGAATTCTGAAGCTGATTTGCAACGCCGGTTTGGGCCATCAAATCTCGGGCAAAGTATAGACTATTATACATTGCTGGAAAGCCCAGGATGTCTAATTTTCAACGCCGTTAAGAGCGCGCCAATTGGGCTTCTGTAGCTCGAGAAAATCCACTTCGAGTGCAGGGAGGTCAGAATCCAACAGCATCTGCAGTCCTTTTCAGCCTCTGAATCAGATTTTT
>NC_029775.3:58554336-58554594 GCF_000817695.3 Arachis duranensis | reverse complement strand
GTTAAAAACAATGCCAAAAAGCGTATAAATTATCTGCTCATCACAACACCAAACTTAAATTATTGCTTGTCCCCAAGCAACTGAAAATCAAATTGGATAAAAAGAAGAGAACATACTATAGACTCCAAAATATCAATGAAACTTAGCTCCAATTAGATGAGCGGGACTAGTAGACTCCAGTTTTGGCATCTCACTTTATCCTTTGAAGTTTAGAATGATTGGCATCTATAGGAACTCAGAATTCAGATAGTGTTATTG
>NC_029775.3:58538466-58554171 GCF_000817695.3 Arachis duranensis | reverse complement strand
AGATTGTGACTCAGCTTTGCTAGAGTTTCCAATTAAAGGTGTCCAGGGTTCTTAAGCACACTCTTTTTGCCTTGGATAAATTTTTATTTCTACCCTTACCTTTTGGTTTAAAGGGCTATTGGCTTTTTCTGCTTGCTTTTTCCTCTTCTCTTCTTTTTTTTTATTTTCATTTTTTTTGCTTTTTCTTGCTTCAAGAATCAATTTGATGATTTTTTTAGATCCTCAATAACATTTCTCCTTTTCCATCATTCTTTCAAGAGCCAACAAATTTAACATTATTTAAACAACAAATTCAAAAGACATATGCACTATTCAAGCATTTATTCAGAAAACAAAAAGTATTGTCACCACATCAAACTAATTCAACTAGTTTCAGAGATAAATTCGAAATCCTGTACTTCTTGTTCTTTTGTAATAAAAACATTTTTCATTTTAAGAAAGGTGATGGATTCATAGGACATTCATAACTTTAAGGCATAGACACTAAGATACTAATGATCATGTAATAAGACACAAACATAGATAAACATAAGCATAAAAATTCGAAAAATAGAAAGTAAAGAACAAGGAGATTAAAGAACGGGTCCACCTTAGTGATGGCGGCTTGTTCTTCCTCTTGAAGATCTTATGGAGTGCTTGAGCTCCTCAATGTCTCTTCCTTGCCTTTGTTGCTCCTCTCTCATGATTCTATTATCTTCTTTAATTTCATGGAGGAGGATGGAATGTTCTTGGTGCTCCACCCTTAGTTGTCCCTTATTTGGCTTTTTGCTACTTTGAGCAGTGTTATTCAATGTCTTCCCACTCCTCAGTTGAACTGCTTGGCATTCTTCTATTATCTATTTAGATAGCTGCTGTTTTGCCTGATTCAACTGTGATTCTATGTCCTTGTTAGCAATTTTAGTTTCTTGGAGCATTTCTTTAAATTCTGCTAACTGTTTTGTCATCAGGTGTAATTGCTGATTAAGCTCAACCATCTATTCTTGAGGATTAGGATCAGTGGCTACTGCCATAACTTCTTCTTTTGTAGAGAATTCATTTCTAGAGTACAAATATTGATTTCTAGCAACAGTATCTATAAGTTCTTGAGCCTCTTCAATCGTCTTCCTCATATGTATAGATCCACCAGCTGAGTGGTCTAAAGACATCTGAGCTCTTTCTGTAAGCCCATAGTAGAAGATGTCCAGCTATACCCACTCTGAAAACATTTCAGAGGGGCATTTTCTTAGCATACCTCTATACCTCTCCCAGGCATTATAAAGGGATTTATTATCCTCTTGTTTAAAGCCTTGGATGTCCAGCCTTAGCTGTGTCATCCTTTTTGGAGGGTAAAACTGATTCAGGAATTTGTCTGATAACTACTGTTTCCATGTCTTTATGCTTGCTGTAGGTTGGTTATTCAACCACCTCTTAGCTTGATCCTTTACAGCAAATGGAAACAGTAATAGTCTGTAGACATCCTGATCTACCTCTTTATCACGTACTGTGTCAGCAATTTGTAAGAATTGTGCCAGAAACTCAGTAGGTTCTTCCTGTGGAAGACTGGAATACTGGCAATTTTAAAACAAAATAAATTTTTGAAAACTAAAAGAAAATAGGATCAAAGCAAATTGAAAACTAAATCAATTAGTCAATTAAGAAGATTTTGGAATTAGCAATTGAAAAGATATGATTGAAAATTGCTTTGAAAAAGATTTTTTTTTTTTTTGAAATGAGGAAAGAGAAAAAACAACAAAATGACACCAAACTTAAAATTTTTAGAAAATCAGGCACAAATTTTCGAAAACTTAAAGGAAAACAAAAAGAAGACACCAAACTTAGAATTTTTAAAGATCAAAAAGGGACTAGGGACATGCAAATTCGAAAAATCAAAAGAAAACAAAAGCATGCAATTGACACCAAACTTAAAATATGAAACTAAACTCAAATAAAAGACTCTAAACCAACAAAAATAAAACAGTCCTAATCTAAGCAACAAGATACACCGTCAGTTGTCCAAAGTCGGACAATCCCCGGCAACGGCGCCAAAAACTTGGTGCACGAAATTGCAATCACACTTTTGCAATTACGCACAACTAACCAGTAAGTGCACTGGGTCGTCCAAGGAATACCTTACGTGAGTAAGGGTCGATCCCACGAAGATTGTCGGCTTGAAGCAAGCTATGGTTATCTTGTAACTCTTAGTCAGGATATCAATAATTATCAGGGTTGATTGTGAAAAGTAAAAGAACATGAAATACGTACTTGTTTTTCAGTAATGGAGAACATGTTGAGGTTTTGGAGATGCTCTATCTTCTGAATCTCTGCTTTCTTACTGTCTTCTCCTTCAAGCACGCAAGGCTCCTTCCATGGCATGCTGTATGTAGGGTTTCACCGTTGTCAATGGCTACCTCCCATCCTCTCAGTGAAAATGTTCAACGCGCTCTGTCACATCACGGCTAATCATCTGTCGGTTCTCAATCAGGTTGGAATAGAATCCAGTGATTCTTTTGCGTCTGTCACTAACGCCCAGCCTTCAGGAGTTTGAAGCTTATCACAGTCATTCAATCCTTGAATCCTACTCAGAATACCACAGACAAGGTTTAGACCTTCCGTATTCTCTTGAATGCCGCCATCAATTCTAGCTTATACCACAAAGATTCTGATTAAGGAATCCAAGAGATATCTACTCAATCTAAGGTAGAACGGAGGTGGTTGTCAGGCACACGTTCATAGGTGAGAATGATGATGAGTGTCACAGGTCATCACATTCGTCATGTTTAGGAACAAGTGATATCTTAGAATGGAATCAAGCATGATTGAATGAAAAACAGTAGTCATTGCATTAATCCATCAAGACACAGCAGAGCTCCTCACCCCCAACCATGGGGTTTAGAGACTCATGCTGTAGAAGAAACAATGAGAAACGTGTAAAGTGTCATGAGGTCCAGATACAATGTCAAAAGATCCTATTAATAGTGAACTAGTAACCTAGGGTATACAGAAATGAGTAAATGACATAAAAATCAACTTCCGGGGTCCACTTAGTGTGTGCTTGGGCTGAGCATTGAAGCTTTCATGTGTAGAGACTTTTTCTGGAGTTAAACGCCAGCTTTTATGCCAGTTTGGGCGTTTAACTCCAATTTTTATGCCAGTTCCAGCGTTAAACGCCGGGAATTCTGAAGCTGATTTGCAACGCCGGTTTGGGCCATCAAATCTCGGGCAAAGTATAGACTATTATACATTGCTGAAAAGCCCAGGATGTCTACTTTCCAACGCCGTTGAGAGCGCACCAATTGGGCTTCTGTAGCTCCAGGAAATCCACTTCGAATGCAGGGAGGTCAGAATCCAACAGCATCTGCAGTCCTTTTCAGCCTCTGAATCAGATTTTTGCTCAGGACCCTCAATTTCAACCAGAAAATACCTGAAATCACAGAAAAATACACAAACTCATAGTAAAGTCCAGAAAAGTGAATTTTAACTAAAAACTAATAAAAGTATACTAAGAACTAACTAAAATATACTAAAAACATACTAAAAACAATGCCAAAAAACGTATAAATTCTCCGCTCATCAAGAGCGCGACTCTTTAAGATAAGCTTTCAACCAACACTCCCGAACTAGTTGGTTCAAGGAGCTAGGTGTTAAGACACCCCTAAGGACTTACTCCCTCAAGTCTCTTTCCCCCATACATGCACACCACAGACACATGCCTCAATATTCAAACCCTTGGTGCCTACCCTTATTTCTTATTATTTTTCTTCCTTTTTCAAATTGTTATTGTTCTTTCTATTTTTCTTATTAGGATCTTATTGTTTGGTTAGTCTCAATAGAATGTGTTTCAAGCATGTGATTTAGAGCATATAGTTGCCTATACACCTTATTGGTGAACCAACTTAGCTAATGTGTCATTTTGGGCGTTTAACGCCAGAATTGGCAGCATTCTAGCATTTAGAAAAATGCCTAGTAAAGAAGGATTTATGGCTTATAACACCAGCCAGGGTATCTGGCTGGGCATTAAACGCCCAAAGAGGCAGCCAAGGGGGCGTTAAACGCCAGAATGGATAGCATTCTGGGTGTTTAACACCAGGATAACACAAGGGAGGTAATTTCTTTTCAATTTCAAATTTTTTTCAAATTTTCATGTTTTAATTCATAATTTTAAAATCTTATCTTTCCTCATTTTCAAAAATCCTTTCTAACAATTAATGTTTTAATTCAAAAAAATTGCAAGTTTGTTACTTTCTTGATAGAAAAGGTTTAATATTTGAATTTTAGAATCATATCTTTAAGTTTCTTGTTAGTCAAGTCATCAATTTTAAGAATTAAATCTTTTTCAATCATATCTTTTCAATCATATCTTTTTAAAATCATATCTTTTTCAATCAAATATTTTTCAATCATATCTTTTTAAATTTTGATTTCAAAATCTTTTTTTCTAACTTTTTATATTTTCAAAATTATTTTCAAATCTTTTTCAACTAATTACTATTTCTTATCTTTTTCAAAACCACCCAATTTTCAAAAATCACTAACCAGTTTTCCACTTCCAATTTTCGAAAATCACTAACCAGTTTTTCAAAAATCGTTTTAATTAACTAATTATTTTAGTTTTAATTTTCGAATACTTTCTCTCTCATCTCTTTCTATTTATTTGCTAACACTTTTCTTCTTCTTATAATTCGAACCCCCTCTCTCCCTCTGTGTTCGAATTCTTCTCATTCTTCTCTCTACGCATCAAGGAATCTGTATACTGTGACATAGAGGATTTCACTACTCCCTTTTGTTCTCTTCTTTTTCATATGAGCAGAAACAATGATAAAAACATTCTTGTTGAAGCCGATCCTGAACCTGAAAGGACTCTAAAGAAGAAGCCAAGAGAAGCTAAAGCACAACACTCTGGAGGGGACCTTACAAAGAATTTCGAAAAAGAAGCAGACGTGGCAGCCAAACCCAACAACAATGCCAGAGATACAAGGAAGATGCTTGGTGACTATACTACACCAACTTCCAACTTCTATGAAAGAAGAATCTCATTTCCTACCATTGGAGCAAACAACCTTGAGCTTAAGCCTTAATTAGTTTCTCTAATGTAGTAGAATTGTAAGTTTCATGGACTTCCATTAGAAGATCCTTATCAGTTCTTAGCTGAATTCTTGTAGATGTATAATATTGTTAAGACCAATGGGGTTGATCCCGAGGTCTACAGACTTATGCTTTTTCCCTTTGTTGTAAGAGACAGAGCTAGAACATGGTTGGACACACAACCTAGAGAAAGCCTGAACTCTTGGGACAAGTTGGTCCATGCTTTCTTGACCAAATTCTTTCCACCTCAAAAGATGAGCAACCTTAGAGTGGAAGTCCAAACCCTCAAATAGAAGGAAGGTGAATCCCTCTATGAAGCTTGGGAAAGATACAAGCAATTAACCAAAAGGTGTCCTTCTGACATGCTTCCAGAATGGAGCATCATATGTATATTCTATGATGGTCTGTCTGAATTTTCCAAGTTGTCATTGGACCATTCTGATAGTGGATATCTTCATCTGAAGCCCAAGAAATCATTGACATGGTTGCAAATAACCAGTTCATGTACATGATGAGCGGATAATTTATACGCTTTTTGGCATTATTTTAAGGTAGTTTTTAGTATGATTTAGTTAGTTTTTAGTATATAATTATTAGTTTTTATGCAAAAATCACATTTCTAGAATTTATTATGAGTTTTTGTATTTTTCTGTGATTTCAGGTATTTTCTGGCTGAAATTGAGGGACCTGAGCAAAAATCTGATTCAGAGGCTTAAAAAGGACTGAAGATGCTGTTGGATTCTGACCTCCCTGCACTCGAAATGGATTTTCTGGAGCTACAGAAGCCTAATTGGCTTGCTCTCAATTATGTTGGAAAGTAGACATCTTGGGCTTTCCAGAAATATATAATACCCCATACTTTGCCCAAGTTTTGATAACGCAAACTGGCGTTTTAATGCCAACTTTCTACCATTTTCTCGCATTAAACGCCAGAATAGGCATAAAAACTGGAGTTAAATGCCCAAACTGGCACCAAAGCTGGTGTTGAACTCCAAGAAAAGCCTATGCACGTGAATGCTTCAATGCTCAGCCCAAACACACACCAAGTGGACCCCAGAAGTGGATTTCTGCATCATTTACTTATTTCTGTAAAGCCTAGGTTACTAGTACATTATAAATAGGACCTTTTACTATTGTATTTTCATAGGAAGATCTTTAGATCATTTTTGAGACTATCTTTGTATCATTGTTGATCTCTTGATCACGTTTAGGGGGCTGGCCATTTGGCCATGCCTGGACATTCATCACTTATGTATTTTCAACGGTGGAGTTTCTATACCTCAGATTAAGGTATGGAGCTCTGTTGTTCCTCATGAATTAATGCAATTACTACTGTTTTCTATTCAATTCAAGCTTATTCTTGTTTTAAGATATTCATTCGCACTTCAACATGATGAATGTGATGATCAAGTGACACTCATTACCATTCTCACTTATGAATATGTGCCTGACAACCACTTCCATTCTACCTGAAAACAAGCGTGAATGTATATCTCTTGGCCTCCTGGTTCACGACGCATGGTTGCCTCTCCTGACAACAGAGCCTTCCATTCCATGAAATCAGAGTCTTCGTGGTATAAGCTAGAATCAATTGGAAGCATTCTTGAGATCTGAAAAGTCTAAACCTTGTCTGTGGTATTCTCACTAGTCTAAGCTAATCAAGGATTCAAATTAGGGATATTACTGTTTTCCGCTTAGAGTTAGTGATGAGCTAAAGTAAAGAACAAGGGGTAAGATAGGCTCAACATGGGTTTGCAAAGGATAATAAAAAGTAAGGCCATAAGGGTATGTAAGCTCAGTGAAACAAGGCCTCAATCATATAAGTGCATGCATACATCAAATAATGGAAATATAGAATTAAGCAAGACAAATATCACAATTTTTAGAGAGAGAAACACACATCAAAAATAAAATATTGGTTGATAGAATGCAACCAATCAAATAGGCTCAAAATCTCACTGGTTTTGTATGTTCGAGCTCTAAGCTATGTTCCAAAATAATATATCTTCAAACAAGTTTTTCAAAAAGTTTTATTCAAATTAGTGAAATACTATAAAAATTTCTTGAAAAAGAAAATATTACTTTAACCAAGTGGTAAAATATGCACAAAAAAAAAAACATGCAAATGCAACAATGAAAAACAAAAATTGGTGTTGAGAAGGGACTAACCAACCCATGGAGATCGGTATCGACTTCCCCACACTTAAAGATTGCACCGTCCTCGGTGCATGCTGAGATGTGCAGGTGGATGGGGGTTGTAGTTCCTCAGCTAGTGCTCTCTTATATTCCTATCCTTGCCGGTGGTTTGGGAGTAACTTTCTCTCTTTACCCTTCTTGGTGGCCATCTTGAAAGGGGAAAAAGGAAAGTAACAAGTAAAGCTAGGGGATCCAGCAAGGAAGAGAGCGGGAAAGGTGGTAATCAATGCACAGTAAAGAAGAATGATGTTAACACATGGTCATGACTACATGTGAAAAGTTCATCAATGGAAATATAGCAAGTGCATGTAATAACAATTAAATGCAAGATGTTTATTGGCATGCTGGTAAAGGCATGAGTAGCATAGATCAAGCATTCAATGTCCAATTTAGATTACCAAGTCTCTCAAACTAACAACATGTTTGTAATGACAATTATATGTAATGAATATGATATGAAAAAGGGTTTCGTGAAAAGCAAGCATTTAGAGTAGTAGGATAAAAGATATTGAAAAACAGTGCATAATGCCATACGGGCGCTTTCACAAACACTTAGCATGCATGGTAAATAATCTAATGAAAATAATAAATTGAACATGCAAGCAACCATTAAAAGAATTAATATATAATTGCCAAATAATTTTGCAACAATCCACAATGACCCAAATAAATTTCCAATACCAATGAAGATAATGCAATGAATGAGGGTATGCAAATAAATTGAATGAAATGAAAGAAAAGAAGAATGAGAAGGGAAATAAGTGAGTAAGAAAGGAGGGAGGGAAAAATTAGGATTGGGGAAGAAAAGATAAGATATTGGGCAAATTAGGATAAGTTGTGCGGCGCAAGCGACACGGACGCGTGGGGCACGCGGTCGCGTAACTTGCGTTTGAAGTTAATCGACGCGATCGCGTTGGTCACGCGGTCGCGTGACACGTTTTATGCTACTGGCGCGAGGGCAGCCTCACGCTCGCACAACTCTCTGTTCAAAATCTTATTTTGCCAAATTTTGGGTGACGCGATCGCGTGGTCGATGCGATCGCATGAGTGGCCAATATGGGGATATGACGCGGACGCGTGAGCCATGCGTCCGCGTGGGTAGAATTGTGCGTTCAGCACCAATCCAGCACCACTCTCGCACAATAATTCGTTGTGCACCCTTTTTACGTCGAAAATCAGGGCACGCGGCCGGGTGGGTCATGCGGTCGCGTGGGAGGCCATTATTCCCATGTGACGCGGACGCGTCGGCGACGCAGTCGCGTGGGTCAATTTGTGCCACTGGCACGCCTCCAGCCACGCTCCAGCGTGACTCTCTGTTCGTTTTTATTTTCTCCCCTCTCCTTGCGATGCGGACGCGTCGTTGATGCGGTCACATCGCGTGGCATTTTTTTTAATATGCAGTATGCAGAATGCAAAATGATATGAATGTTATGAGTAATTCCAGGTTTAATGAAAAACTTGAAAACAAATAAAACTAAATAAAAATGAAAAAGGAACGATCATACCATGGTGGGTTGTCTCCCACCTAGCACTTTTAGTTAAAGTCCTTAAGTTGGATAATTGAGGAGCTTCCTGTTATTGCGGCTTGTGCTTGAACTCATCCAGAAATTTCCACCAATGTTTGGAGTTCCAGTAGCCTCTGGGTTCCCAAACAAGGCGCAGAAAGCCTTCAAGCAAGTTAAAGCAAGTGACAAGGCCCCAAGAGTGTTGATTTCTAGCTTGAATTCTAGGGTCCCAGATCTTACTTTTGCACCCGTCTTCTTGTTGAGCAATATTGTTCCATCCGGGTGGCAAACAGTCTGAATTCTCACTGAAGTAGCCAGACAACTTCCTAGACCCATTCATTTGAGCTCTAAACCAACCTTTGCGTTTAAATGTTGAGCAAACAACCATGTTGAACCTTGCAGGATAAATCTTATCACTGACCATCTTCCTCTTACTCTTAATGCCACAAAGAGCTCTAAGTTGACCATCCGTCTCCAGTAGCCCATATTCAAGTGGGGTTAGAAAGCTGAGGGATATGAATTTTACCCACTTTAATGTTGTGAAGGATGATGGAAACTTAGGGGGAGGGGTCTCCAATAACTTTGGCAAGGTGATTTCAAGCTCCACTCCCTTGTACTCTTTGACAACTTCCACCTTTTTGCAATCTTCTTCAATATCAACCTCTTCCTCTTGGTGAATTTTTTCCAATTCAATCTCTTCTTCAGTGTTCACCAAGGGCATGGGATGATGTGCTTCTTCTTCTTTAGTCTCCATCTCTTGATCAACCTCTTCCAAGTCTTCAACCATGACATGCCTTGGAGGTTGTACACCATCCTCAACATTAATTTCAATCGCCTTGGAAGGAGGCTCTTTAACTTGACTTTCCCATGGAGGTTCCGCATCTCCTAAGTCTGCAACTGCTTTTTTCTCTTCAACAATTATGGCTTCCTCCACTTGTTCCAGTACAAAGTCATGCTCCTTACTGTCCACTGGAGTTTCTAGTGTCTCCTTCATGCTACGTGCTTCATTAGATTCTCCACATGAAGCCATGGGGGTTCCTTGAGTGTCTGAACATCTAGAAGGTAATTGATTTATTGCTTGCTCTAATTGATGAAGGGTTGCATGAAATTGATCTACTGTTTCCTTGAGATGATCCCTTGACTCTTGTTCCATCTCAATAGCATAACTGGGATCATCTTGCTCTTGGATTGATGGATGTGGGTGCTCTTCCATGGATGGTGGTGATGGGATGGGTGGTGATGGAATGGGTGGATCATTATATGGTTGAAAAGGAAGTGCACTAGAGCTTGAGGGTTGATTGTTGAAGGTATTCGGTGGTCCGATTTGGGTGACCAGAGCTTGTATAGTAGAGTTTAAATCGACAAATACTTTCTCCATGGCAGTTTGGGTGGATAGGAGGGTTCATTTTGATAAGGATAAGGAGATGGTGTATATTGTAGTAGTGGTTCTATGTTTGGTTCATTTGGCTTATAAGGTGGTTGGTATAGTGGATATGGATTAGTGTCATACGGAGGTGTTTGGTGGAAAGGAGCTTGTAGGTATGGTAGTTCAAAATTATATTGAGGAGGAGGGGGTTCATAGGCATATTGTAGGTCTTGTTGGTAGTCAAAAGAGTGCTCACCATAGCCATTTCCTTGATATGCATCACAGAATGGTTGTTGATAGTTCATTGGAGGTGGTTGTTGCCATGAGGGTTGATCAAATCCTTGTGGCTCCTCCCATCTTTGATTGTTCCAACCTTGATGCCTGTTCTCATTGTAATTTCTTCTTCCTGCAACATAATTGTAACCAGACTCACAGCCAAAGGGGTGAAAGTTCATAGTAGTGAGAGAAAATAAAAATAAAAATTAATAAAAAAAAGAAAATATTTTGAAAAAGATATGATTTTTTTTAAAAAGGATAAGATAAGATAAAAAAAATTTTAAATCTTAAAATTTTTTTTTGAAAAATATTTACAATAACCAATAATAAGGCACACGTTTGCAATTCCCCGGCAACAGCGCCATTTTGACGTTAAGATTTTTGCTAGTAAAGAATTTATAAAAATATTCATGTTGTAGATATAGCTTCTAAACTAACAGAAATCCCTTCGTACAAAAGTTTTGGTTGTCACAAGTAACAAACCCCTAAATAAATTGATAACCGAAGTATTTAAACCTCGGGTCATCTTCTCAAGGAATTGCAGGGAGGTATGTTCTTATTATTTGTTATGAAAAAGTGTGTTTTGGGGTTTTGTATTAAGGTAAAAAGTTATTTGAATGACGAGTAAAATAAAATAATAATAACTATAAAATAAACCTTTGGCAAGGTACAAGAAATTGGAAGTCCAGGGACTAATTAGTTAACCTTTGCTAAAGCAAAAGAAAGTCAAGGGACTAATTAGTTTGACCTTCGAATCCTATTTATTTCCTAAGAAAAGGTTGGGATTATTGAAGTTCAGTTCAATTAGCAAAGATAACAGTTATCAATTATGCTGAGCTAAGATAACTCCTGAGTTACTGATTTCTTAACCAAGACCAAAAATGTGGAAAGCTGAATTGAAATCATAAATCTAAAAACATCTCAATAATGTATAATCCTAACATGAAAAGTTCATAAGCCAATTGGGCAACATAAATCAAATACCAATAAAATCATTGAAGTATTTAAAATAAGAGATAAATATAAAGTAAAGGAAATATTGAACCTGATGAAGAGTCGAATTAAATCCTAATTTCTAGAAATCTTACCTAAATCCTAAGAGAGAGGAGAGAACCTCTCTCTCTAAAAACTACATCTAAAACTAAAATTATGAATTATGAGAGCATAATGAGTCTCTGCAAGTTCCCAAACTTTAATCTGTGTTTCTAGGACAAAAACTGGGTTGAAATGCGGCCCAAAATCTCTGCCAGCGACTTTTGTAATTCTGCAGATCGCGCATGTCACGCGATCGCGTCATCCATGCGGACGCGTCATTCGCGTTTTTCCCGGCCACGCGTTCGCGTCGTCCATGCTTCCGCGTCACTTGTGCTTTTTCAATCCGCGCGGTTGCGTGAGCCATGCGGCCGCGTCACTGCGAATTCCTTTCTTCCGCGCAGTCGCGTTGCTGACGCATACGCGTCACTTCTCGCTGGTCATCTCTTCGATTTCTTGTGTTCCTTCCATTTTTGCAAGCTTCCTTCCCAATCTCTCACTCATTCATGCCCTATAAAGCCTGAAACACTTAACACACAGATCAAGGCATCAAATGGTAATAAGAGAGGATTAAGATTAGCTAAATTAAGACCAAAGAAGCATGTTTTCAATCATGTAATAATTTTAGGAGGGAAATATAAATGCATGCTAATTATATGAATAAGTGGGTAAAGACCATGATAAAACCACACAATTAAACACATTGTAAACCATAAAATAGTGGTTTATCAAGGATCAACAGAAGCCTCAACAAGGCTTCAACAACAATAATGGTGGAAGAAATAGGGTTATCAATAGGAAGCCTTTTCCATCATCTTCTCAACAATAGACAGAGAACTCTGAGCAGAGTCGTTTTGGCTTAGCAACCATAGTCTCTGATCTATCTAAGACCATACTAAGTTTCATAATTGAAACAAGATCCTCCATTAGAAATTTGGAGGTACAAGTGGGTCAGCTGAGTAAAAAGGTTACTGAAACTCCTCCTAGCACTCTCCCAAGTAATATAGAAGAAAATCCCAAGAGAGAGTGCAAGGCCATAACCATGACCAACATGACCGAACCTGGAGAGAGTGAGGAGGATGTGATTCCCAGTGAGAAAAACCTCTTAGGATGTCCTCTGAATGAAAAGAAGTTCCCCTTTGAGGAACCAATGGAATCTGAGGCTCATACAGTGACCATAGAGATTCTATTGAACCTACTTCTCGCATTCATAAGCTCTGATGAGTATTCTTCCTCTGAAGAAGATGGAGATATTACTGAAGAGTAAGTTGCTAAGTACCTTGGAGCAATCATGAAGCTAAATGCCAAGTTATTTGGTAATGAGACTTGGGAGGATGAACTCCCCTTGCTCACCAATGAACTGAATGATTTGATTAGGCAGACATTACCTCAGGAGAAATCGGATCCCGAAAAATTCTTAATACCCTGTACCATAGGCACCATGACCTTTGAGAAGGCTCTGTGTGACCTGGGGTCAGGCATAAACCTAATGCCACTCTCTATAATGGAGAAACTGGGAATTTTTGAGGTACAAGTTGCAAGAATCTCACTAGAGATGGCAGAAAAATCTATGAAACAGGCTTATGGACTTGTAGAGGATGTTTTAGTAAAGGTTGAGGGCCTTTACATCCATGCTGACTTCATAATCCTGGACACTGGGAGGAGTAAGGATGAATCCATCATCCTTGGCAGAAACTGTAGCTGGACCATTTTCACTTAGAGGATCATACAGCTTGCCATGGAAGGGAGGACACATGATTGGATGAAAGCAGTGGTTCAGAAGTAGCAAAACATCTCCAAACACTTATCTGAAATTCCCACCAATGAATTACATAAGTATCTCTATGTTATTTTGCATTTTATTTATCTCTTAATTATCAAATTCTCATAACCATTTGAATATGCCTGACTGAGATTTACAAGATGACCATAGCTTGCTTCAAGCTGTTAATCTCCATGGGATCAACCCTTACTCATGTAAGATATTAGTTGGACGACCCAGTGCACTTGCTGGTTACTTGTGTGGAGTTGTGAAAAGTGTGATCACAATTTTGTGCACCAATTACCAACAACCTCCACCATATGCCTATGAACCCCCTCTTCAATATAGCCCTCGACCATACCCATAAGACCCATACCACCAAACACCTTCATATGATCCTAATCCTTATCCACAATACCAATCACCATATGAGCCATACATAGAACCACAATAATTCCAATACCCATACTCCCAAGAACCACCTCAATATACACCACCTCCATACCCTTATCAAGTTGAACCACCTCTCTATCATGAATCCTTCCTCCCAAGAAATGAATCCTCATATCCACTACAATCTTCAATGGATGACACCCTTGGTCTTATTCTTCAAGGTCAAAGCGAGATGCAAAGGACGACACTAGAATTCGCAGCTACCTTGATCGAGTTGATAAGTCGATTAGCGTCCCAATGTTTGGACACTCAAGGAACTCCCATGGCCTCATGCGGAGAATCTAATGAAGAATGGAGCATGAGAGAGAGACTAGAGACACTGGTGGAAAACAAAGAGTGTGACTTTGTATTGGAATAATTGGACAAAGCCGTAATTATTGAAGAGGAAGAAGTGGTTGAAGACTTAGAAGATGCTGAACCTCCATGGGAATCTAAAGTTGTAGAGTATTCCTTCAAGAAGCTTAAAATTGATGTTGAGGAGGATAGTGCACAACTTTCAAGGCATGTTCCCTATGAAGAATTGGATGGAATAGATCAAGAGGCAAGTTCCCTTGGTGATGATGATCATGAATCAAGCCCTCCTAGTAATGAATTTGCATACACAAGTGAACTATTTAAGTTTGAAGAGCCTTCTCCTGATGAAATTGAAAGCAACGTTGAGGTAAATTTCTCTCAACCTCCTATTTATGAATTGAGTGATGGAGAAGAGTTAGATGAACTCGATGAGGAAGAGCTAGAATATGAAGAATCTTTTCAAAATGTGAAAGTCCTTTGGAAAGGTTGGACGGGAGTTGAATATGATTTATCAAGATCGTTGGAGACTTCTCTACCTAGGTTTCCATCTACTCCTTCATTTGAGTGGGTAAAACTTATCCCTCGTAGCTTTATTGTCCCACTTGAGTATGGTATGCTTGAAAAGGATGGTCAACTTAGGAGGCTTTGTGGAATTAAGCATAAGAGAAGGACGTTTAGTGGCCGGCGTTGCAAATCAAGGCTCATCAAGGTTGAGATTTCAAGAACTAGATGTATGGATTGGTTTAGTGCTTATTTGAATGGGTCTAGAAGAAGAGTTTGGTGCCTATTTGAGAATTCATCTCGCTTACCACCCGAATGGAATTACAAGGATCAATTTGAAAACGAGTGTGAAGATAAGATATAGGATCCTGGGTCACAACATGAATGTCTATTTTGGGAGCTCATATCTTGTGGAGAACCTCACCAAGGCTTGGTGAAATCGGTTGGAAATTCTAACAACCACTTGAAGATCAAGCACTCTTGGGAGTTCAAGGATGAATTTAAGCACAATCCACCATGACAAGGAGATCACCAAGTGTCTAATTTGAAGACTTTAAATTAAAGTGCTAGGTGGGAGACATAATCAATGAATGAACTGTGTTGCCATTGTTTGATAGTTTTCTTCTTTCCATACTCTTATATATCTTGCTTTAATTGCTTGTTAGATTTATGTTTGAGTTGGGATAGTTATTTTGAATTGCATTTTTTGTTGAATTGCAAGTGTTGTTTGAATAATCTTTAGAAAAATATATTTTCAAAAACTTCAAAAAAATTTTTGGTTAAGTTTAAGTTTTGGTTGGTCTAGAGTGCTTATAGGTTAGGAGAGTATTTAATTCTGTTTTTATGCTTCTTTGTTAAAAAAAGTGCATCTCACGTGTGTGCATGGCCGATGCGCACGTGTCATATCTTAATGCTGCAATGTTGCTGCAATACTAAACACGTCATATGTTCTTTTCCCCTCTCACGCCTACGCATGATCGATGCGTACGCGTCGAGGCACCGTTTGCTCCTGCAATGCTCAGGCGGCAGCCACGCCTATGCGTGGGTTTGAGATTGATAACCCCTGATGCGAAGAGCCCTAGCTCGTTCTCGTGAACCCTCCTTCTCCCACTAACGTCTCTCTTTCTTCACTATTCTCCTTCTACCTCCATAACCACCACCATCAACCATGCACCACCATCGCTCCGGCGACCCCGAACCACCGACCCACCCCTCCTTCTTATAATTTCTCTTCTTTCTTTTCTTCCTTCTCTCTCTTT
>NC_029775.3:58534151-58538431 GCF_000817695.3 Arachis duranensis | reverse complement strand
CCCTCTCTGCCTGTTATTCTCTGTTGCCACCAAGCACCACCGCGGCCGCCCATTGCTGTCGGTGACCTCCACCCTCCAACTACAACTAACCACCTTCTTTTCCCTTTATTTTTTATCCATTTTCCCCTGATCACCTCTGCTTCTGCGAACCAGACCTTGCTTCCTTGTCTCAACCACCAGTTCTGTTCCTGCCACCATCGAACTGCTGCTTTTGCCACCTTTGGGCCGGTAGCTCCCCCATCCTTTCCATTTCCATTTCTGTCTTTATCCAGGTTCCAGTCTCTGCCATTATCAATTTTTGTTAATTAAGTTTAATTTTGATTTTAGTTTGTTTAATTTTTATTTAATTAGTTAGTTTAGAATTGCATGTGGTTAGGTAGTTTTAGTTGAATTGGTAGTGGATATAGGTTTGTTATTTTTGCTTTTTGTGTTGTTTGAATGGCTAAGTGCTTAATTGCTTCGTGAATGTGATGATGCTGTTGCTTTTTCTTATCAATATACACATTGTGTTGATGCTTTTGTTGCTGCTTATGTTTGATTATTTACTTTAAGTCATATCAAATTATAGTTATTGCTTTTGTTTTATTTATCTTGAATTCATATGGCGAATCTGATGCTTGTCTATATTTTGAGAACGTTCAATTTATTGCCAGAATGCTGTCAAAATTTTCTGAAATTTTTGTGCTATTAATTTTCAATTTGTCAATTTAAGTTGGTACATTTTGACTTTGGTTTCATTTGGTTATTACCAAGTCCAATTCATAATTTGATCAGCTAGCATTCCCGTTCTTCTGATTCCCGTATGTTGTATTACATCATTGGCGACATCAAGGAACTATTTGACAGATTTCTGTGTCAAATAGAACCTTGATTGACCAAGTGATTCTGGACCTCTTTTATACTCTTAATTTTTCAAGTCAGGTCAATATGTTTTCTTTCTTCACAGTTATATTTCAAGTTTATTTTTCCTTAACCATTGAAGTTGTTTTTCCAAATTTTCAAATTGGCCTAATGTTGTTCCTTTTTGTTTGAGGACCTTTTAAGTTGTTATTGTTGGTGAATCTTACTTTTTTAACCATTTTCAATACATTCTTCGCTTTCAAATTAACTTTCGGTTATATAAGTATATGTTTAATTCTTTCACACCAATTTTTTCAATTAAGTGATCAATACGTTGATGATGACTTCTATTAACCTTTTGTGCTTATGTTCATTACATATTTCATCATCAATGACTTGAATTACATTTCATGAATGTGAGTATGCTTGTCTCTTAAAATTTTTGAAATTGTCTTGGTTAAGAGCAATTATTGTTATGCTCCTAACTTTTAACTTTCTCTTCTAACTTTTGGTTTAATTAACTTTCTAACTTTACATTTTAATTTTTCCTTTTTTCCAATTAACTCTTTTTAAATTCTTTTGAAGCATAGCCAATTTTTTTTCTTAATGGACAAGCATTCTAGATCTTAATGTATTGAATTCCTTGGAATGTGATTCCTAATTGATTTTGAATTCTATTTTCCTTCCATTCCAAGAAATTATATTTTATATACTCAATTCATGGTTCAGTTTTAACTCATCTGTTTTCTATTTTCTGTTTGTTTGATTGTATACTATTTGACTTTCCATTCTTCTGCCTTTAATTGATATTCAGTATCCTATGAATTTTATTTATCAAGATGTCTGACAAAGGAAAAGACAGAGCTAAGGCCACCACCCGCAAGAGGAAGAGATCACAACCATCTACTGAGTCAGTGAATGTGGCTCTATTTGAGCGGCGACTTAATGACAAAGCTATGCCTTCCTCCAACTCAGTCATGTTCGTTAATTTTTACTGTGAGCTGAGATTTTCGCAATTTCTACAGCGGAAACTCATTTTGGAGAAGAATTAGTTTTACCCTCCGATGTGAAGAAGTTTACTGAGCATCGAATTGAGGAACGTGGTTCGGTATTTTTGGATGGAGACTTCGTGAGAGCGAACAAATCTTAGGTCCGTGAATTTTACAATAATTTTTATCGGGTAACCTTTGATGCAATTCACCTCAGAGACAGACAGGTTCTAGTGACAGAAGAGGCTATTGAGGTGATCCTCCATTTTTGGCCGAAGATTAGTGATAAAGATGACTTCGATAAGGCCAAGAAAGTGATGCATTGTATGACTTTTGATTGGGACACAGTGCTTCAGGTTGTTGCTATTAGTCCTGATGTTCCTTTGGAGTATGGTCATTCTAAACTAGGTCCCAAAGGCAACAAGTTTGAGTATCTAGCGCAGGAGGCTAAGGTGTGGCAGTAGATCCTGACTACTTATGTCATGCTTAGCACTCATGTGAGTAAGGTTTCGGCCAACATGATTGCATTAATATGGTATATGTTGGAGGGGAAGGAAATCTACCTTCCAAGACTCATCAGGAGATATATGGCCCGAGCCCACATCCGAGGCAATCGAATATTCCCATATTTGATCGGGAGCAAGGGGTTGAGACACCGGCAGTCCATAGCAAGAAGGAGAAAGTTTTTCCTTGGGGGAACTGGTTCAGTGATCGTCCAGTAGCCCAGCACCAAGACCGAGCTACCATAGCTGAAGTTATTGAGTCTGTGATGACAAGTCATCATATACCCATTTTTCAAGCTAATTTCACTTGTTTTATTAGTCTTTATGCACTTTCTTGCATCCTAAGTAAGTGATTTGGAGTGAAAATGCATAACTTCTTTAAATCAAGCAACCACCATGAAATTAATGTTAACTCATGAGGTTTAAGCTAATTTTAATTGAATTTTAGTTGATTTATAAGCCTTGTGAATTTAGTGATACTTGGAGTGGTTGTTTTGGTTTATTGTAGGTGAAGAAAAGAATAAAAGAGAAAAGCGTGGCCTAAGAAAGCGTGACCAAAGGAGAAGAAAACGTGGTCAAAGGAAGGAGAAGTGTGCCGCATGAAAAGAGGGGAGGCAAGCATTGCCCTCCACAAGGGCACACTGCCCTCTAGAAGGGCAATATAAGGGAACAAAGCATAAAAGGCAACTCTGCCCTGCCCACTACAAGGGCAGAGCACAAATCTGTGCCTTGGAATCAAGAAGAAGAAAATGTTTCCCTGCCCTCCACAAGGGCAGTATCGGGCTCACAAGGGGAGAAAATCAAAGGAAAATGTCTCCCAATGCTTGCCATAAGAGTTGAACACGGGACCATGAGGAAGCAAGGAACTAGGCTCTATTATGGTGCCAAGAAAGCCAAGAAATTGAATAAGCGTGTGTTTCTGCCAGGATTCGAACGCGGGACTTCAGTTTGGGCAGCATTTTGTTGGTGCACAACTCTGGCGCACCAAGGCACCCTTCTGGCGCACCGCAACATCATCTGGCAGCACTAGCAGCGCACCACGGCACATTTCTGGCGCACCAATTTTTTCTGCCCTGCCCTCCGCGAGGGCAGGGCAGCATCCTGCGCACCACAGCATCATCCGCCCGCACCAAGCACCAAATCCTGCCCTGCCCTCCGCAAGGGCAGGGCAGCCTCCTGGAAGCTATCATTTTTGGGCCAAAAATTGAATTAAAAATCCAATTTAATTCATTTCTTCACCAAATCAAAAGCCCATCCAAATCCAAAAATCCAAGAATAGAAAGTGTATAAATAGGAGCTAGTTTGATGTAATTAGGGACCTTTACTTGACTTTTGAATTTTGCACTTTCTTTGAGCTTTGAATTTTTGCAACTTTTCTTGGAGAAACTTGACCGAGATTTCAGAGCATTGGGGAGGAGAATTGATCTCTCTTCTTCCTCGTTCTTGCTTGGGCATTTTTAATTTCCTTGTTTTGAGTCTTGGGTTTTAAGAATTGAGGAAATTCTGTCTCAATCTCCACTCAAGAGCTCTTTAATTTCTTTTCTGCATAATTGAATTCATTTACATTCTCTTTACTGCTTCTTCTTAAATTTCTTGTCAATTGCTTTGAGAACTTAGATCTAGGAAGGCAATTGAGATCTAGGCTCTGCTACCTAGTCTCTGGAGTCCTGAGATCCCAATTTCCTTTTGGTTCTTCTATGAACCTTTGCTGCACTTAATTTCTTTACTGTTTGAGTTCTAATTGTTTCTAATTCAATTTCTGCTCTATTAACTGTGGCAATTCAATTTCTCTTTGTTTAGATTCTGCAATCCCAGTCCTCAAATCCCTTTTACATTCAAGCAATTTACATTTCTTGCCATTTAAGTTACTGCAATTTACATTTCTTGCACTTTAAGTTTCAGTCATTTAATTTCTTGTCCTTTAAGATTCAGTCTATTTTACTTTCCT
>NC_029775.3:58533170-58533998 GCF_000817695.3 Arachis duranensis | reverse complement strand
TTGTTTCCTTTTTTTTATTTTAATTTTGACTAACACACTAACTGTTTGAATTTTTGCTTAAACTAACTAAAACTTCATTCTAGCTACAGATTGAAGTTTCATTGGTTTCTGGGTCTGTGTGTTTATTGTTGTGTGTTTGTATGTCAGGTACAGGAAGATCTTCCCCTGTCCTCTCTGAAATTGACCAAAGAACTCTTCGGAGAATAAGAAGAGCCGAAAGAGGGAAGAACGTTATTGGAGAGGAAGAATCTGAGGAGGAATTCGAAGAAATGGAAGGAGATCTAAATCAACCAGGAGAAGGAGCCAACAATAACCAACAACAACGAAGAGTCCTGGCTTCATATACATTTGCAAATGCTAGACACTGTGGAAGTAGCATTCTTACTCCTAATGTCAATGCAAACAATTTTGAACTAAAACCACAACTCATCACTTTGGTTCAAAACAACTGTTCTTTTGGAGGAGGGCCATTGGAGGACCCAAATCAACACTTATCTACCTTCTTGAGGATTTGTGATACTGTGAAAACCAATGGTGTGCCTCCTAACAGCTACAAGTTGTTGCTCTTCCCATTTTCTCTCAGAGACAAAGCTACTCAATGGCTAGAGACATTTCCAAAGGAGAGTATCAACATGTGGGATGACTTGGTAAGCAAGTTCCTTGCTAAATTTTATCCCCCTCAAAGAATCCTAAGATTGAAGACTGAGGTGCAGACATTCACTCAAATGGAGGCTAAAAACTTATATAAAGCATGGGAAAGATATAAGGCTCTATTGAGGAAATGTCCACCAGAGATGTTCACTGAGTGGGACAAGTTGCAGAACTTCT
>NC_029775.3:58528858-58532996 GCF_000817695.3 Arachis duranensis | reverse complement strand
TACAACGCCAACCATCACAAAGAAGAGGAGTAATGGAGTTGGAAGGAGTGGATTCAATTCTAGCTCAGAACAAGATAATGCAGCAGCAGATTCAACAACAGTTTGAGCAAATGGCCAAAAGGATTGATGGCTTGCAAGTTGCATCAGTGAGTGCCACAAGCCAACCACCAACTACTTGGGTGCAAAGTGAAGAAACTCAAGAGGATCAACAGCAAGAGCAAGTCCAGTACATGCACAACCAAAATCCTGGAACAAATGAAGTCTATGGTGATACTTACAATCCATCTTGGAAGAACCACCCCAACCTCAGATGGGGAGACAACCATAATCAAAACCAACAACCATGGCAAAGAAACCCAAGTCAGAACAATTGGAAAAGCACAAACCACAACCCCCAGCCAAACACTAACCAAAATACATACAGAAAACCACAAAATAATTACCCCAACTCTAATCATTATCCACCTAATAACCACCCAACAAACCAAAACACCTATCATCATCCATCAACAACCCAAAACCAACCAATTTCACAAGAATCCCAGAAGATCACTAATCTAGAGCTGCTCATGGAGAAAATGATGAAGAACCAAGAATTGACAACAAAGAACCAAGAAGCTTCCATGAAGAACTTAGAAAGGTAAATTGGGCAAATCTCCAAACAGATTTCTGTTGAAAAACCATCAAGCTCACTGCCAAGTGACACCATTCCCAACCCAAAGGAAGAATGCAAGGTTGTGCAACTGCGAAGTGGAAAAATGTTAGTGGATGGTAACCAAGGAGCAACCAAGAATAATGACAATGAGCCAACAAAGAATGAAGAAGCCATCAACAAGGACATGTTAAGCAAGAATGTCCCAGAAAAACTCATAGAGGAAAACAACGAACCACAGAATCTGAAGAAAGGAAAGCAGATCATGGAAGAACCAAATCCAAAACAACATCAAGTGGATAAGAGCTCAACACCACCACTACCGTATCCACAAAGATTCCACAAAGAGACAAAAGATCATCATTTCCACAAATTTCTTGAGACTTTCAAGAAGCTGGAAATCAACATACCTTTAGCTGAGGCATTGGAGCAAATGCCTCTGTATGCCAAGTTCTTGAAGGAGCTCATCAACAAGAAGAGAAGTTGGAGTGAAAAGGAGACTGTAATGCTTAGTGAAGAATGCAGTGCACTCATTAAAAAGGGACTCCCTCCCAAGCTTGAAGATCCTGGAGGTTTCTTCCTACCCTGTACTATTGGAAACCTATTCATCAACAATGGGATGTGTGATCTAGGAGCAAGCATAAATCTAATCCCATCTTCTTTAGTGAAAAAGCTTGGCATAGAGGAGGTGAAACCAATACAGATGTCTTTGGAGTTGGTGGACCAATCAGTAATATATCCTAAAGGGCTGATTGAGAACCTTTTAGTTAAGGTCGACAAGTTCATTTATCCTATAGATTTTGTTATCCTGGATTCATCATAAAATGGAAATGACTCCATAATACTTGGTCGACCATTTTTGGCCACTGCTAGAGCCATTGTGGATATAGAGCAGGGAGAGTTAACCCTTAGGATGCATGAGGAGAGCATCATCTTGAAAGTCTTTCCAGAATTACAAAGGAATGAAGAAACAAGCAAAACAAGTGGTGACTTCCTTCCAAAGCAAGCAACTGACAAGGCAGTAGAACAGAAAAACAAGCAGCTGCAAGAAGAAAAAGGAATTCAAAAGGAAGCAGGGGTGATAAACAAAAAGGAAGGTATCACAACTCAAGTCACTTTCAAGAAAGAAAAATCAACAAGAAAGAAAAAGATGAAGAGCAAAAATAAGGCTCACAAAGGGTGGAAGAACAAGAAAATTCCAACTGAGGGATTTTCCAAAGGTGACAAAGTACAATTAGTATATCAACAGCTAGGAACAGAAAATTATTACACTGTCAACCAAGTACTGTCTCTTGAGCATATGGAAATTCAGCATCAAGGCACACAGAGAAAGCTTACAGTGAGAGGTGACAAGTTGAGACATCACCAACATCAACCACCCTAAAGGGAGTTCAATGTCAAGCTAGTGACAATAAAAGAGCGCTTCATGGGAGGCAACCCATGATTTAAGACTTCTGTCTTCTTTTTCATTTAATAAGCTATGATTTCTCTGAGTATGATTTTGAACTTTCATGCCTGATAAATGCATACATTGTTTTGAAGCACATGTCAAACTTCTAAGTTTGGTGTACCTTAAGGCACACCCAGGTTCATTTTTCAAAAAAAAGGGATTATTCTTAGAACATATGCATAATTCTTTTGATGAAGCATATGACCAAACACTAAGTTTGGTGTCTGCATGTGTAACAATGTTCAGAAGATCATTTCCCAATCATGAACTCAAAACCATACAGAAAGGGATCATGCATCAAAATTTTTTTATATAAAATGCATCAATTGTGAAGAATGGTTTGCATTGTTAAGCCGTCCCCTCAATAAAAGATAAGTTTGGTGTTCACCAAGTTTGGTGTTCACCAACTTTCAGCATTTTCATTTAGGGACACAATTGATCACAAAAAAAATTTAAATAACAGTTAAACAAAACAGAAAATTTTTTTTCTTTATTTACAAGTCAATAGCTAACGTTTATATTAATATCTAAGACTAGCTGTTTTGGTTTATATAGATCTCGACAACAGCAAGGAGGGGCCACGGCTAGGACAAGCTTAGAGAGGAATGGTCACATGTGCCTAGGGAGATGTGCCCCTTGGGAAGCAGAACATGCATGCATGCATCATTGAATGCCTAAATGCATGCAGCCAATGGGAGGAGGATCCTCGTCAAAGCCTAAACAATGCATGCAGACCGTCCATCCCATGAACCCCTTAGATGAACAACTCAATCTCAACCCTTCATGAGCACCAACGAGCTCTTTCTTCATTCATTGTGGTTTTGTTGGAAAGCTTGAAGAATCTGCCTATTAATAGCCGTAGCACTACACGGTTTACACACTCATTCAAGCTACCTTCATATGAAAATCATAATCCCCTTTACTCCTAAAGCCAACATAATTCCCTTATCTCACAATAGAACCGAACCAAAACTCTTCCCAAACACAACACATACTTCTTCTTTTCTCACTTTTCCTTCCTTTTCACCTCAAATCTAATGGCCTCTTCAAGTTCAAAAAGAAGGCCGGGAAAGGAACCTATGAGAGCCGAACCTCCATCATTTGATGCAAACAAATTTAGATCCCAATTCCATGAAGGGAGATATCATAGGTTCATGAAGACAAAGAATGTCATCTTTGAGAAAGGCCTTGAGTTGAGAGACGGGGAATACCCCATCATGAAGCAAATCACTACAGAAAGAAGGTGGGAACTTTTATGTGCTCCTCTTGTTGACATCAGTGCAGTCATGATCAGGGAGTTCTACACAAATGCTGTAAAAGAAAACAAAGATAGTGCCCCTTACACAAGTTATGTCAGAGGAGTTGAAGTGAGTTTTAGCCCGGCTGCCATCACAAGGGCCCTCAAGTTGAGAACCATAACTTATGCAGAGCCCAGTTATGAAACCAGATTACAGATGGAAAACAATCCTGATGAGATCTTGCAAGGGCTATGTGTGGAGAATACAGATTGGGAAAGAGATTTAAAGGGAGTTCCAAGTCACTTGAGAAGGATAAATCTTACTCCTGTGGCCCAGGGATGGTATGAAATAGTGAGGAGATCTATCCTTCCTACTGGAAACACCTCTTGGGTCATAATCAAACGAGCACTCTTGACATATTGCATCTTACATGGAGGTGAAATCAACCTCGCACAAATCATAGCCGACAGCATCCAAGAGATGGCCAATAGCACAAGCAAATCAAGTGGTCTTGGACATCCAAGTACCATCCTCAGGCTATGTTACAAAGCTAGAGTAATCTTTGAAGATGAGGATACAGAAAAAGTGAAAAAGGGAAAAGGAATCACCAAGAAGAGTATGGAGGGAATGAATGAAGAAGAAGATCAATAAGGGGTAGTAGCTCCTAGACAAAGGAGATCACAAAGAGAGGAAGGACGAAATCAAGATCATGATGCTATAGACATGAGCCAATTACAAAGATCAATTGAAGAACTATCTCAGCAACTCATGCAGGCTCAACAAAGCCAAAATCAGGGG
>NC_029775.3:58523719-58526227 GCF_000817695.3 Arachis duranensis | reverse complement strand
CTTTTGGTTCTTCTGTGAACCCTGCTGCACTTTAATTTCATTTTCTGTTGCATTTCAATTTATACCAATTCATCTTCTACTTTTATTGATTGTTGCAATTTACTTTCTCTTTGTTTAGATTCTGCAATCCCAGTCCTCAAATCCCTTTTACATTCAAGCAATTTACATTTCTTGCCATTTAAGTTACTGCAATTTACATTTCTTGCACTTTAAGTTTCAGTCATTTAATTTCTTGCCCTTTAAGATTCAGTCTATTTTACTTTCCTGTCCTTTAATTTACTGCAATTCTCCCCTCTCCCTTTACATTCCAAGCAATTTAGCTTCTGTTAAGTACAACCCACTCAACCAAAACTTAATTCGCTTGACTAAATCAACCACTAAACTAAAATTGCTCAATCCTTCAATCCCTGTGGGATCGACCTCACTCATGTGAGTTATTATTACTTGATGTGACCCGGTACACTTGCGGGTGAGTTTTGTGTTGGATCATTTTCCACACATTAGTCGGCTACTTCTTTAACTGCAACAGACCTTCAGCAGTGATGAGCGGATAATTTATACGCTTTTTGGCATTATTTTTAGGTAGTTTTTAGTATGATCTAGTTACTTTTAGGAATTTTTTCATTAGTTTTTATGTTAAATTCACATTTCTGGACTTTACTATGAGTTTGTGTGTTTTTCTATGATTTCAGGTAATTCCTGGCTGAAATTGAAGGACCTGAGCAAAACTAGGATAAGGAGGCTGACAAAAAACTGCTGATGCTGTTGGAATCTGACCTCCCTGCACTTGAAATGGATTTTCTGGAGCTACAGAACTCCAAATGGCGCGCTCTCAATGCCAGTTCCATGTTGCTGTCTGGAGTCAAACGCCAGAAACACGTCATGAACCGGAGTTGAACGCCCAAAACACGTTACAACTTGGCGTTCAACTCCAAAAGAAGCCTCAGCTCGTGGATAGATCAAGCTCAGCCCAAACAAACACCAAGTGGGCCCTGGAAGTGGATTTATGCATCAATTACTTACTCCTGTAAACCCTAGTAGCTAGTTTAGTATAAATAGGATAGTTTATTATTATATTAGACATCCGGGGATTGTATTATTCAATCTTGGGACGTTTAGTTCTCAAATCATTAACGCTGGCCATTCGGCCATGCCTGGACCTTTCACTTATGTATTTTCAACGGTGGAGTTTCTACACACCATAGATTAAGGGTGTGGAGCTCTACTGTACCTCAAGTTTTAATGCAATTACTATTATTTTCGATTCAATTCGATTTATTCCTGTTCTAAGATATTCGTTGCATTTCAACTTGATGAATGTGATGATCCGTGACACTCATCATCATTCTCACCTATGAACGCGTGTGACTGACAACCACTTCTGTTCTACCTTAGACCGGACGCATATCTCTTGGATTCCTTAATCAGAATCTTCGTGGTATAAGCTAGAATTGATGGCGGCATTCATGAGAATCCGGAAAGTCTAACCTTGTCTGTGGTATTCCGAGTAGGATTCCAGGATTGAATGACTGTGATGAGCTTCAAACTCTTGAAGGCTGGGCGTTAGTGACAGACGCAAAAGAATCACTAGATTCTACTCCAACCTGATTGAGAATCGACAGATGATTAGCCGTGTTGTTGCAAAGCATTTGGACCATTTTCACTGAGAGGATGAAATGTAGCCATTGACAACGGTGATGCCCTACATACAGCTTGCCATGGAAAGCAGTAGGAAAGCAGAGATTCAGACAGAACACAGCATCTCCATGCACCTATCTGAAATTCCCACCATTGGAGTACACGAGTAACTTTATCTTTACTTTCTGTTTATTTTTGTTAATCATATTTAAACCAATAATCCATAATCAATTAATATCCGCCTGACTGAGATTTACAAGATGACCATAGATTGCTTCATACCAACAATCTCCGTGGGATCGACCCTTACTCACGTAAGGTATTACTTGGACGACCCAGTACACTTGCTGGTTAGTTGTGCAGAGTTGTGATAAAGTGTGATTCACATTTGAGGGCACCAAGTCTTTGGAGCCATTATTGATGATCACAATTTCGTCCACCAAGCAGCTCCATCACCACTTTCTAGACCAGACCATCATCCACATCTCAGCCGATGTACCGTCTAGTAAAGTTTCTCTTTGAGCACATGGATCAGATGGAACGTCACAACAAGTGACGTTATCAGCACCTGAGGCGGGTTGTGACTTTTGTCGGCGCTGATATCCCTTCTGAGCCCAACACCCCATCCGACCAGTCAGAGGATGCTCAGTCAAAGGATACCCATCTCGAGGCCCCTGTACAGACATAGGTTCCTACCGAGCAGCAGACCTCTGTAGTGCCAGAGCCACAGCCACAACTTCAGCAGACAGAGCCAGAGGCACATCCAACCATAGGCGACGGCATAGATGTAGGCGTTGACCCCTTTCACCTGACTTGATATGAGGAGCATCGAGGACAATGCTGTCATTTAAGTGTGGGGAGGTCGCCGTC
>NC_029775.3:58516244-58523525 GCF_000817695.3 Arachis duranensis | reverse complement strand
GTTTATACCTTAGATTCTAGTTTCATTTGCATTTTTTAGTTTGATAGTATATGGTGCACGAAACTGGCTCCACAGAATTCGCACAGATAGACCGGCATGTATACTGGGTCGTCCAAGTAATACCTCAAGTGAGTGAGGGTCGATCCTATGGAGATTGTTGGTTTGAGAAAGTAGTGGATAGCTTGTAGATCTTAGTTAGGCAGATAAAAATTATAGTTTGTCACGAAAAAAGCATAAAACAAAATAAATAAGTAGAAGTTACTAGATAGATGGAAATTCAATGGTATGAAAATGGTTGAGGCTTTGGAAATGCTTTGTCTTTCCGGATTAACTTTTCTTACTGTCTTCTTCAATAACTTTTTGTTTCCTTCAATGGTAGCCCTACATGATTAACTCATGTCCTCTCATCAAGTTAACCTCCTCTACTGTAGCAATCCACCACGTTGAGATGACTCACGTCCTCTCATCAAGCTACCTCTAGGTTTCTCACTGTAGCAGAAGATGAAGCTCTAAGCAATCCACTCCCCTTCATGATCCTACTCAAGATGCCACAGACAAGGCAGATCTTCTGGATCAGAGAGTGCTGCTTTTCTGACTCTAGCCTTAGCGCCATAGAGACTTTACGCACCCATAGTCAATGGCATTTCATGTCACATATCCAAAGTTGCTCAAATGCTCTATTGGAATATGCAATGCAATCTCTAGCTTTAGTTCAATGCTATCTGGGTCAAGAATCACACGGGACCCATTTAGAACAAGGGTGATTGTCATGGGTCACCCTCAATTCATAAGATGAAGAACGAGGTTGCATAAGAGAATAGAATCAGACATATTAAATTAGAACAGTAATATTATTAATCCATGAAACTCAACAGAGCTCCTAACCTTAACCTTAGGAGGTTAATGACTCATAATATTCGAAAATACAAAATGGGGGAGGAAGAAGATCCTAAACAAGGGTGATTTCTTCCTATATATACTAATCTGCTAACTACAAATTACAAAAATAACATAAACTAGTCTTATAGTGCAAAAATCTACTTTCCGGGCCCACTTAGTGAGTGTTTGGGATAAGCCAAGGGTGTCTCCACGTGCTAGGACTCCTTAGGAGTGTTGAACGCTGGCTTGGGACTCCCTTTTGGGTGTTGGATAATAGCTGCTCCCTTTTGAGCGTCCAACACTAGGAATAACGTAGGTGGCTGGCGTTGAACTCCAGTTTTGGGCCTTCATTTCCAAAGTAAAGTATGGACTATTATATATTTCTAGAAAAGCCCTGGATGTTAGCTTTCCATATTCGTTGAGAGCATGATATTTGGACCTCTATAACTCCAAAAAGCTCCTTTGAGTGCTCGGAGGTCAAATCCTGACAGCATCTACAGTCCTTTCTCTGTCTCTAAATCAGAATTTTGCTCAAGCTCCTTAATTTTAGCCAGAAAATACCTGAATTTCCCATAAAATACACAAACTCAAAGTAGAATCCAAAAATGTGAATTTTCACTAAAATCTATGAAAATATAATAAACTTAAACAAAACATAATAAAAACTATATGAAAATGATGCCAAAAAGCATATAAAATATCCGCTCATTAATTGCATGATGTATATATATAGTTTGGAATATTGTTTTTAAGCTAAGAAGACACAACCTGTGAGTTTTTTAGCCTAATTATATGGTCACATTATTTGACCATGATTTTGATTCTTGTGTATTTTCTTCTCTATGATTGCAATCTTTGGTTTGTTCCATTCTATTTGACCAGTATATTCATGCATTTATGTGATTGAGGCCATCATTTGATTATAGCTTACTTGACCTAAATAGCCTACCATTTCATTTACCTTGTTTGCCACTTCAAGCCTTTTTAACCCCTTTTTGTTCTTTATATTACCACATCACAAGCCTTAAGCAGAAAAATAATTAATTGTCCTATTTGAATCTTTGGTTAGTTTAAGATAGTGAGTGTATGTCAACTAAGTGTGGGGAAATGTGGAAAGTTTGGTTGATTAGAATGTGTTTTGTTTTTATTGATAAATATTGAGAATTTGGGTGTATACTCATGTGAAGGTATATATTATGCTTTCATATATATAAAAAAAAGACAAATAAATAAATAGAGGACAAAATTACCCCAATGTGAAGTTCAATAAGAACATCAATGCATATGTGATGGAATTAGAATTGATACATGAGTGTGTGCATATATGTAAAAGTGAGATTTTGGGCGGCTAAGCTTGATTTTCGAATTGTATATAGTGTGTCTATGTGTTAGGTGGGAATTTCGGTTAGTCAAAGATTCAAATGATAGCTCACTTGGCCATACATATATCCTCACCCTTATCTTAGCCCCATTCAACCTTGAAAATCCCTCATGATATTTGCATATGTATACTAAATATTTGTTGATTCGTTAGATGAAGAACAAACTTTAGAAAGCATGATTAGAGGAAAATTGAGTGGATTAAATGATATGTGGAAAACGATCCAACACAAAACTCACCGGCAAGTGTACCGGGTCGCATCAAGTAGTAATTATTCACATGAGTGAGGTCGATCCCACAGGGATTGAAGGATTGAGCAATTTTAGTTAGGTGGTTGATTCAGTCAAGGAAACAAGTGTTGATTTGAGTGATTTGTATTCAACAGAAGCTAAATTGCATGAAATTTAAAGGGAGAGGGGAATTGATAGTAAATTAAAGAGCAGAATAAGTAAAAGAGATGAATCTTAAAGAACAAGCAATGTAAATGACTGAAACTTAGATTGCAAGAAATGTAAATGGTAGAATCTTATAGTGCAAGAAATGTAAAATTGCTGAAAGAGTAAAAGGATCTGGGAGCTGGGAATTTAAAATTAAACAAAATAAGGTAAATAGCAATCAATCAGAGAAGTAAGAGATGAATTGAAATGCAGTAGATCTCAAACATAAAAGGAAAATTGCTTGAAGAAGTAATACAAGAACTGAATTCAACTCAATTATAAAATCTAAAAGAGAAGTTGAAGATCTCAGGGGTTGAATGAGACTAGAAAACAAGTCTAGATCTCAATTCCTTCCTTGATCCAAAAGAGAATAATTGCAGAAGAAATAGAGATGAAAGAAGTAAAGAAAACTTAGATCCAAATCACAATTCCTTGAAATTATGCAAAAAGTAAACAAAGAGAGATCTCAGATCAAGAATGAAACAGAATTCCTTCAATTCTCAATCCAAGATTCAAAACAAAGAGTGAAGAGTGTAGAAGTCAAAACAAAGAGAAAGAGAATTCAATTCTCAATCCCAATTCTGAAACCCAAAGCTAAAATCTCAACTGAGCTCCGCCAAAATGAAAAATGAAAAGTAAAAGTGTCTAAAAAGGTCCAGAAAAAAGTCCTCTCTAAATCAAACTAACTTCTATTTATACGCTTCCTATCTTTTAATTTTAGAATTTGGAGTGGGCCTTTAAAGTTTGTGAAGAATTAAATTTAAATGGAATTTTAATTGAATTTGGACCATGGGCACACTCCCAGGGTAGCGCTCAGTTGACAAGGAGAGCGCAGCACTCTCCCTTTGTTTTCCTTTGCAAATTGTTGCGCATGCCAAGCCTTCCGTCTCAGCCTCAATAGCGCTCGGTGAAGAAGGAGAGCGCAGCATCCCTGGGCCTTGGCGTGCCAATTCTTGCATGACAAGCTCCTTGGCCGTGTCAACCTTGCTAGCGCTCAGTGAATGGAGAGAGCGCAGTGCTCTTTGTTTGGGATAGGAGCCTCTCTTCAAACCTTGGTGGAAGCATTTGGGACGCAATTTTCCTTTGAAGAGTGTAGCGCTCCTTCCTTGCCAGCATGAGGCTCTTGGTTCGAATCCTTATGAGTGCAATTCGGCCACTTTTGGCTTATTTTCCTTGCAGGTAGCGCTTCTCCTTGCTCCCTCAAGTGCAAGGTTTGATCCTTGGGGCCTCCACTAGCAAACATTTACCCTTGCATTTTCTTATGCTAAGCCCCGATAAAGTTAACAAAGTTAACCGAGTGCTATTGATTTTGCCTTGTTTCCTTGGTTCCTTGTAGCGCTTGGTTAAGTGAGAGAGCGCAGCATCCTTGCCTTTGCTTCTTGGATTTGAGTAGTGCTCAAATAGAGAGCGCTGTCCTCACTAAGAGAGCGCTATGGCTTTTTTCCTTTGATGTGCCGCACTTTTGTTTCATTTGGCTACGCTTCATAGGCCACGCTTTCTTGTTTTTTTCTTTTCTTCACCTACAAGTAATCAAAACAACCAATCAAAGTATCACCAAATTCACAAGGTTTATAAATCATTCAAAAATCAATTCATTTTAGCCAAAACCTCATGATTTAGTGTCAAATAAAGGATGGTTGATTGATTCAACAAAACCATGCAATTTCACTCCAAATCACTTACTTATAATGCAAGAAAGTGCATAAAACCTAATGAAACAAGTGAAAAATGCTTGAAAAGGTAGCATAAGATGACTTGTCATCACAACACCAAACTTAAACCTTGCTTGTCCCCAAGCAAGCACTAAACATAAGAGACAATGAAATGAAACAGAGAAGTATGCATGTCCTTATTTAGTAGATAATTGAACTTGGTTCATGGGGTTTTATGCAGATCAATGGTAGCTCATTTATTCGTTGCTGATAGATAAAAAAAATGTTTCTTCAAAGGTTCATTAGACTTGCTGCTATACTGCCTTACTTTTGCTTGATCCCTTGCTAGCTTTTCCTTCTTTATTTTGCTTAGAAAGCTTATTACTTAACAAAGGCTTGGTGGCAAATGTTGCAGCAGCCTTTTGGCTCAATTTTGCTCAACATTTCTTCACCACAGACACATGGCTTACATTTTCTTCCTAGGAACATTGATGCCCAGCATCTCTTTAGATCACTAAATGTTTTGTAGCTAGGTTTCTTTTGATAGTGGACTTTTGGTTGGCAATCCCAAATCAGTTGATCTAAGTAGCCAAGTTTCAAAATACTCCTCAGAACCTACTTGTCCAAGCATATCCCAGTACAAAAACACCACAGGCATATGTCCTAGGGTCCAAGCTATTGGTGTCTAGCCCTATTGTTTGTTTCTTTGCCAATTCTTGGCTTTTTTCTTTCTTTTCTTTTTGTTTTGATTTATTCTCAAGGGATTTTCATTGATTAAAGACTTTGTAGCAGCAAGCTAGTTCATACTTCAAGGAACATGTTATTATGCAGCATTTATTTTATGAGCTACTCATTAAATCAAGCAAATACAACCACTAACTTTCATTTAAGCTTCTGCAACATTAGAGATTCACTTTCTATTTCAAACAGGGATACAAAACCAAATTCAAGCTAATGATGGATGACAGAAATTATGCAGATCCAAGTATCTCTTAGCAAACATTTTCACCTAATTGAACACTTTAGTAAGACATATAAGAATATCTAAATTAAAACACTTTACAGCAACAAGGAATATGATGCAGATCCCTTTCATAGATTAGGTGTTTCCCTGCATAATCTTTAGAAGTTGCTTGCTTTTCAAGCCCTTAAGCAATTGGTTAATATGCATGAATTGAGTATGGCTTTTGAATTTACTTTTGGTGTGTGAATACCAAACTTAGTTCCTTGCCATTGTTTCTTATGCATTAAGTTAACCATATGTGAAACCCTTTTATCTTTGCTAAAGGTAATAAAACTAAAGACGAGAAAATATCAAATTGGTTGAATGGTTTATCTGATTGCTTGGAGCTAGCATTCTGCAGAAGGTGTGAATGTATTTTTAGATGAGATTTCTAGTGGAACACCAAACTTAGAATTCTTCATTCTCCCTTGAATTATTTTGGTGTGCAACACCAAACTTAGCTCTTTGCAATACAGATAAAACTAATTAACCTTTTTATTGAAATAAGTAGAAAAGAAAACTACCCCAGGTTGGGTTGCCTCCCAACAAGCGCTTCTCTATTGTCACTAGCTTAACATCTTTCATTCTTGCTCAATTCAAGTTCTGAACCTCCTTTTCTTTGTCCCATTGGCCTCCCAAGTAATGCTTTTCCCTATGACCACTTGCTGTGAAATGACTCATTGTTACTTCGTCTAGCAATTCAAGGCTTCCATAGGGGAAAACCTTTGTCACCAAATATGGACCAGTCCATTTGGATTTGAGCTTGCCAGGGAAAACCTTAAGCCTGGAGTTATATAAGAGTACTTGATGTCCGGGTTTGAACTATTTCATTGAAATCTTCTTGTCATGCCACATCTTAGCTTTTTCCTTGTATATCTTAGAATTTTCGTAAGCTTCTAGCCTAAACTCATCCAACTCATTTAGTTGTAGCAGCCTCTTCTCCCCTGCCACTTGAGAATCAAGGTTCAGGAGTTTAGTGGCCCAAAAAGCTTTATGTTCAAGCTCTACAGGGAGGTGACAAGATTTGTCATATAACAGCTGAAAAGGGGACTTTCCAATAGGAATTTTTGAATGTTGTCCTGTATGTCCAAAGTGCACCTTCTAGTTTTCTGGCCCAATCTTTCCTGGTTGCTCCCACAGTCTTCCCCAAAATCCTCTTCAACTTCGTATTTGCAAGCTCTGCTTGGCTATTTGTCTGTGAGTGATATGGTGTGGCTACTTTATACATCACCCCATATTTGTGGAGTAGTTTCTCCATCTGTTTGTTACAAAAATGGCTGCCACCATCACTAACCAGACCCTTAGGTACTCCATACCTAGTGAATATGTGCTTCTTTAGTAATCGAAGGACAACTTGAGCATTACACGTGGTCATGGCTATAGCTTCCACCCACTTTGAGACATACTCCATTGCTACAAGTATGTATTTGAAAGAATATGAGGGAGGAAAAGGGCCTATGAAGTCAATGCCCCATTGGTGCGCGAAATTGTGAACAATACTTTTTCACAACTCTCATAATCCCCGATAATGGCTCCAAAAACTTGGTAGCTCAATACCATGGCATTACACAACTTCGCACAACTAACCAGCAAGTGCACTGGGTCGTCCAAATAATAAACCTTACGTGAGTAAGGGTCGATCCCACGGAGATTGTTAGTATTGAAGCAAGCTATGGTCATCTTGTAAATCTTAGTCAGGCAAACTCAAATGTATATGGTGATGAACGAAAATAACACAAAGGTAAAGATAGAGATACTTATGTAATTCATTGGTAGGAACTTCAGATAAGCGTATGAAGATTCCTTCCCTTCCGTCTCTCTGCTTTCCTACTGTCTTCATCCAATCCTTCTTACTCCTTTCCATGGCAAGCTTAAGCAAGGGTTTCACCGTTGTCAGTGGCTACCTCCCATCCTCTCAGTGAAAGCGAT
>NC_029775.3:58512809-58513533 GCF_000817695.3 Arachis duranensis | reverse complement strand
GTGTAAGGATGTTCATCTCCTTGCATCATAGGCAAGTTGAACGCCACCCTCACACTCTCCGGACTAAAATCCAAGTATTTCCCCCGAACCATAGTGAGATAGTTCTTTGGATTCGGGTTCACACTTTGGTCATGGTTCTTGGTGATCCATGCATTGGCATAGAACTCTTGAACCATCAAGAGTCCGACTTGTTGAATGGGGTTGGTAAGAACTTCCCAACCTCTTCTTCGGATCTCATGTCGGATCTCCGGATATTCACGCTTTTTTAGTGAAAAAGAGACCTCGGGGATCACCTTCTTCAAGGCCACAACTTCATAGAAGTGGTCTTGATGCACCCTTGAGAGGAATCTATCGATCTCCCATGACTCGGAGGTGGAAGCTTTTGCCTTCCCTTTCCTCTTTCTAGAGGTTTCTCCGGCCTTGGATGCCATAATGGTTATGGAAAAATGAAAAAAGCAACGCTTTTACCACACCAAACTTAAAATGTTTGCTCGTCCTCGAGCAAAAGAAGAAAGAAGAGAGTAGAAGAAGAAGAAATGAGGAAGAAGGGAATGGCTTTAGTTTTCGGCCAAGAAGGGGAGAAGTGGTGTGTATGTTGTGTGAAGATGAAGGAGTGAAGGAGGGTATATATAGGAGAGGGGAAGGGTAGGGTTCGGCCATTTGAGGGTGGGTTTGGGTGGGAAAGTGGTTTGAATTTGAATGGTGAGGTAGGTGGGGTTTTATG
>NC_029775.3:58510765-58511424 GCF_000817695.3 Arachis duranensis | reverse complement strand
TTCCAATGGAAGTCCATGGAACTTGCAATTCTGTTGCATTAGAGAAACTAATTGAGGCTTAAGCTCAAAATTGTTTGCTCCAATGGCAGGGATAGAGATGCTTCTCCCATAGAAGTCAGGAGTAGGTGCAGTATAGTCACCCAGCACCTTCCTTGCATTGTTGGCATTGTTGTTGTTTTCGACTGCCATTTGTTCTTCTTCTTTGAAGAGTTCGTTCAGGTGCTCTAAAGAGAGTTGTGCTTTGGCTTCTCTTAGCTTTCTCTTCAAGGTCCTTTCAGGTTCAGGATCAGCCTCAACAAGAATGCCTTTATCTTTGCTCCTGCTCATAAGAAAGAGAATGGAACAAAAAAATGTGGAATCCTCTATGTCACAGTATAGAGATTCCTTTAGGTGTCAGAGGAAAAGAAGAGTAGAAGACAGAAGTGGAAAATTCGAACTTAACAAAGGAAATGGAGTTCGAATTTTGCATTAAGGGGTAGTGTTAGTCCATAAATAGAAGGATGTGAGAAGGAGGGAACTAATTTTCGAAAATTAAGTGAAAAATTTTGAAAACATTTTTGAAAAAACATTACTTAATTTTCGAAAATGAAAAGGGAAAAGAAATCAAATGATTTTTGAAAAAGATTTTGAAATTAGAAATCAAAAAGATTTGATTGAAA
>NC_029775.3:58507741-58508221 GCF_000817695.3 Arachis duranensis | reverse complement strand
ATTAGACATGGCTTCTCAGCCAGCCAGATTTCAACAAATCATCATGAAACTCTAGAATTCATCTTCAAGAATTTCGAAAAAAAAAAATAAATACCTAATCTAAGCAACAAGATGAACCGTCAGTTGTCCAGATCTGAACAATCCCTGGCAATAACGCCAAAAACTTGGTGTTGTTGCCGGATCTTGGCACTGATGTTACCAAAAGCTTGCTCAAAACTTGAACAATCCCCGACAACGGCGCCAAAAACTTGGTGCGCGAAATTGTGAACAATACTTTTTCACAACTCTCATAATCCCCGATAATGGCTCCAAAAACTTGGTAGCTCAATACCATGGCATTACACAACTTCGCACAACTAACCAGCAAGTGCACTGGGTCGTCCAAGTAATAAACCTTACGTGAGTAAGGGTCGATCCCACGGAGATTGTTAGTATGAAGCAAGCTATGGTCATCTTGTAAATCTTAGTCAGGCAAACTCA
>NC_029775.3:58496023-58507068 GCF_000817695.3 Arachis duranensis | reverse complement strand
TACTTCATCTAGCAATTCAAGGCTTCCATAGGGAAAAACCTTTGTCACCAAATATGGACCAGTCCATTTGGATTTGAGCTTGCCAGGGAAAACCTTAAGCCTGGAGTTATATAAGAGTACTTGATGTCCGGGTTTGAACTATTTCATTGAAATCTTCTTGTCATGCCACATCTTAGCTTTTTCCTTGTATATCTTAGAATTTTCGTAAGCTTCTAGCCTAAACTCATCCAACTCATTTAGTTGTAGCAGCCTCTTCTCCCCTGCCACTTGAGAATCAAGGTTCAGGAGTTTAGTGGCCCAAAAAGATTTATGTTCAAGCTCTACAGGGAGGTGACAAGATTTGTCATATAACAGCTGAAAAGGGGACTTTCCAATAGGAATTTTTGAATGCTGTCCTTTATGTCCAAAGTGCACCTTCTAGTTTTCTGGCCCAATCTTTCCTGGTTGCTCCCACAGTCTTCTCCAAAATCATCTTCAACTTCGTATTTGCAAGCTCTGCTTGGCCATTTGTCTGTGAGTGATATGGTGTGGCTACTTTATACATCACCCCATATTTGTGGAGTAGTTTCTCCATCTGTTTGTTACAAAAATGGCTGCCACCATCACTAACCAGACCCTTAGGTACTCCATACCTAGTGAATATGTGCTTTTTTAGGAATCGAAGGACAACTTAAGCATTACACTTGGTCGTGGCTATAGCTTCCACCCACTTTGAGACATACTCCATTGCTACAAGTATGTATTTGAAAGAATATGAGGGAGGAAAAGGGCCCATGAAGTCAATGCCCTATAAATCAAAGAGTTCTACATCCAAGATGTAGTTTTGAGGCATCTCACTTCTTTTTGTTAATCCCCTACCCCTTTGGCACTCATCGCACTGATGAACAAACTCTCTAGCATCCGTAAATATGGTAGGCCAATAAAATCCGCTTTGAAGTACCTTGGTTGCTGTTCTTTCTGGCCCAAAATGTCCACCATAAGCTGAACCATGGCAATGCCACAATATGCTTCTGATCTCACCTTCAGGAACACATTTCTTTATCATTCCATCTGAACATCTTCTGAATAATAATGGTTCATCCCATAGGAATTTCTTTGCTTCATTAAGTAGCTTTTTCACTTGTTGCTTAGTGAATTCCTTGGGAATCTTTCTTCCAACCTTATAGTTTGCAATGTCTGCAAACCAAGGGGCTTGTTGAATCTGTAAGAGGTGTTCATCTGGAAAGCTTTCATTCACTGGATGTGAAGCTTCTTGAATTGTTTCTTGTGGCAATCTTGATAGATGATCAGCAACTTGGTTTTCACTACCCTTCATGTCCTTTATTTCAATGTCAAACTCTTGTAGAAGCAATATCCATCTAATAAATCTTGGTTTAGCATTCTGTTTTGACATCAAATACTTAAAGGTAGCATGGTCAGTATAAACTACAATTTTGGATTCAATCAAGTATGATCTAAACTTATCAACTGCATAAACCACAGCCAATAATTCCTTCTCTGTTGTGGTGTAATTTTTTTGAGCTTCATTCAATACTTTGCTTGCATAATAAATGACATGATGCAAATTTCCCTTCCTTTGTCCCAACACAGCACCAATTGCAATGTCACTTGCATCACACATGAGTTCAAAGGGTAATCCCCAATTTGGGGGTGTGATGATTGGTGCAATAGTGAGTCTGGTTTTTAAAGTGTCAAAGGCATGCTGACAGCTTTTATCAAAAAATGAAGGATTATTAACCATTAACAAATTGCTTAATGGTTTGGCTATCTTTGAAAAATTCTTGATAAATCTCCTATAAAATCCAGCATGTCCTAAGAAACTTCTAATAGCTTTCACATTAGTTGGTGGAGGGAGTTTCTCTATGATTTCTACCTTTGCCTTGTCAACTTTTATCCCTTTTCTTGAAACTTTGTGGTCAAGAACAATCCCTTCAGGTACCATAAAATGGCATTTTTCCCAATTTAAAACCAAATTGATTTCTTGGCACCGTTTCAAGACAAGGGTAACATGATGCAAGCAAGTACTAAAAGTGCCACCAAAAATAGAGAAATCATCCATGAAAACTTCAATAAATTTTTCTACCATATATGAGAAGATTGATAGCATGCATCTTTGAAATGTTGCTGGAGCATTACACAATTCAAAAGGCATCCTTCTGTATGCAAAAAATCCAAAGGGACAGGTGAAAGATGTCTTCTCTTGATCCATGGCGTCAACCACTATTTGATTATAACCAAAATACCCATCAAGGAAGCAGTAATATGCATGGCCAGCTAGCCTTTCAAGCATTTGGTCAATGAAAGGGATAGAGAAGTGATCTTTGCGTGTGGCATCATTCAGCCTCCTATAGTCAATACACATCCTCCATCCTGTCACAGTTCTTGTGGGAATGAGTCATTCTTCTCATTAACAATAACTGTCATCCCACCTTTCTTTGGCACCACTTGAACTGGGCTTATCCATGAGCTGTTAGAGATAGGATAGATAATCCCAGCATTCCATAACTTCATTACTTCCTTCTGAATAACCTCTTTTATTGTGGGATTTAGTCTCCTTTGAGGTTGAACCACTGGTTTGGAATTATCTTCCGAAAGGATCTTATGCATGCAAACTGTAGGGCTAATACCCTTCAAGTCATCAATGGTCCATCCTAATGCATCTTTGTGAGCCTTTAGTACATTGAGGAGTTTTCCTTCTTCTTCTTCAGTCAGGGAAGAGTTGATGATCACTGGAAAGCTATTTGCTGTGCTAAGGAATGCATATTTAAGATGAATAGGAAGAGGCTTCAATTCTCGTTTTGGCACCTCTTCCTTCTTGTCTTGTTTCACCTCTTTCTCAATGGAAATTTCAACCACTTCTGCTTCTATTGTCTCCTGATCTTCTTCCCCCTCTTCTTCTTGTTGCTCATGATGATTGGCTTCCAATATTTCCTCCGCCAAACTTTCTATCATATCTACTCTCATGTAATCTTCTTGCTCAGGGGGGTATTGCATTGCTTTGAAAACATTGATGACTATTTGCTCATTCTGCACCCTGAAGATAATTTCTCCCTTCTCCACATTAATAATAGCTCTTGTTGTGGCTAGAAATGGCCTTCCCATGATGATTGAATTATTTCCTTCCTCTTCTGTATCCAAAATCACAAAGTCTGCAGGGAAGATAAACTCTCCAACCTTCACCAATAAGTTTTCCACAATGCTATTGGGTGTCTTGATTGATCTATCGGCCATTACCAATGACATCTTGGCAGGTTTGAGTTCTTCTATGGCAAGCTTTCTCATCATTGATAGGGGCATCAAATTGATACTAGCACCAAGGTCACAGAGAGCTTTGTCTAATGTCATCTTACCTATGGTACATGAAACTACAAAACTCCCTGGATCTTTAAGCTTTGGTGGAATGCCCCTTTGAATCACAGCACTACATTCTTTAATGAGAAGCATCGTCTCCTTCTCATGCCAACTTCTCTTTTTATTGATAAGCTCTTTCAAGAACTTTACATAGAGAGGAATCTGCTCTAGTGCCTCAACCAATGGAATATTTATCTCTAGTTTCTTGAAGACTTCAAGGAATTTGGGGAAGTGTTGATCCTTGGTTTCCTTGTTGAACCTTTGAGAGTATGGCAAGAAAGGTGTGAAAGTCTTCTCCTCTTGCTTCTGTCTTTGAGATGGTCCTTCTATTGCTTCCTTCCCTTTCCTTAAGTCTTATGGCTGGTCATCTTTCTCTTTGAGCTTTTCTGAAGTTTGCTTGCTTACTGTCATTTCTTTGTTGCTGGCTTCCTCTTTCTCTGTTGGCTTTTTGTTACTTTCCATAGGCTTCTTGGTTGCCTCTTTGTCATTCACCAAGGTTCTTCCACTCCTTAGCTGTATGGCTTTGCACTCTTCTTTAGGATTTGAAATGGTATTACTTGAGAGTGATCTTGATGGCCTTTCAATCACAGCTTGCTTAGAAAGCTATCCAATCTGCCTTTCTATGTTTCTTATGGAAGCTTCATTGTTCTTATTTGTAAGTTCTTGCTATTTCATCATTTTTTCCATCAATATCTCTAAGTTGGAGATTCTCTTAGTGTCTTGTGATGGTTGTGAAGTGTTGAAAATGGCTAATGGTTATTTTGGTTAGTGGTTGTGTTATTGGCTGGATAGTAGCTGGAATTTGGTAGTTATTTGGGGTTTTCTATATGGATTGTGGTTTGTGTTTTGCTAGTTGTAGTTACTGGTGTTTCTTGAGTTGTTTTAGTTTGAATGTCTTTACCATGGTTGCTGATTTTGATTGTGGTTATCCCCCCATCTAAGGTTGGGGTGGTTCTTCCATGATGGATTGTAAGTGTCACCATAAACTTCACCTGATTTAGAACCTTGGTTGTGCACATATTGAATTTGTTTCTACTGCTGATCTTCTTGGCTTTCTTCATTCTGCCCCCATGTGGTTGATGGTTGGCTTGTATTCACTGCTGTAACTTGGAGGCTATCAATCCTCTTGGCCATTTGCTCAAATTGTTACTGAATTTGCTGCTACATTATTTTGTTTTGAGCTAGGATTGAGTCCACTCCTTCCAATTCTAGCACTCCTTTCCTTTGTGATGGCTGGCATTGTCTTTGATGGGCAAAGAAGTATTGATTGTTTGCCACCATATCAATGAGATTCTGGGCCTCCTCTGCAGTCTTCATCAAAAGTAAGGAGCCTCCTGCTGAGTGATCTAGTGCTTCTTGAGCCTTTAGAGTTAAGCCTTCATAAAAGTTCTTAAGTATATCCCACTCATTGAATATTTTAGGGGGACACTTTCTAATCATGGTCTTGTATCTCTCCCAAGCCTCATAGAATAACTCTCCATCCATCTGAGTGAATGTTTGGACCTCCATTTTGAGTCTAATGATCCTTTGGGGGGGGATAGAACTTGGCTAAGAACTTGTTCACTAGATCTTCCCATTTGTTGATGCTATCTCTTGTAAATGACTTCAACCATTGAGTAGCTTTGTCTCTGAGGGAAAATGGAAATAACAGTAGCTTGTAGATGTCATGATGCACTCCATTGGTTTTGACAGTATCAAAAATCCTCATAAAAGTGGATAAGTGTTGGTTTGGATCTTCAAGTGGCCCTCCTCCATAGGAACAATTGTTTTTTACCAAGGTGATGAGTTGTGGCTTCAATTCAAAGTTATTTGCGTTGACATTTGGGGTAAGGATGCTACTCCCACAATGCCTTGGATTAGCAAAGGTGTAGGAAGCCAAAACTCTCCTCTGTGGTTGACCATTGTTGTTGGCCACTCCTACTGGTGGATTTGTTGTATTCTCCTCCATTTCTTGATATTCTTCTTCAGAAGTTTCTCCTCCAATAACTCTCTTTCCTCTGGCTTCCCTTCTCAGTCTTCTAAGGGTTCTTTCGTCACGATCGCCAGAGGTGGAGACCTCTCTCTTTGCTTCTATCATAACCCACAATAACAAGAAACATAAGAGCACTCTGTAGCTTGGGTGTAGTGAGAGTTAGTTGATGCACGGAAACTTGTCTCTCAACAAATTTTCCTTCGGCAAGTATACCGAATTGTCGTCAAGTAAAAACTCACAATAGAGTGAGGTCGAATCCCACAGGGATTGATTGGTCAAGCAACTTCAATTGGAAAATTGTGCTAGTTGAGCTAAACAAAAATTGAGTTGAGAATTGTAGAAAATTAAATGACGGAAAAGTAAATTGCAGAAAGTAAATTTAAAAATCTTAAATGGGGATTTGGGGAGATGAGCATAAAGATAAATGGCAGAAAGTAAAGAGAATGGGTAAGATCAGAAATGGGGGGTTCATTGGGCTTAGGAGATGTTGCATTCTCCGGATCAAGTTCATGGCTTAGGAGATGTTGCATTCTCCGGATCAAGTTCATTCTCCCCTCTTCCTCAATCAATGCATTCATTGATCTCCTTGGCAATCTTAGGTGATTGGATCCCAAATCCTTGGCAACCCAATCTCTCTAAGCTTGAACAATTGCCCAATTCCTTGATTTAATTACTCATGGGAAGAGATAAAGTATGGTCACTGATTATACCACATGTAATTCCAAATCAAAGTGTTGGGAGGATTACATGTCACTATATCTGTCCAAACCCTAATTTGGTCCAACATGAGAAAGAATTTATAGCATGATCTTCTCATCCCTATTCCAAGGCTCAAAGGAGATCCAATTATGGAGAGTTTCTTTTCTAAGATAACTAACCAATTGAATTAATATCGAAAGCTTTCTAGTAAATCAAGAGAAAAGAAAGAGGAAGAAGAATGAAAACTATAATTGATCCATAAAATTATAACAGAGCTCCCTAACCCAATGAAAGGGGGTTTCGTTGTTCATAGCTCTGGAAATGGAAGATGATAGAGAAGAATACATTCTAAAGTATCTAGAAAATGCAGAAAAGTAAATATACAAGGTGTAGTTCCCCAAATTTCAAAAGTTCCTCTCTAGTTCAAAACTACTCCTATATATACTACTCTCTTGATCTTCTAGTCAGTTCTTCAAGTCTTGGAGATGGGCCTTTGATCTTGAGTTGAAGCAGTTACAATCTTTAGTGGGCTCAGCTTTGCATGCATAAAAAGTGTGAGTTATGTATGGGTGGACGTTAGTTAGGACGTTAACGTCAACTGAAAATATGGGTTCGAGAACGTTAGTGACGATCACCTTTTTCACTAACGTTTTAAACCAAAAGATGATCCACGTTAACTTCAACGTTAGTGGCACTAATGTGACCACTAACGTTGCCTCTTGGTCCTTCACAAACGTTATTGGCATTCACCTTTTCCAATAATGTTGCTCTTTGCCTCTTTTCCCCATGTTAGTGATCCACATTAGTGTAACTAACGTGGCCCTTAACGTGGGCATGCCTAAGCTTTGAGGGCATTAGTGACACTTACCTTTGTCACTAACGCTCCAAACGCCCCTCCTTCCCACGTTAGTGCCTCACGTTAATTGCATTAACGTGACCACTAACGTGGTGGTGATTGCCATCTCCAACGTTAGTGACAAAGGTGAGTGTCACTAATGTTGGCCTATCATGCTTAGCTCCACGTTACTCTTCACGTTAGTGGTCTTAACGTGACCATTAACATAGGTACTATTGGCTTAGTCCAACGTTAGTGACAAAGGTGAGTGTCACTAACTTTGGCGATTGCTTTCTCCTCCCACGTTAGAGTTCACGTTAATTAGATTAACATGACTCTTAACGTGGCTAAACGTGCCTTTGTGGAACGTTAATGGCATTCACTTTTACCACTAACGTTTGAGCTCTCCTTCTCCTCTACGTTAGCTACCATGTTAATGTACTTAACGTGGCAACTAACGTGGGCTATGATGGCTTCGAAGGCGTTATTGGTGATCACTTTTTCCATTAACACTACAAGCTTGTCCCCGTTCCACGTTAGTGGTCATGTTAATTAGATTAACGTGGCTACTAACGTGGCTCCTTCTTGCTTCCTTTGTCCTAAAATCAAGCAATCAAAGTGCATCAAAGCTCTGTTCCAAGTCATGAAATTATGCATCATGCATTTTATCATTCAATTCCTGCCTAATTCTCATGAAATCATATAAAGTTCACAATGTTTACTTAAATCAAGGTGTAAGTGTATTTTTATCCAAGACTTGCTTATTTACTAACCAGCAAGTGCACTGGGTCGTCCAAGTAATACCTTACGTGAGTAAGGGTCGATCCCACGGAGATTGTCGGCTTGAAGCAAGCTATGGTTATCTTGTAACTCTTAGTCAGGATATCAATAATTATCAGGGTTGATTGTGAAAAGTAAAAGAACATGAAATAAGTACTTGTTTTGCAGTAATGGAGAACAGGTTGAGGTTTTAGAGATGCTCTATCTTCTGAATCTCTGCTTTCTTACTGTCTTCTCCTTCAAGCACGCAAGGCTCCTTCCATGGCAAGCTGTATGTAGGGTTTCACCGTTGTCAATGGCTACCTCCCATCCTCTCAGTGAAAATGTTCAACGCGCTCTGTCACAGCACGGCTAATCATCTGTCGGTTCTCAATCAGGTTGGAATTGAATCCAGTGATTCTTTTGCGTCTGTCACAAACGCCCAGCCTTCAGGAGTTTAAAGCTCGTCACACTCATTCAATCCTTGAATCCTACTCAGAATACCACAGACAAGGTTTAGACCTTCCGGATTTTCTTGAATGCCGCCATCAATTCTAGCTTATACCACGAAGATTCTGATTAAAGAATCCAAGAGATATCTACTCAATCTAAGGTAGAACGTAGGTGGTTGTCAGGCACACGTTCATAGTTGAGAATGATGATGAGTGTCACATATCATCACATTCATCAGGTTTAAGAACAAGTGATATCTTAGAATGGAAGCAAGCATGATTGAATGAAAAACAGTAGTAATTGCATTAATCCATCAAGACACAGCAGAGCTCCTCACCCCCAACCATGGGGTTTAGAGACTCATGCCGTAGAAAATACAATGAGAAATGTGTAAAGGTTCATGAGGTCCAGATACAATGTCAAAAGATCCTATTAATAGTGAACTAGTAACCTAGGGTATACAGAAATGAGTAAATGACGTAAAAATCCACTTCCGGGGTCCACTTAGTGTGTGCTTGGGCTGAGCATTGAAGCTTTCATGTGTAGAGACTTTTTCTAGAGTTAAACGCCAGCTTTTATGCCAGTTTGGGCGTTTAACTTCAATTTTTATGCCAGTTCCAGAAAATCCACTTCGAGTGCAGGGAGGTCAGAATCCAACAGCATCTGCAGTCCTTTTCAGCCTCTGAATCAAATTTTTGCTCAGAACCCTCAATTTCAGCCAGAAAATACCTGAAATCATAGAAAAACACACAAACTCATAGTAAAGTCCAGAAAAGTGAATTTTAACTAAAAACTAATAAAAATATACTAAAAACTAACTAAAACATACTAAAAACATACTAAAAACAATGCCAAAAAGCGTATAAATTATCCGCTCATCAAGAAGGCGACTCTTTAAGATAAGCTTTCAACCAACACTCCCGAACCAGTTGGTTCAAGGAGTTAGGTGTTAAGACACCCCTAAGGACTTACTCCCTCAAGTCTTTTTTCCTCATACATGCACACCACAGGCATATGGTTTGTTGTTTTTCTTCTTGAGACCTTGGTGTCCAGCACCTCTTTGGGTTACTAAGTGCTCTGTAGCAAAGGTTGCTCTTGATAGTGGACTTTCAGCTGATAATCTCGGGTTAGTTAACCCAAGTTACCAAGTGATAAGGCACCCTTGAGAGCTTATTCATCCAAGCATATCCCTTGCATAGAAACACCACAGACACATGCCTCAATATTCAAACCCTTGGTGCCTACCCTTATTTCTTATTATTTTTCTTCCTTTTTCAAATTGTTATTGTTCTTTCTATTTTTCTTATTAGGATCTTATTGTTTCATTAGTCTCAATAGAAGGTGTCATTTTGGGCGTTTAACGCCAGAATTGGCAGCATTCTGGCATTTAGAAAAATGCCTAGTAAAGAAGGATTTATGGCTTATAACGCCAGCCAGGGTATCTGGCTGGGCATTAAACGCCCAAAGAGGCAGCCAAGGGGGCGTTAAACGCCAGAATGGATAGCATTCTGGGTGCATTTAACGCCAGGATAACACAAGGGAGGTAATTTCTTTTCAATTTCAAATTTTTTTCAAATTTTCATGTTTTAATTCATAATTTTAAAATCTTATCTTTCCTCATTTTCAAAAATCCTTTCTAACAATTAATGTTTTAATTCAAAAAAATTGCAAGTTTGTTACTTTCTTGATAGAAAAGGTTTAATCTTTGAATTTTAGAATCATATCTTTAAGTTTCTTGTTAGTCAAGTCATGAATTTTAAAAATTAAATCTTTTTCAATCATATCTTTTCAATCATATCTTTTTAAAATCATATCTTTTTCAATAAAATCTTTTTCAATCATATCTTTTTAAATTTTGATTTCAAAATCTTTTTTTCTAACTTTTTATATTTTCAAAATTATTTTCAAATCTTTTTTAACTAATTACTATTTCTTATCTTTTTCAAAACCACCCAATTTTCAAAAATCACTAACCAGTTTTCCACTTCCAATTTTCGAAAATCACTAACCACTTTTTCAAAAATCGTTTTAATTAACTAATTATTTTAGTTTTAATTTTCGAATACTTTCTCTCTCATCTCTTTCTATTTATTTGCTAACACTTCTCTTCTTCTTATAATTCGAACCCCCTCTCTCCCTCTGTGTTCGAGTTCTTCTCATTCTCTCTCTACCTCATTCCTCTATTCTTCTTTTCTTCTGACACATCAAGGAATCTGTATACTGTGACATAGAGGATTTCACTACTCCCTTTTGTTCTCTTCTTTTTCATATGAGCAGAAACAATGATAAAAACATTCTTGTTGAAGCCGATCCTGAACCTGAAAGGACTCTAAAGAAGAAGCCAATAGAAGCTAAAGCACAACACTCTGGAGGGGACCTTACAAAGAATTTCAAAAAAGAAGCAGACATGGCTGCCAAACCCAACAACAATGCCAGAGATACAAGGAAGATGCTTGGTGACTATACTGCACCAACTTCCAACTTCTATGAAAGAAGAATCTCATTTCCTGCCATTGGAGCAAACAACCTTGAGCTTAAGCCTTAATTAGTTTCTCTAATGTAGTTGAATTGCAAGTTTCATGGACTTCCATTAGAAGATCCTCATCAGTTCTTAGCTGAATTCTTGTAGATCTATAATATTGTTAAGACCAATGGGGTTGATCCCGAGGTCTACAGACTTATGCTTTTTCCCTTTGTTGTAAGAGACATAGCTAGAACATGGTTGGACTCACAACCTAGAGAAAGCCTGAACTCTTGGGACAAGTTGGTCCATGCTTTCTTGACCAAATTCTTTCCACCTCAAAAGATGAGCAACCTTAGAGTGGAAGTCCAAACCCTCAAATAGAAGGAAGGTGAATCCCTCTATGAAGCTTGGGAAAGATACAAGCAATTAACCAAAAGGTGTCCTTCTGACATGCTTCCAGAATGGAGCATCATATGTATATTCTATGATGGTCTGTCTGAATTTTCCAAGTT
>NC_029775.3:58491798-58495480 GCF_000817695.3 Arachis duranensis | reverse complement strand
CCTGGACATTCATCACTTATGTATTTTCAACGGTGGAGTTTCTATACCTCAGATTAAGGTATGGAGCTCTGTTGTTCCTCATGAATTAATGCAATTACTACTGTTTTCTATTCAATTCAAGCTTATTCTTGTTTTAAGATATTCATTCGCACTTCAACATGATGAATGTGATGATCAAGTGACACTCATTACCATTCTCACTTATGAATACGTGCCTGACAACCACTTCCATTCTACCTGAAAACAAGCGTGAATGTATATCTCTTGGCCTCCTGGTTCACGACGCATGGTTGCCTCTCCTGACAACAGAGCCTTCCATTCCATGAAATCAGAGTCTTCGTGGTATAAGCTAGAATCAATTGGAAGCATTCTTGAGATCCGAAAAGTCTAAACCTTGTCTGTGGTATTCTCACTAGTCTAAGCTAATCAAGGATTCAAATTAGGGACATTATTGTTTTCCGCTTAGAGTTAGTGATGAGCTAAAGTAAAGAACAAGGGGTAAGATAGGCTCAACATGGGTTTGCAAAGGATAATAAAAAGTAAGGCCATAAGGGTATGTAAGCTCAGTGAAACAAGGCCTTAATCATATAAGTGCATGCATACATCAAATAATGGAAATATAGAATTAAGCAAGACAAATATCACAATTTTTAGAGAGAGAAACACACATCAAAAATAAAATATTGGTTGATAGAATGCAACCAATCAAATAGGCTCAAAATCTCACTGGTTTTGTGTGTTCGAGCTCTAAGCTATGTTCCAAAACAATATTTCTTCAAACAAGCTTTTCAAAAAGTTTTATTCAAATTAGTGAAATACTATAAAAATTTCTTGAAAAAGAAAATATTACTTTAACCAAGTGGTAAAATATGCACAAAAAAAATAAACATGCAAATGCAACAATGAAAAACAAAAATTGGTGTTGAGAAGGGACTAACCAACCCGTGGAGATCGGTATCGACTTCCCCACACTTAAAGATTGCACCGTCCTCGGTGCATGCTGAGATGTGCAGGTGGATGGGGGTTGTAGTTCCTCAGCTAGTGCTCTCTTATATTCCTATCCTTGCCGGTGGTTTGGGAGTAGCTTTCTCTCTTTACCCTTCTTGGTGGCCATCTTGAAAGGGGAAAAAGGAAAGTAACAAGTAAAGCTAGGGGATCCAGCAAGGAAGAGAGCGGGAAATGTGGTAATCAATGCATAGTAAAGAAGAATGATATTAGCACATGTTCATGACTACATGTGAAAAGTTCATCAATGGAAATATAGCAAGTGCATGTAATAACAATTAAATGCAAGATGTTTATTGGCATGCTGGTAAAGGCATGAGTAGCATAGATCAAGCATTCAATGTCCAATTTAGATTACCAAGTCTCTCAAACTAACAACATGTTTGTAATGACAATTATATGTAATGAATATGATATGAAAAAGGGTTTCGTGAAAAGCAAGCATTCAGAGTAGTAGGATAAAAGATATTGAAAAACAGTGCATAATGCCATACGGGCGCTTTCACAAACACTTAGCATGCATGGTAAATAATCTAATGAAAATAATAAATTGAACATGCAAGCAACCCTTAAAAGAATTAATATATAATTGCCAAATAATTTTGCAACAATCCACAATGACCCAAATAAATTTCCAATACCAATGAAGATAATGCAATGAATGAGGGTATGCAAATAAATTGAATGAAATGAAAGAAAATAAGAATGAGAAGGGAAAGAAGTGAGTAAGAAAGGAGGGAGGGAAAAATTAGGATTGGGGAAGAAAAGATAAGATATTTGGCAAATTAGGATAAGCTGTGCGGCGCAAGCGACACGGACGCGTGGGGCACGCGGTCGCGTGACTTGCGTTTGAAGTTAATCGACGCGATCGCGTTGGTCACGCGGTCACGTGACACGTTTTATGCTACTGGCGCGAGGGCAGCCTCACGCTCGCACAACTCTCTGTTCAGAATCTTATTTTGCCAAATTTTGGGTGACGCGATCGCGTGGTCGATGCGATCGCATGAGTGGCCAATATGGGGATATGACGCGGACGCGTGAGCCATGCGTCCGCGTGGGTAGAATTGTGCGTTCAGCACCAAACCAGCACCACTCTCGCACAATAATTCGTTGTGCACCCTTTTTACGTCGAAAATCAGGGCACGCGGCCGGGTGGGTCACGCGGTCGCGTGGGAGGCCATTATTCCCATGTGACGCGGACGCATCGGCGACGCAGTCGCGTGGGTCAATTTGTGCCACTGGCACGCCTTTAGCCACGCTCTAGCGTGACTCTCTGTTCGTTTTTATTTTCTCCCCTCTCCTTGCGATGCGGACGCATCGTTGATGCGGTCACATCGCGTGGCATTTTTTTAATATGTAGTATGGATAATGCAAAATGATATGAATGTTATGAGTAATTCCAGGTTCAATGAAAAACTTGAAAACAAATAAAACTAAATAAAAATGAAAAAGGAACAATCATACAATGGTGGGTTGTCACCCACCTAGCACTTTTAGTTAAAGTCCTTAAGTTGGATAATTGATGAGCTTCCTGTTATGGCGGCTTGTGCTTGAACTCATCCAGAAATCTCCACCAATGTTTGGAGTTCCAGTAGCCTCTGGGTTCCCAAACAAGGCGCAGAAAGCCTTCAAGCAAGTTAAAGCAAGTGACAAGGCCCCAAGAGTATTGATTTCTAGCTTGAATTCTGGGGTCCCAGATCTTGCTTTTGCACCCATCTTCTTGTTGATTAGCTTGAATTCTAGGGTCCCAGATCTTACTTTTGCACCCGTCTTCTTGTTGAGCAATATTGTTCCATCCGGGTGGCAAACAGTCTGAATTCTCACTGAAGTAGCCAGACAACTTCCTAGACCCATTCATTTGAGCTCTAAACCAACCTTTGCGTTTAAATGTTGAGCACACAACCATGTTGAACCTTGCAGGATAAATCTTATCACTGACCATCTTCCTCTTACTCTTAATGCCACAAAGAGCTCTAAGTTGACCATCCGTCTCCAGTAGCCCATATTCAAGTGGGGTTAGAACGCTAAGGGATATGAATTTTACCCACTTGAATGTTGTGAAGGATGATGGAAACTTAGGGGGAGGGGTCTCCAATAACTTTGGCAAGGTGATTTCAAGCTCCACTCCCTTGTACTCTTTGACAACTTCCACCTTTTTGCAATCTTCTTCAATATCAACCTCTTCCTCTTGGTGAATTTTTTCCAATTCAATCTCTTCTTCAGTGTTCACCAAGGGCATGGGATGATGTGTGGTGCACGAAATTGTGAACAATACTTTTTCACAACTCTCATAATCCCCGGTAATGGCTCCAAAAACGTGGTAGCTCAATCCCATGGCATTACACAACTTCGCACAACTAACCAGCAAGTGCACTGGGTCGTCCAAGTAATAAACCTTACGCGAGTAAGGGTCGATCCCACAGAGATTGTTAGTATTGAAGCAAGCTATGGTCATCTTGTAAATCTTAGTCAGGCAAACTCAAATAGTAATGATGATGAACGAAAATAACACAAAGGTAAAGATAGAGATACTTATGTAATTCATTGGTAGGAACTTCAGATAAGCGCATGAAGATGCCTTCCCTTCCGTCTCTCTGCTTTCCTACTGCCTTCATCCAATCCTTCTTACTCCTTTCCATGGCAAGCTTAAGCAAGGGTTTCACCGTTGTCAGTGGCT
>NC_029775.3:58488695-58489164 GCF_000817695.3 Arachis duranensis | reverse complement strand
GTAGAAGAAGAAGAAATGAGGAAGAGGGAGATGGTGGTGTGTTCAGCCAAAGAGGGGGAGAAGTGGTGTTTAGGTTGTGTGAAAATGAAGGGTTGAAGAAGGGTATGTATAGGAGAGAGGGGGGTAAAGGTTCGGCCATTATAGGTGGGTTTGGGAGGGAAAGTGGTTTGAATTTGAAGGGTGAGGTTGGTGGTGATTTATGAAGGATGGATGTGAGTGGTGAAGAGAAAGATGGGATTTGATAGGTGAAGGGTTTTTGGGGAAGAGGTGTTGAGGTGATTGGTGAATGGGGGAAGAAGAGAGAGAGTGATGGTGGGGTAGGTGGGGATCCTGTGGGGTCCACAGATCCTGTGGTGTCAAGGAAAAGTCATCCCTGCACTAAATGGCATCAAAATTCACGTTTTGAGCCATTTCTGGCATTAAACGCCGGGCTGGTGCCCATTCCTGGCGTTTAACGCCAGATTCTTGC
>NC_029775.3:58475846-58483134 GCF_000817695.3 Arachis duranensis | reverse complement strand
TTGTCAGGCGATCAACCATGCATCGTGCAATCAGGAATCCAAGAGATATTCACCAAGCCTCAAATGCTTGTAGAACAAGAGTGGTTGTCAGTCACTTTGTTCATGGGTGAGAATGGTGATGATTCGTGACAATCATCACCTTCATCAAGTTGAAGAACAGGTGATATCTTAGAACAAGAACAAGCGGAGTTGAATGGAAGAACAATAGTAATTGCATTAATACTCGAGGTGCAGCAGAGCTCCACACCTTAATCTATGGTGTGTAGAAACTCCACCGTTGAAAATACATAAGCATAAGGTCTAGGCATGGCCGAATGGCCAGCCTCCCAATGATCTAAGATAGCATAAAAATGAAGATAGCTACCAAAGTCCTCTAATACTATAGCAAAAGGTCCTACTTATAAGAACTAGTAGCCTAAGGTGTACAGAAATGAGTAAATGACATAAAAATCCACTTCCGGGCCCACTTGGTGTGTGCTTGGGCTGAGCATTGAAGCATTTTTCGTGCAGAGACTCTTCTTGGAGTTAAACGCCAGCTTTCATGCCAGTTTGGGCGTTTCACTCCCACTTTGGTGCCAATTCCGGCGTTTAACGCTGGAAATTCTGAGGGTGATTTTGAACGCCAGTTTGTGCCATCAAATCTTGGGCAAAGTATGGACTATCATATATTGCTGGAAAGCCCAGGATGTCTACTTTCCAACGCCGTTGAGAGCGCGCCAATTGGGCTTCTGTAGCTCCAGAAAATCCACTTCGAGTGCAGGGAGGTCAGAATCCAACAGCATCTGCAGTCCTTTTTGGCCTCTAAATCAGATTTTTGCTTAGGTCCCTCAATTTCAGCCAGAAAATACCTGAAATCACAGAAAAACACAAAAACTCATAGTAAAGTCCAGAAAAGTGAATTTTAACTAAAAACTAATAAAAATATACTAAAAACTAACTAGATCATATCAAAAACATACTAAAAACAATGCCAAAAAGTATACAAATTATCCGCTCATCAATGTGCTTCTTCTTCTTTAGTCTCCATCTCTTGATCAACCTCTTCCAAGTCTTCAACCATGACATGCCTTGGAGGTTGTACACCATCCTCAATATTAATTTCAATCGCCTTGGAAGGAGGCTCTTTAACTTGACTTTCCCATGGAGGTTCCGCATCTCCTAAGTCTGCAACTGCTTTTTCCTCTTCAACAATTATGGCTTCCTCCACTTGTTCCAGTACAAAGTCATGCTCCTTACTGTCCACTGGAGTTTCTAGTGTCTCCTTCATGCTACGTTCTTCATTAGATTCTCCACATGAAGCCATGGGGGTTCCTTGAGTGTCTGAACATCTAGAAGGTAATTGATTTATTGCTTGCTCTAATTGATGAAGGGTTGCATGAAATTGATCTACTGTTTCCTTGAGATGATCCCTTGACTCTTGTTCCATCTCAATAGCATAACTGGGATCATCTTGCTCTTGGATTGATGGATGTGGGTGCTCTTCCATGGATGGTGGTGATGGGATGGGTGGTGATGGAATGGGTGGATCATTATATGGTTGAAAAGGAAGTGCACTAGTGCTTGAGGGTTGATTGTTGAAGGTATTCGGTGGTCCAATTTGGGTGACCAGAGCTTGTATAGTAGAGTTTAAATCGGCAAATACATTCTCCATGGCAGTTTGGGGTGGATAGGAGGGTTCATTTTGATAAGGATAAGGAGATGGTGTATATTGTAGTGGTGGTTCTATGTATGGTTCATTTGGCTTATAAGGTGGTTGGTATAGTGGATATGGATTAGGGTCATACGGAGGTGTTTGGTGGAAAGGAGCTTGTAGGTATGGTTGTTCAAAATTATATTGAGGAGGAGGGGGTTCATAGGCATATTGTAGGTCTTGTTGGCAGTCAAAAGAGTGCTCACCATAGCCATTTCCTTGATATGCATCACAGAATGGTTGTTGATAGTTCATTGGAGGTGGTTGTTGCCATGAGGGTTGATCAAATCCTTGTGGCTCCTCCCACCTTTGATTGTTCCAACCTTGATGGCTGTTCTCATTGTAATTTCTTCTTCCTGCAACATAATTGTAACCAGACTCATAGCCAAAGGGGTGAGAGTTCATAGTAGTGAGAGAAAATAAAAATAAAAATTAATAAAAAAAAAGAAAATATTTTGAAAAAGATATGATTTTTTTTAAAAAGGATAAGATAAGATAAAAAAAATTTTAAATCTTAAATTTTTTTTTGAAAAATATTTACAATAACCAATAATAAGGCACACGTTTGCAATTCCCCGGCAACAGCGCCATTTTGACGATAAGATTTTTGCTAGTAAAGAATTTATAAAAATATTCGCGTTGTAGATATAGCTTCTAAACTAACATAAATCCCTTCGTACAAAAGTTTTGGTTGTCACAAGTAACAAACCCCTAAATAAATTGATAACCGAAGTATTTAAACCTCGGGTCATCTTCTCAAGGAATTGCAGGGAGGTATGTTCTTATTATTTGTTATGAAAAAGTGTGTTTTGGGGTTTTGGATTAAGGTAAAAAGTTAGTTGAATGACGAGTAAAATAAAATAATAATAACTATAAAATAAACCTTTGGCAAGGTACAAGAAATTGGAAGTCCAGACTTAGTTATTCTTATCAATAATAATGAAAGTTGAATCTTAATTCCACTTAGTTAACCTTTGCTAAAGCAAAGGAAAGTCAAGGGACTAATTAGTTTGACCTTCGAATCCTATTTATTTCCTAAGAAAAGGTTGGGATTATTGAAGTTCAGTTCAATTAGCAAAGATAACAGTTATCAATTATGTTGAGCTAAGATAACTCCTGAGTTACTGATTTCTTAACCAAGACCAAAAATGTGGAAAGCTGAATTGAAATCATAAATCTAAAAACATCTCAATAATGTATAATCCTAACATGAAAAGTTCATAAGCCAATTGGGCAACATAAATCAAATACCAATAAAAGCATTGAAGTATCTAAAATAAGAGATAAATATAAAGTAAAGGAAATATTGAACTTGATGAAGAGTCGAATTAAATCCTAATTTCTAGAAATCCTACCTAAATCCTAAGAGAGAGGAGAGAACCTCTCTCTCTCTAAAAACTACATCTAAAACTAAAATTATGAATTATGAGAGCATAATGAGTCTTTGCAAGTTCCCAGACTTTAATCTATGTTTCTAGGACAAAAACTGGGTTGAAATGCGGCCCAGAATCTCTGCCAGCGACTTTTGTAATTCTGCAAATCGCGCATGTCACGCGATCGCGTCATCCATGCGGACGCGTCATTCGCGTTTTTCCCGGCCACGCGTTCGCGTCGTCCACGCTTCCGCGTCACTTGTGCTTTTTCAATCCGCGCGGTCGCGTGAGCCATGTGGCCGCGTCACTGCGAATTCCTTTCTTCCGCGCAGTCGCGTCGCTGACGCGTACGCGTCACTTCTCGCTGGTCATCTCTTCGATTTCTTGTGTTCCTTCCATTTTTGCAAGCTTCCTTCCCAATCTCTCACTCATTCATGCCCTATAAAGCCTGAAACACTTAACACACAGATCAAGGCATCGAATGGTAATAAGAGAGGATTAAGATTAGCTAAATTAAGACCAAAGAAGCATGTTTTCAATCATGTAATAATTTTAGGAGGGAAATATAAATGCATGCTAATTATATGAATAAGTGGGTAAAGACCATGATAAAACCACACAATTAAACACATTTGTAAACCATAAAATAGTGGTTTATCAAAGATCAACAGAAGCCTCAACAAGGCTTCAACAACAATAATGGTGGAAAAATAGGTTTATCAATAGGAAGCCTTTTCCGTCATCTTCTCAGCAATAGACTGAGAACTTTGAGCAGAGTCGTTTTGGCTTAGCAACCATAGTCTCTGATCTATTTAAGACTATACTAAGTTTCACAATTGAAACAAGATCCTCCATTAGAAATTTGGAGGTACAAGTGGGTCAGCTGAGTAAAAAGGTTACTGAAACTCCTCCTAGCACTCTCCCAAGTAATATAGAAGAAAATCCCAAGAGAGAGTGCAAGGCCATAACCATGACCAACATGACCGAACCTGGAGAGAGTGAGGAGGATGTGATTCCCAGTGAGAAAAACCTCATGGGATGTCCTCTAAACGAAAAGAAGTTCCCGTTTGAGGAACCAAGGGAATCTGAGGCTCATACAGTGACCATAGAGATTCTATTGAACCTACTTCTCGCATTCATAAACTCTGATGAGTATTCTTTCTCTGAAGAGGATGGAGATATTACTGAAGAGTAAGTTGCTAAGTACCTTGGAGCAATCATGAAGCTGAATGCCAAGTTATTTGGTAATGAGACTTGGGAGGATGAACTCCCCTTGCTCACCAATGAACTGAATGATTTGATTAGGCAGACATTACCTCAGGAGAAACCGGATCCCGAAAAATTCTTAATACCCTGTACCATAGGCACCATGACCTTTGAGAAGGCTCTGTGTGACCTGGTGTCAGGCATAAACCTAATGCCACTCTCTATAATGGAGAAACTGGGAATTTTTGAGGTACAAGTTACAAGAATCTCACTAGAGATGGCAGAAAAATCCATGAAACAGGCTTATGGACTTGTAGAGGATGTTTTAGTAAAGGTTGAGGGCCTTTACATCCATGCTGACTTCATAATCCTGGACACTAGGAGGAGTAAGGATGAATCCATCATCCTTGGCAGAAACCGTAGCTGGACCATTTTCACTTAGAGGATCATACAGCTTGCCATGGAAGGGAGGACACATGATTGGATGAAAGCAGTGGTTCAGAAGTAGCAAAGCATCTCCAAACACTTATTTGAAATTCCCACCAATGAATTACATAAGTATCTCTATGTTATTTTGCATTTTATTTATCTCTTAATTATCAAATCCTCATAACCATTTGAATATGCCTGACTGAGATTTACAAGATGACCATAGCTTGCTTCAAGCTGTTAATTTCCATGGGATCAACCCTTACTCATGTAAGATATTAGTTGGACAACCCAGTGCACTTGCTGGTTACTTGTGTGGAGTTGTGAAAAGTGTGATCACAATTTTGTGCACCAATTACCAACAACCTCCACCATATGCCTATGAACCCCCTCTTCAATATAGCCCTCGACCATACCCATAAGACCCATACCACCAAACACCTTCATATGATCCTAATCCTTATCCACGATACCAATCACCATATGAGCCATACATAGAACCACAATAATTCCAATACCCATACTCCCAAGAACCACCTCAATATACACCACCTCCATACCCTTATCAAGTTGAACCACCTCTCTATCATGAATCCTTCCTCCCAAGAAATGAATCCTCATATCCACTACAATCTTCAATGGATGACACCCTTGGTCTTACTCTTCAAGGTCAAAGCGAGATACAAAGAACGACACTAGAATTCGCAGCTGCCTTAACCGAGTTGATAAGTCGATTAGCGTCCCAATGTTTGGACACTCAAGGAACTCCCATGGCCTCATGCGGAGAATCTAATGAAGAATGGAGCATGAGAGAGAGACTAGAGGCACTGGTGGAAAACAAAGAGTGTGACTTTGTATTGGAATAATTGGACGAAGCCGTAATTATTGAAGAGGAAGAAGTGGTTGAAGACTTAGGAGATGCTGAACCTCCATGGGAATCTAAAGTTGTAGAGTATTCCTTCAAGAAGCTTAAAATTGATGTTGAGGATGATAGTGCACAACTTTCAAGGCATGTTCCCTATGAAGAATTAGATGGAATAGATCAAGAGGCAAGTTCCCTTGGTGATGATGATCACAAATCAAGCCCTCCTAGTAATGAATTTGCATACACAAGTGAACTATTTAAGTTTGAAGAACCTTCTCCTGATGAAATTGAAAGCAACGTTGAGGTAAATTTCTCTCAACCTCCTATTTATGAATTGAGTGATGGAGAAGAGTTAGATGAACTCGATGAGGAAGAGCTAGAATATGAAGAATCTTTTCAAAAGGTGAAAGTCCTTTGGAAAGGTTGGACGGGAGTTGAATATGATTTATCAAGATCGTTGGAGACTTCTCTACCTAGGTTTCCATCTACTCCTTCATTTGAGTGGGTAAAACTTATCTCTCGTAGCTTTATTGTCCCACTTGAGTATGGTATGCTTGAAAAGGATGGTCAACCTAGGAGGCTTTGTGGAATTAAGCATAAGAGAAGGACGTTTAGTGGCTGGCGTTGCAAATCAAGGCTCATCAAGGTTGAGATTTCAAGAACTAGATGTAAGGATTGGTTTAGTGCTTATTTGAATGGGTCTAGAAGAAGAGTTTGGTGCCTATTTGAGAATTCATCTCGCTTACCACCCGAATGGAATTACAAGGATCAATTTGAAAACGAGTGTGAAGATAAGATATGGGATCCTGGGTCACAACATGAATGTCTATTTTGGGAGCTCATATCTTGTGGAGAACCTCACCAAGGCTTGGTGAAATCGGTTGGAAATTCTAACAACCACTTGAAGATCAAGCACTCTTGGGAGTTCAAGGATGAATTTAAGCACAATCCACCATGACAAGGAGATCACCAAGTGTCTAATTTAAAGACTTTAAATAAAAGTGCTAGGTGGGAGACATAATCAATGAATGAACTGTGTTGCCATTGTTTGATAGTTTTCTTCTTTCCATACTCTTATATATCTTGCTTTAATTGCTTGTTAGATTTATGTTTGAGTTGGGATAGTTATTTTGAATTGCATTTTTTGTTGAATTGCAAGTGTTGTTTGAATAATCTTTAGAAAAATATATTTTCAAAAACTTCAAAAAAATTTTTGGTTAAGTTTAAGTTTTGGTTGGTCTAGAGTGCTTATAGGTTAGGAGAGTATTTAATTCTGTTTTTATGCTTCTTTGTTAAAAAAAGTGCATCTCACGTGTGTGCATGGCCGATGCGCACGTGTCATATCTTAATGCTGCAATGTTGCTGCAATACTAAACACGTCATATGTTCTTTTCCCCTCTCACGCCTACGCATGATCGATGCGTATGCGTCGAGGCACCGTTTGCTCCTGCAATGCTCAGGCGGCAGCCACGCCTATGCGTGGGTTTGAGATTGATAACCCCTGATGCAAAGAGCCCTAGCTCGTTCTCGTGAACCCTCCTTCTAGCTCGTTCTCGTGAACCCTCCTTCTCCCTCTAACGTCTCTCTTTCTTCACTATTCTCCTTCTACCTCCATAACCACCACCATCAACCATACACCACCATAGCTCCGGCGACCCCGAACCACCGACCCACCCCTCCTTCTTATAATTTCTCTTCTTTCTTTTCTTCCTTCTCTCTCTTTCC
>NC_029775.3:58464689-58475814 GCF_000817695.3 Arachis duranensis | reverse complement strand
CCTCTCTGCCTGTTATTCTCTGTTGCCACCAAGCACCACCGCGGCCGCCCATTGCTATCGGTGACCTCCACCCTCCAACTACAACTAACCACCTTCTTTTCCCTTTATTTTCTATCCATTTTCCCCTGATCACCTCTGCTTCTGCGAACCAGACCTTGCTTCCTTGTCTCAACCACCAGTTCTGTTCCTACCACCATCGAACTGCTGCTTTTGCCACCTTTGGGCCGGTAGCTCCCCCATCCTTTCCATTTCTATTTCTGTCTTTATCCAGGTTCCAGTCTCTGCCATTTTCAATTTTTGTTAATTAAGTTTAATTTTGATTTTAGTTTGTTTAATTTTTATTTAATTAGTTAGTTTAGAATTGCATGTGGTTAGGTAGTTTTAGTTGAATTGGTAGTGGATATAGGTTTGTTATTTTTGCTTTTTGTGTTGTTTGAATGGCTAAGTGCTTAATTGCTTCGTGAATGTGATGATGCTGTTGCTTTTGCTCTTTTAATTCCCATATGTTATATTACATCATTAGCACAATCAAGGTACTATTTGACTGAATTCTGTGTCGTATAGAACCTTGATTGACCAAGTGATTCTGGACCTCTTTTATACTCTTAATTTTTCAAGTCAGGTCAATATGTTTTCTTTCTTCACAGTTATATTTCAAGTTTATTTTTCCTTAACCATTGAAGTTGTTTTTCCAAATTTTCAAATTGGCCTAATGTTGTTCCTTTTTGTTTGAGGACCTTTTAAGTTGTTATTGTTGGTGAATCTTACTTTTTTAACCATTTTCAATACATTCTTCGCTTTCAAATTAACTTTCGGTTATATAAGTATATGTTTAATTCTTTCACACCAATCTTTTCAATTAAGTGATCAATACGTTGATGATGACTTCTATTAACCTTTTGTGCTTATGTTCATTACATATTTCATCATCAATGACTTGAATTACATTTCATGAATGTGAGTATGCTTGTCTCTTAAAATTTCTGAAATTATCTTGGTTAAGAGCAATTATTGCTATGCTCCTAACTTTTAACTTTCTCTTCTAACTTTTGGTTTAATTAACTTTCTAACTTTACATTTTAATTTTTCCTTTTTTCCAATTAACTCTTTTTAAATTCTTTTGAAGCATAGCCAATTTTTTTTCTTAATGGACAAGCATTCTAGATCTTAATGTATTGAATTCCTTGGAATGTGATTCCTAATTGATTTTGAATTCTATTTTCCTTCCATTCCAAGAAATTATATTTTATATACTCAATTCATGGTTCAGTTTTAACTCATCTGTTTTCTATTTTCTGTTTGTTTGATTGTATACTATTTGACTTTCCATTCTTCTGCCTTTAATTGATATTCAGTATCCTATGAATTTTATTTATCAAGATGTCTGACAAAGGAAAAGACAAAGCTAAGGCCACCACCCGTAAGAGGAAGAGATCACAACCATCCACTGAGTCAGCGAATGTGGCTCTATTTGAGCGGCGACTTAATGACAAAGAGAAGGCTGACTAAGCTATGCCTTCCTCCAACTCAGTCATGTTCGTTAATTTTTACTGTGAGCTCAGATTTTTGCAATTTCTACAGCGAAAACTCATTTTGGAGAAGAATTAGTTTTACCCTCCGATGTGAAGAAGTTTACTGAGCATCGAATTAAGGAACGTGGTTCGGTATTTCTGGATGGAGACTTCATGAGAGTGAACAAATATTGGGTCCGTGAATTTTACAATAATTTTTATCGGGTAACCCTTGATGCAATTCACCTCAGAGACAGACAGGTTCTAGTGACAGAAGAGGCTATTGAGGTGATCCTCCATTTTCGGACGAAGATCAGTGATAAAGATGACTTTGATAAGGCCAAGAAAGTGATGCATTGTATGACTTTTGATTGGGACACAGTGCTTCAGGTTGTTGCTATTAGTCCTGATGTTCCTTTGGAGTATGGTCATTCTAAACTAGGTCCCAAAGGCAATAAGTTTGAGTATCTAGCGCAGGAGGCTAAGGTGTGGCAGTAGATCCTGACTACTTATGTCATGCTTAGCACTCATGTGAGTAAGGTTTCGGCCAACATGACTGCATTAATATGGTATGTGTTGGAGGGGAAGGAACTCTACCTTCCAAGACTCATCAGGAGATATATGACCTGAGCCCACATCCGAGGCAATCGAATATTCCCATATTTGATCGGGAGCAAGGGGTTGAGACACCGGCAGTCCATAGCAAGAAGGAGAAAGTTTTTCCTTAGGGGAACTGGTTCAGTGATCGTCCAGTAGCCCAGCACCAAGACCGAGCTACCATAGTCGAAGTTATTGAGTCGGCTACTTCTTTAACTGCAGCAGACCTTCAGCAGTGATGAGCGGATAATTTATACGCTTTTTGGCATTATTTTTAGGTAGTTTTTAGTATGATCTAGTTACTTTTAGGGATGTTTTCATTAGTTTTTATGCTAAATTTACATTTCTGGACTTTACTATGAGTTTGTGTGTTTTTCTATGATTTCAGGTAATTCCTGGCTGAAATTGAGGGACCTGAGCAAAACTATGATATGGAGGCTGACAAAAAACTGCTGATGCTGTTGGAATCTGACCTCCCTGCACTCGAAATGGATTTTCTGGAGCTACAGAACTCCAAATGGCACGCTCTCAATGCCAGTTCCATGTTGCTGTCTGGAGTCAAACGCCAGAAACACGTCATGAACCGGAGTTGAACGCCCAAAACACGTTACAACTTGGCGTTCAACTCCAAAAGAAGCCTCAGCTCGTGGATAGATCAAGCTCAGCCTAAACAAACACCAAGTGGGCCCTGGAAGTGGATTTATGCATCAATTACTTACTCCTGTAAACCCTAGTAGCTAGTTTAGTATAAATAGGATAGTTTATTATTATATTAGACATCCGGGGATTGTATTATTCAATCCTGGGATGTTTAGTTCTCAGATCATTAGGGCTGGCCATTCGGCCATGCCTGGACCTTTCACTTATGTATTTTCAACGGTGGAGTTTCTACACACCATAGATTAAGGGTGTGGAGCTCTGCTGTACCTCAAGTTTTAATGTAATTACTATTATTTTCGATCCAATTCGATTTATTCCTGTTCTAAGATATTCGTTGCACTTCAACTTGATGAATGTGATGATCCGTGACACTCATCATCATTCTCACCTATGAACGCGCGTGACTGACAACCACTTCTGTTCTACCTTAGACCGGGCGCATATCTCTTGGATTCCTTAATCAGAATCTTCGTGGTATAAGCTAGAATTGATGGCGGCATTCATGAGAATCCGGAAAGTCTAACCTTGTCCGTGGTATTCCGAGTAGGATTCCAGGATTGAATGACTGTGATGAGCTTCAAACTCTTGAAGGCTGGGCGTTAGTGACAGACGCAAAAGAATCACTAGATTCTACTCCAACCTGATTGAGAACCGACAGATGATTAGTCGTGTTGTGACAGAGCATTTGGACCATTTTCACTGAGAGGATGAAATGTAGCCATTGACAACGGTGATGCCCTACATACAGCTTGCCATGGAAAGCAATAGGAAAGCAGAGATTCAGAAGGAACACAGCATCTCCATGCACCTATCTGAAATTCCCACCATTGGAGTACACGAGTAACTTTATCTTTACATTCTGTTTATTTTTGTTAATCATATTTAAACCAATAATCCATAATCAATTATTATCCGCCTGACTGAGATTTACAAGATGACCATAGATTGCTTCATACCAACAATCTCCGTGGGATCGACCCTTACTCACGTAAGGTATTACTTGGACGACCCAGTACACTTGCTGGTTAGTTGTGCGGAGTTGTGATAAAGTGTGATTCACGTTTGAGGGCACCAGTCTTTGGAGCCATTATTGATGATCACAATTTCGTCCACCAAGCAGCTCCATCATCACCTTCTAGACCAAACCATCATCCACATCTCAGCCGATGTACCGTCTAGTAAAGTTTTTCTTTGAGCACATGGATCAGATGGAATGTCACGACAAGTGACGTTATCAGCACCTGAGGCGGGTTGTGACTTTTGTCGGCGCTGATATCCCTTCTGAGCCCAACACCCCATCCGACTAGTCAGAGGATGCTCAGTCAAAGGATACCCATCTCGAGGCCCCTGTACAGACATAGGTTCCTACCGAGCAGCAGACCTCTGTAGTGCCAGAGCCATAGCCACACCTTCAGCAGACAGAGCAAGAGGCACATCCAACCATAGGTGACGGCAGAGATGCAGGCGTTGACCCCTTTCACCTGACTTGATATGAGGAGCATCGAGGACAATGCTGTCATTTAAGTGTGGGGAGGTCGCCGTCATCGGCAGAGTTATATTTTGGTGAACCATTCCAGACACTTTTGCTTTTATTTTTGTTTTATTTTCAATACTTGCACATCTGCTTTTATTTTGTTTTACTTTTTAGTATTTCCATTTTTACTTTACTGCACTTTTGGATTCTTATATATATTAGTTGTTTTGAATACTATTTAGTTTGTTGCATTTTGCACTTTTGCTTGTTTATACCTTAGATTTCTAGTTTCATTTGCATTTTTTAGTTTGATAGTATATGGTGCACGAAACTGGCTCCACAGAATTCGCACAGATAGACCGGCATGTATACCGGGTCGTCCAAGTAATACCTCAAGTGAGTGAGGGTCGATCCTATGGAGATTGTTGGTTTGAGAAAGCAGTGGATAGCTTGTAGATCTTAGTTAGGCAGATAAAAATTATAGTTTGTCACGGAAAAAGCATAAAACAAAATAAATAAGTAGAAGTTACTAGATAGATGGAAATTCAATGGTATGAAAATGGTTGAGGCTTTGGAAATGCTTTGTCTTTCCGGATTAACTTTTCTTACTGTCTTCTTCAATAACTTTTTGTTTCCTTCAATGGTAGCCCTACATGATTAACTCATGTCCTCTCATCAAGTTAACCTCCTCTACTATAGCAATTCACCACGTTGAGATGACTCACGTCCTCTCATCAAGCTATCTCTAGGTTTCTCACTGTAGCAGAAGATGAAGCTCTAAGCAATCCACTCCCCTTCATGATCCTACTCAAGATGCCACAGACAAGGCAGATCTTCTGGATCAGAGAGTGCTGCTTTTCTGACTCTAGCCTTAGCGCCATAGAGACTTCACGCACCCATAGTCAATGGCATTTCATGTCACATATCCAAAGTTGCTCAGATGCTCTATTGGAATACGCAATGCAATCTCTAGCTTTAGTTCAATGCTATCTGGGTCAAGAATCACACGGGACCCATTTAGAACAAGGGTGATTGTCATGGGTCACCCTCAATTCATAAGATGAAGAACGAGGTTGCATAAGAGAATAGAATCAGACATATTAAATTAGAACAGTAATATTATTAATCCATGAAACTCAACAGAGCTCCTAACCTTAACCTTAGGAGGTTAATGACTCATAATATTCGAAAATACAAAATGGGGGAGGAAGAAGATCCTAAACAAGGGTGATTTCTTCCTATATATACTAATCTGCTAACTACAAATTACAAAAATAACATAAACTAGTCTTGTAGTGCAAAAATCCACTTTCCGGGCCCACTTAGTGAGTGTTTCGGATAAGCCAAGGGTGTCTCCACGTGCTAGGACCTTAGGAGTGTTGAACGCTGGCTTGGGACTCCCTTTTGGGTGTTGGATGATAGCTGCTCCCTTTTGAGCGTCCAACACTAGGAATAAGGTAGGTGGCTGGCGTTGAACTCCAGTTTTGGGCCTTCATTTCCAAAGTAAAGTATGGACTATTATATATTTCTAGAAAAGCCCTGGATGTTAGCTTTCCATATTCGTTGAGAGCATGATATTTGGACCTCTATAACTCCAAAAACCTCCTTTGAGTGCTCGGAGGTCAAATCCTGACAGCATCTACAGTCCTTTTTCTGTCTCTGAATCAGAATTTTGCTCAAGCTCCTTAATTTTAGCCAGAAAATATCTGAATTTCCCATAAAATACACAAACTCAAAGTAGAATCCAAAAATGTGAATTTTCACTAAAACCTATGAAAATATAATAAAACTTAAACAAAACATAATAAAAACTATATGAAAATGATGCCAAAAAGCATATAAAATATCTGCTCATTAGTATATATATATATTAGCTGTGATTGGAAAAATGAGTATAATTGAGCTTAGTTTATTCCATTGCATATGAGAAATTGATTTGGTTGAAAATAGGATTAAACTATGAATTTTGAACTTTTCACAATCGCATCATATCATTTAGTATATATATAATAAATGTTGGTCAATTTGATGAAATTTTCAAGGAATGTTTCTTTTTCTTAAAAAGGGTATTAAGATTCAAATTGATTTGAGTTGAAACTTTTTTAAACTTGCATGATGTATATATATAGTTTGGAATATGGCTTTTGAGCTAAGAACACACAACCTGTGAATTTTTCAGCCTAATTATCTGGTTCCATTATCGAACCATGATTTTGATTCTTGTGTATTTTCTTCTCTATGATTGCAATCTTTGGTTTGTTCCATTCTATTTGACCAGTATATTCATGCATTTATGTGATTGAGGCCATCATTTGATTATAGCTTACTTGACCTAAATAGCCTACCATTTCATTTACCTTGTTTGCCACTTCAAGCCTTTTTAACCCCTTTTTGTTCTTTATATTACCACATCACAAGCCTTAAGCAGAAAAATAATTAATTGTCCTATTTGAATCTTTGGTTAGTTTAAGATAGTGAGTGTATGTCAACTAAGTGTGGGGAAATGTGGAAAGTTTGGTTGATTAGAATGTGTTTTGTTTTTATTGATAAATATTGAGAATTTGGGTGTATACTCATGTGAAGGTATATATTATGCTTTCATATATATAAAAAAAAGACAAATAAATAAATAGGGGACAAAATTACCCCAATGTGAAGTTCAATAAGAACATCAATGCATATGTGATGGAATTAGAATTGATACATGAGTGTGTGCATATATGTAAAAGTGAGATTTTGGGCGGCTAAGCTTGATTTTCGAATTGTATATAGTGTGTGTATGTGTTAGGTGGGAATTTCGGTTAGTCAAAGATTCAAATGATAGCTCACTTGGCCATACATATATCCTCACCCTTATCTTAGCCCCATTCAACCTTGAAAATCCCTCATGATATTTGCATATGTATACTAAATATTTGTTGATTCGTTAGATGAAGAACAAACTTTAGAAAGCATGATTAGAGGAGAATTGAGTGGATTAAATGATATGTGGAAAACGATCCAACACAAAACTCACCGGCAAGTGTACCGGGTCGCATCAAGTAGTAATTATTGACATGAGTGAGGTCGATCCCACAGGGATTGAAGGATTGAGCAATTTTAGTTAAGTGGTTGATTCAGTCAAGGAAACAAGTGTTGATTTGAGTGATTTGTATTCAACAGAAGCTAAATTGCATGAAATTTAAAGGGAGAGGGGAATTGATAGTAAATTAAAGAGCAGAATAAGTAAAAGAGATGAATCTTAAAGAACAAGCAATGTAAATGACTGAAACTTAGATTGCAAGAAATGTAAATGGTAGAATCTTATAGTGCAAGAAATGTAAAATTGCTAAAAGAGTAAAAGGATCTGGGAGCTGGGAATTTAAAATTAAACAAAAGAATGTAAATAGCAATCAATCAGAGAAGTAAAAGCTGAATTGAAATGCAATAGATCTCAAACATAAAAGGAAAATTGCTTGAAGAAGTAATACAAGAACTGAATTCAACTCAATTATAAAATCTAAAAGAGAAGTTGAAGATCTCAGGGGTTGAATGAGACTAGAAAACAAGTCTAGATCTCAATTCCTTCCTTGATCCAAAAGAGAATAATTGCAGAAGAAATAGAGATAAAAGAAGTAAAGAAAACTTGGATCCAAATCACAATTCCTTGAAATTATGCAAAAAGTAAACAAAGAGAGATCTCAGATCAAGAATGAAACAGAATTCCTTCAATTCTCAATCCAAGATTCAAAACAAAGAGTGAAGAGTGTAGAAGTCAGAACAAAGAGAAAGAGAATTCAATTCTCAATCCCAATTCTGAAACCCAAAGCTAAAATCTCAACTGAGCTCCGCCAAAATGAAAAATGAAAAATGAAAAGTAAAAGTGTCTAAAAAGGTCCAGAAAAAAAGTCCTCTCTAAATCAAACTAACTTCTATTTATACGCTTCCTATCTTTTAATTTTAGAATTTGGAGTGGGCCTTTAAAGTTTGTGATGAATTAAATTTAAATGGAATTTTAATTGAATTTGGACCATGGGCACACTCCCAGGGTAGCGCTCGGTTGACAAGGAGAGCGCAGCACTCTCCCTTTGTTTTCCTTTGCAAATTGTTGCGCATGCCAAGCCTTCTGTCTCAGCCTCAATAGCGCTCGATGAAGAAGGAGAGCGCAGCATCCCTGGGCCTTGGCGTGCCAATTCTTGTGTGACAAGCTCCTTGGCCGTGTCAACCTTGTTAGCGCTCAGTGAATGGAGAGAGCGCAGTGCTCTTTGTTTGGGATAGGAGCCTCTCTTCGAACCTTGGTGGAAGCATTTGGGACGCAATTTTCCTTTGAAGAGTGTAGCGCTCCTTCCTTGCCAGCATGAGGCTCTTGGTTCGAATCCTTATGAGTGCAATTCGGCCACTTTTGGCTTATTTTCCTTGCAGGTAGCGCTTCTCCTTGCTCCCTCAAGTGCAAGGTTTGATCCTTGGGGCCTCCACTAGCAAACATTTACCCTTGCATTTTCTTATGCTAAGCCCCGATAAAGTTAACAAAGTTAACCGAGTGCTATTGATTTTGCCTTGTTTCCTTGGTTCCTTGTAGCGCTTGGTTAAGTGAGAGAGCGCAGCATCCTTGCCTTTGCTTCTTGGATTTGAGTAGTGCTCAAATAGAGAGCGTTGTCCTCACTAAGAGAGCGCTATGGCTTTTTTCCTTTGATGTGCCGCACTTTTGTTTCATTTGGCTACGCTTCATAGGCCACGCTTTCTTGTTTTTTTCTTTTCTTCACCTACAAGTAATCAAAACAACCAATCAAAGTATCACCAAATTCACAAGGTTTATAAATCATTCAAAAACCAATTCATTTTAGCCAAAACCTCATGATTTAGTGTCAAATAAAGGATGGTTGATTGATTCAACAAAACCATGCAATTTCACTCCAAATCACTTACTTATAATGCAAGAAAGTGCATAAAACCTAATGAAACAAGTGAAAAATGCTTGAAAAGGTAGCATAAGATGACTTGTCATCACAACACCAAACTTAAACCTTGCTTGTCCCCAAGCAAGCACTAAACATAAAAGACAATGAAATGAAACAGAGAAGTATGCATGTCCTTATTTAGTAGATAATTGAACTTGGTTCATGGGGTTTTATGCAGATCAATGGTAGCTCATTTATTCGTTGCTGATAGATAAAAAAAAATGTTTCTTCAAATGTTCATTAGACTTGCTGCTATACTGCCTTACTTTTGCTTGATCCCTTGCTAGCTTTTCCTTCTTTATTTTGCTTAGAAAGCTTATTACTTAACAAAGGCTTGGTGGCAAATGTTGCAGCAGCCTTTTGGCTCAATTTTGCTCGACATTTCTTCACCACAGACACATGGCTTACATTTTCTTCCTAGGAACATTGATGCCCAGCATCTCTTTGGATCGCTAAATGTTTTGTAGCTAGGTTTCTTTTGATAGTGGACTTTTGGTTGGCAATCCCAAATCAGTTGATCTAAGTAGCCAAGTTTCAAAATACTCCTCAGAACCTACTTGTCCAAGCATATCCTAGTACAAAAACACCACAGGCATATGTCCTAGGGTCCAAGCTATTGGTGTCTAGCCCTATTGTTTGTTTCTTTGCCAATTCTTGGCTTTTTTCTTTCTTTTCTTTTTGTTTTGATTCATTCTCAAGGGATTTTCATTGATTAAAGACTTTGTAGCAGCAAGCTAGTTCATACTTCAAGGAACATGTTATTATGCAGCTTTTATTTTATGAGCTACACATTAAATCAAGCAAATACAACCACTAACTTTCATTTAAGCTTCTGCAACATTAGAGATTCACTTTCTATTTCAAACATTTTCCTTTTATTCACGCAGCAGGGATACAAAACCAAATTCAAGCTAATGATGAATGACAGAAATTATGCAGATCCAAGTATCTCTTAGCAAACATTTTCACCTAATTGAACACTTTAGCAAGACATATAAGAATATCTAAATTAAAACACTTTACAGCAACAAGGATTATGATGCAGATCCCTTTCACAGATTAGGTGTTTCCCTGCATAATCTTTAGAAGTTGCTTGCTTTTCAAGCCCTTAAGCAATTGGTTAATATGCATGAATTGAGTATGGCTTTTGAATTTACTTTTGGTGTGTGAATACCAAACTTAGTTCCTTGCCATTGTTTCTTATGCATTAAGTTAACCATATGTGAAACCCTTTTATCTTTGCTAAAGGTAATAAAACTAAAGACTAGAAAATATCAAAATGGTTGAATGGTTTATCTGATTGCTTGGAGCTAGCATTCTGCAGAAGGTGGGTGTTCCGAGGGTTACCTGAAACGTGTAGCTCGGTCATCTGGAGAGGCCCGAGGTGGGGGTTCAGGGACCCGAGCTTGATATGTAGAGTGGTTGGTGGTTGTACCTGCAATGACACTCCGATGCTTAAGTTAGCATGGGTCCAAGCAGATATGTGTAGAATGTGGAATGAATGCCATACCTGGGTACTCCAGTGTATTTATAGTAGTTGGCCGTGATCTTCCCTGGATAAGATATTCTTATCTTATCTTATCTTTGGGAGTTTTATCTCTATCTTTGTGGAACCGCCTTTTCTAGGTCTTTTCGGCCTTTAGGTTTTGGGCTGCGTTCCTTTTGATGGGCCTTCCTTGCTTTATTGTCCGAGGTCCGACCTTTAGGCGTGAGCCTTAGGACGAGGTCGGACCTTTTATGATTTTGCCGAGTTTGGAGGAGTCCGGTCAGGGTATGAACAGTGCCCCTGCCCGAGTTCGTCCTTTTTGGGAGGTCGAGCTCGGGCACAGTAGTTTTTCAAAATTCAAAAAATGGCTGTTCCTGCATTTATTGCATTTTACCGTTTTTCCTCGATTTCCGTTCGGGCTCTGTGAAGGCTTTATTTATTTGCCCCTTTCCTCCTTTTT